>NC_141797.1:7998383-8314831 GCF_054643075.1 Acanthaster planci | reverse complement strand
CAGAAAACACAGACCAGTCTCACAGGATTTGTGCACTGAGTGTCAAGTGATGTCTCTGCATGGAACTCTTTCTAAATTTCCTTTTGAAAATAGGAAATAAAGTCCAAATTCCAATGAGACTGATTGCATAGTGCAGTGCAATCAACATGATCAACCGACACTGCCCAGATTGCATCCAAAATCAGTGGCAAGACTTGTGCATGTACGGTATGCCATACGGGCCTCTGTATCACAAACGGTGTTAGCATCTGCCAATGTCCACCATCAAGACAAGTGCCAAGTGAACCTGTCCACCATCAAGACAAGTGCCAAGTGAACCTGTCCACTATCAAGACAAGTGCCAAGTGAACCTGTCCACCATCACGACAAGTGCCAAGTGTACCTGTTCACCATCAAGACAAGTGCTAAGTGTACCTGTCCACCATCAAGACAAGTGCCAAGTGCACCTGTCCACCATCAAGACAAGTGCCAAGTGTACCTGTCCACCATCAAGACAAGTGCCAAGTGTACCTTACATCATGACGGCGACCCACCAAATGACATAACAATGAGTCAAGATAGATCTGTGGTACAGTTGACAGACATGATAGAGGAACCAGTAGTGATACGCTCATGCAGTGCTAGTGTAGTGCTGTGTGACCCAAGCGAGAAGAAGAGTTCCCATATACGGACGCCACTTGACACCCCGTGCCCAAACCCTATAAGACTGGTCTGAAACTGGTTTTCTACATGGAAGTATTATGACTTTGTATTTTCCCTCCTAAATTGATCTTTTCTGGACATGTTTTTGTTACCTGATGGCTAATTACATGTAGGTCACTGTAGGAAATACTTACTGGCATCCGTACATACATGTAGAACTCTTCCCCAGGAGAAATAAAATGACTGACTACTGCAGAACTACTAGGCCTTGGGGTTCGTCACACCCCCCACACACTTTGGCATGTTTGGTGCAGATGGGCGTGACGAAACCCGTAGAAAAATAAGTTCCGACGTGAATGTCTACAACTGCATAGGCTAGTCAATTTCTACTTTTTCGCAACAACTTATCTAAACAAGTTGTTGGTAATGGATATGTCCTCTTTGAGTCTTTCAAAATAGAAAGAAAAGAAACAGGACCTTGGGTTTCGAGAGAAATTTGGGAGTAAAACACTGACTCAGCGTACATGACCACCCCTAAGTCGAGCTCTGGACAATGGTAAATTAGGGGATTCATGTAGTCTGGTTTCAAAATGCCTGAGCTGGCATTTCATTTGTTGTTTCCTTGCAAAATTGTCAAACTTTACCTAAACTAGGCCTATTAGTATTGAGTAACGGTTCCTTAAGGTCAAATGTTAGTTCATTTGAGAAAGTGGACTTTGTTTCCTTATTACTGATTACAGAAACGGGGTGCCAAAGGTAATGAACACCAGTCACATATCATTACATTAGTTTCATTACATTACTCATTAGTCGTGTTTGTTACAATACCGGTACCACACATGCCACAATCTCACACTCAGTAGGCATAAGTGGTGAAATATGGAACCTGGCGACTGGTTATGGGCATTATTTTATATGTTTTACGTGGTCAGATGGTTTAGGCAGGCCTGACTTTAGGCATGCTAACCTACGGGTTTGTAAGCCCTGGCATGCCTGGGCTTCTTCTTGTCTGCTTGTCGATCATGTCGATGGTCATGTGAATGTGCCATATGGGCAACGAACGAATATCTAAAATCAAGGAATTTAAGTCATAAGTGCACGCTGCAAAGATGTAAAGCCATACAAAATTACCGTCTCAGTGCCTCGATTCTCCGCGGACAAGACCGAGAGTTTACAGGAGGTTAATACTGAGGAGGTGCCACCGCTGGGAAGTTTTGTAATGACAACTCGCGGTGTCCAATCTTCATGATCTTTCGACTTCAAACGATCATTTCTCTCCATCAACTTGAAAACACCAGCATTTTGCCTTACCCTACGCTTCTTTGACACCGGACTCACTGTTGTAGTGGACCCTCTCTTCAACTGTGAATTTTTCGGCATTTTTGGAGTAGATTTGTAAAAAATTGCAGCGCCTAGCATACCTTTTCTACTGCAAAAATTGAATTCTTACGTAATTCCGAGAGCGCGCGCTATTATTCCATAACACGCTCAAAAATTTCCCGCGATAGCGAAATTTCATTTGTAGCTGGTACCCAATCTCAAAGAGAACAGTATGAACAGTCTACAAGGAGGATTTGACCTTACGACTCAACAGCACCAGTCTTAAGTGAAAGACATATGGGTACCAGATCTGTCATCGCTGTATCCGCCATATGTCTATTTTTAGCATTGCACCAGACTTTACGGGACAAGGGGAAAACCCTAAAAAAAGCGCTAGTTGATGAGACATGAACGCGCTGATGAAGCGTGCAGTGGGAAATTTTCCAGCTGCGAACGTGAGTAGTGGTGGCGTTTATAGTGCCTCTCTCCTCGGTGATTTGTGAAGATGTGTGCCGCTTATTGAGCCGTAATGTCTACAGAAGTAAGCCAGGTTAGAGGAGACGCTGTTCGTAGACATTCTTCTCGACTGAAACTAAAGAAAACCAAGAGCAAAACTACTCAGGTAAGAAAATGGCAAGTGATTACTGATGACACTGCATTTAGGCCACTTTAAAAAATAGTTTAGCATCAGTTGTATTTGCAAAAAACGAGGAGGGAGGAGGTGTTTTTTTAAAAACACTTTGGTAGGTATGCAGATCTGGACTGTCGCAACCCCGTAACGAAAGCGCCATGTTCACTTCAGACTCGTGCACAGAAGAGCACATAACATTGTGTGTACATGTATTCAAGTCGCGTGTCGTGCTGCACTAAATTGTGTGGGCATTGTTAAAAACTACGGGGATGGCTAAGGTCATCAGAAAAGACAACTTTTAAAGAAAAAAATTTAAAACAACGTGCCACGATTTTTTGAGGGGGGCGCTGATGCTTAACAAATTATTTTTTCATGTGGCCTTTTGAAGAATGAATGAACTTTATCATGATTGGTCATGTTGGCTGGTTGATTGATTTTAGAGTGTCAGTTTTATTGCCTTCGTAATCCAAAAAAAAGGGAAATAGGCTAGTTCTGCTTCCGGTTACCAGAATAAAGTACTGTTAAGTGCTTTTAAAATTGCTTGAGCCTGGCTCTCTGATGGAAAATTTGTCGTACAACCACCAAATATTTGACATGTTTGAAGATTCAGTCAAGTTACAGGTTGAATAGTCCATTTTGAAACTGTCTCATCATTTCTGTACTAAAACAAGGTGCCCAAAAATAGCCTACCGGTAATAGCCTACATGTACTGTATCATGTACGTGGTGTACGGAAGACAGAAAGATGCCCAAACATGCCAGACGCCCCTCTGACATAAAAATGGATTAAAGCTAATGATTTCAAAAGCTGGACATGCACGAGAAGGAGGCATTGGGCTCATGGCCCTGTGCTGCAGCTGCTGTATGTGTACTGTTAGGTGCAATATTTTATGCATGTATCGCATCAGTCGATTGATGTAGCGCCCTCGTGCGGTACCAGTCAAATACATTAGACCTGGCATATAGTGTATTGCAGATGAGAATACAAGGCTAGGACAATTGCGCTAACCTTACACACCGTACCTAGTGTTTTCCCTTCTCTGAAAAAGTTTTTGGGGTATCTGTCGTGAAAGGAAGAGGAACAGTCAGGGAAACCTTTTACAAAAATCCAGCTGAAAATCAAGTTCCCAGTTCAAGAAAAATTAGTATTTTCCCTAAGTTTTCTTAACTGCATGAAAAGAAAGGAATGCCCACAGCACAGAATTAAACAGCAGTAAAGTGTTTAATTCTGTGGGGATAGGTCTGGTAGGCCCAGACAGCTGGCTTTTGCATTGGGTTTGGCATACCTCAGAAAAACTCTAAAGTTTAAAAAGTCTAACAGCCTCTGTGCACAAAGGTTGGGGAAGGTTAGGGATAAACACCAAATTATATTTCCATGGTGTGAACGTGTACGTGGATGTGTATTTTTTATGTACGTACTTGCGTCACAGTTTAAGAAATTGACCTGGGAAAGTTTTTGAGGCCCTCAGTTTTTGGGTTTTTTTTAGCATAGAACAAACCAATAGAAACTACAAATTTAGGAGAAAGGAAAGTGACGACATGCTTAGGAGTTCCCCATCATAATCCGAATTGTCGAAGTTATTCATGACAAACAAGCAATTTCTTTTGTGTGGCCTTGGCTTGAGTGTCACTGCACCGCAGTGCAGGCAGATATTTTCAAATCTGCATGTGATGTGAGTTGATGAAGCTCTTTCCCGCTCACCCAAATGAGCTTTTAGATTAACTTGTCCTGCCGAGAGTGCCCCCTTCTGTGAATGCTAAGAAAAAAACACCTGCCGGGAAAGGGGATGTCCTTTCTCACCTCCCTCCTCTACCTCCCCTGGAGCGCAAGGCCCAGATGATTTGACTTTAAAATGACCGGATGTTGTTTACTATTCCACGGCGATATAATATAACACGTAGGGTACAGTCTCGTGCAAGGTGTGACTCCGTTTTCTTCGAACGGTTCTCACTCCCACCCGAAGTTGATGACCGGATGGATGATGGACCGGGAAAGGAACAGGGAGGCAGGTGGCCACAGCGGAATAATAAGATGGGTAATTTGGATTCTCATTTGAGATTAGTGGAAGGGGGGACCAGCGGACAGAAAGAGCACCGCATCAAGTCTGTCGATTCCAGACTGGATGTCTTTGTTGTCGTTGAGACAACACCGTGCACTGGAGGTCCCATGGCGGTCTTCTCATGATCAGCTAACCCACATGTAGGCCTACATTCTACTTGCGACCTGCATACGTACATGTACATGTAGTACATTTGTTCGATGATCGCTACACAGCATACAGGGGCCAATTTCATAGAGCTCCTTAAGCACAAAATTTGCTTAAGCAAGAAAAACGTTGCTTAAAAAACAAAGGGCACCAGCTTAAACTCTATGTGATTATCATGCTAACCAAAAGACAGCTAAATATGATCCCAAAACGATATACATCTCATGGAGTTTTGGCTGGTTACCTGATTTATCAAGCAAGGTTTTTCATGCTTAAGCAAATTTTGTGTAATCAGCTATGTGGAAATTTGTAAGTTTGGTTTTTTATGTTAACACTCAAGCAGCACAGGTCTGTATGGGTGAAGGAAGTTTTGCTGAAATGAGGGGCCAAAGCACCAAAATTGTCTACAGGTAGTGTTCTTGTGATGTGCCGCTCCCCCTTACCATGCAGCTGGAGGTGTGGCTCCACAATTCCCAAAGCTGACGAGGGGGGCTGTTACAGTACATCCGTGTATGATATCACCGACACATTGTGTCAAGCAGTAATGAGTAGTGTCATTCAGATTGCACTTTAATGGCTTTGCTCTCTGCACTTAATCGATCAAACTTGGACATGAACCATTCTCACAACAGCATGTCATATTTTCTGTACAGGACGCGTTTCAGAGATTAGTATACGGTACATATCGGTATACAGCTGTACTTGTATTTGGTGTCAGTACATACATTATGCTGTACATACATTATGTTGTTGACAGTAACTACGTGCTTTATGATTTCACTGAAGTCTGCAGATCTACATGTATCTGTAATGTTGGGACTTGGCTGGGGAGGGCTGTGGATTATGTCTACGTGTATGTCAGAACAAATTTCAGCCAACAAAATCTGTGTTTATTTGAAGACCTCAAACATGCCCCTTTTAGGTGAAACTTTGGGATGTTATTCAATAAGTATGTACTCTCAGAATCCTGCCAAAACGTCAAGTTCATCAACCAATCAACTGGAGAGCTTGTTTCTCCCCAGTGCCGGTGGAAAAAGCAAACAAACACATGGCAGTCATGGTCTTTTTAGTATCCAGGAAAAGATGCTGTACCCATGTACATGTAGGGTAGCATCTACCGTACTTGTAGCTCTTTAAAAATCGTCACTTGGATCATTTGTGCCTGAAATACAGGTTAATTAAACAGCCTAGTACCCTGACTTGCAATTTTATTGCTGAGTGTTTGCGGCCCCTGCCAGTGGTAGCGCTCTGTCTCCCTGGGGTGGTTTCCTGTATAAATTCATTATGCGCCGCGTCGTTACATAAAAAGGCCTGGAAACTGTTTGTAGAGACTCAAATGCAAATTTGCCCATGGCTCCCCACTCTACCACTCTCCTGCCTGCAGTAGAACTGTACGGGCAGGAAGAGAGAGCTTCTTGGGGGGAAAAAATACAGACAGAGTTGTAAAAACAAGCCGAAATTAATTTATTGAGAGTCTTTAGGCTCGGACCGACTGCATTAAGTGGTTTATAGATGGAGAGAGGAAATGGAGATTTGAGCGTCATTTGGGAGGGCAGGTTTTATTTTTTTTTTCAATTTGTCTCTTGATCTGCCGTAGACCTGCCGGCACTGTAAATTTGCTGAATCTGTAGCATTTTTCTCAATGATCTTTGAAGTGTTTAGTTCCTGCCTCCATCTTGTTTTGACAGAGCATTTCGTGTTTCCCTTTTGACATGTTTGAAGCTTTGAAGGGAGAAGCTCGTATCTTTTTTACTGATGAAACCGGGGGGGGGGAAAACATTGTAACAATTTTCCAAGTGGAAGGGGCATCGGGCATCAGCCATCCAAAGTGGGGAGCCATAACCCCCAAGTTGAACAAGTACGTGTACCGTAGGGGGGAAAAGCACCCCTCCCCCTTCCCACTTCCGGTGAGAGGGGGCAACATGTGAGACAGTTTATTCTCCTGGCTGTAATACTGTCAGAAATTATGTAGGAAATTATGCTTGTCCCAAAGATGGATCAAATGTACTGCCTACCGGAACACGCCCACCGGGTTTATGAATGTAATATTTTTAGCTGTTCATAGAAATGGGGCTTCTGGCGTAGTGTACATGTACACGTACATGCATATGTACCTTGAACAACCTTTCAAGCAGAAGTTGGACCATGCTTCTTATGATACGTACACGCTCATGTGTAAATCTGGTGATCATGCGTAAAAAGAAGTGTTTGGCAAAGTGCCAGTAAATTTGTTTTAATGTGCAGTTCGTGTACTGTGTACATGTAGACATGTAACTCTATAGCATTTATTCCAGAAAAGAGATTCTGTTCTTCGTTGCTTGATAATTTCAGTATCATGCTAGTAACACTCTTCGTACGTGTATCTGATGTGTACCGGTGATAAACGTTCGCCATAGTACTGGTACATGTGTACTAATAGGTTTAATGCTGTACAAGGATCTAATTGTACACGACTGAATGAATCTTCCACGCAATACAGCCCAGCAAAATGAGTCACTAGTTACCTGAGCTGGAATTTGATATTGTAGACCCTTAAGCAAGTCTTGCCTTTGTGGAAATCAAATAGTGTCCAACGTTTCAACTAACCGCATTTTATGCCTTTTATGTCTACACTTAGTCGGTAGTCAGTTTGATGAAAATGAACTTTTAATGTCATCTTCCATCAAAACTAACTGGAGACATGAAGGCACTTATGACTCATTTTGTGGAATCAGGACGTGTGCCAGATTGTCCATGGGAATGCAATCAGCCTGAGCATTGATTATGAAGTGGAAGGGTTAGGGGGTTGGGCGGGCAGGTAGGACGAGAACCGTGAGGGGCGGACAGACAAGGCAATTGCCCACGGTGCACAGCGATCTATTTTAATCGTTGATTTTTCATTAAGTGCCGGCTTTTAGCGGGTGGATATTGCGCAGACAAAAGCACGACTTTTCATTTTGCACTGGCAGGGGACAGCTTGTGAGCGCATATTTTTCCTGTGAGCGTGTGGTGGTGCCCTGGGCGTGCATGTGAATGGTATGAACAGCGCGAGCCAGCCGGTACAGGGGCGCAGTATCTGCTGACAGGAGTGTGTACTGAAATTCTGTTACTTTGTGCTGTATAGCTGGATATCTTTCGGTAAAGGTAGGTCCTTCAGCAGTGGAGATTTTGAATTCTTGCTTCTTGGAGTTTAGGGGGGAGAAAAAAAGGGGAGGGGCAAGGAAGAAACAGCTAGGGTTAGTTTCCTTGATCATTGAATCTGAAAGTCATATCAGAGTGCTTCCATACATACATGTACATGTGCATAAGATACAATAGAAGCTACCGGTACTATACAATGTTTGGAGAAGGGGAGGGGCTAGATAAAAGGGGGGCAGGGGAAGTCTTCTCAACTGATGTGGTTCACCAGTATCAATGTACATGTACATGTATCCTTAGTCAAAGGTTGATATGCCTTGATTTTGTGTCGGATATGTAGGTCTCCATGCATGTACATGTAACATAAATAGCAGACATGTACATGTATGCGACTTTGGGAAGCTTAGTAAATGTGTACATTCATGATTTTTAATGTTCACCGTCGCAAAAAGTGGGGGGGGGGATAAACTGAGGGAAAATTGGCATTGTAAAAATGATATGTGAAACTGAGACTGATACCCGAGAAAATGTGATGTGTTGCACATGGCAGGTCGTGTTTAATAATGCTGAGGTACATGTACGTGTACTTGTACCCGTATACAGCAGATCAAAAGTTGAGGACTTGATACCCAAGCAGTTTTTCCATCCAATTTCCGTACTGTCTGGTCGTTATTTCTCCACATGCTACTGTTTATGTGCCGAGAGCCTTAATATTGCGCCATAAAAGTCTGCGTATTAAATCGGTACTCACCACTGCTTTGTACCGCATGGCATAAATTGGCGGGGGCCCTGTAAGGATCCGATTACAGCACAGCAATATAGCGGGGCCCCGTTGTTCCCATGTTCTGATTACGAAGAGGGTAGGAATGGACGGTTCACACGGAGTAGCGATTCCAATCACGGTGGTGACCTTGTGTTTGCGTTGTCAGGCTCGCCTTCAACATGCTTCAGCACACTCCGCTGAACATCGTCCTGTGCGGCTTTTTTCTTTGAGCTTAATTACGGCCGGCGATCCTTTCCATGCAAAGCTTTAATAAGCAAGGGACCTGCGTTGTACTCGTACTCATACTTACAGGGTACCGGGGGGTACATGTACATGTATGCCAGGGGTGAGATTTGTCAGGATTTTCATCAGAATTTTCCTGATTTCAGGATCTTTCAAATACTTTTAGTTTCTGAAATCTGGAAAAGCCTGAGTCTACCATAAAGGCATTTTTAATGTACATGTACATGTATAATTTAAAACCCTAACCCCCTAGGATGTATGTAAAAATCATAATGCATGTAAAATCGTTGGATTCAGGTCCGTTAAGGCCGCGTTAAATATAGACCACAAGAAATAGGTATTTTAAGAGGCGCCTTCAGGCTAACACAGTTCTACAGACCTTCCACTACGATGGGGCCCTCCAAACCTGCAGTGGTTATGAATTTCATTGACATCTCATTCTCTACCAATGATCTCACCTAGTACATGTGTGAATGTTCACACACTAGTAGTTGTTCCATAGCTGTGGGGACATTGTGGGTGGGGACGTTGAGGGCGGGGACAGAGATATGTTCCCACAACTCGGTAGTAATTTGCCAAACAAAAGAAATTGTCCCCCTTAATGTTTTGAAGGCCTGCCCACACATGTGTATAGTGGCTCGGTCCCACCAGTAGGTCCATCAATTAGTGTGCTGTATTTGTACGGGGTAACCAGGGGTGTGTGTTCTCTTTTAAGGGGTAGCCTAGGCACTCCGATCTGTGATGATGTTAGAGCCCAGAATTAAGAGGAGAAAAGATTAAAGTTCAGACACTGATGCAAGAATCGGCAGATAAAAAGGCAAGGTTAGAGGAAGCATCAATTCTAGTGCCGTCCAATCAATGAAGCACTTGCATTGATCAACTAATGCAGGGGACCCCAATCAATAAATCATTAGTCAGTCTGAAAGGACAGTCTGTCACTTAATTACATGCAGGTGGACAATCTGGAAAGATGTTTCTATTGTGCAGTTTCCATGAACAGTTTGCTTGGACGTGGGGCTGCAGATCAAGGGTACAGAGCCAGGATTTTAGAGGGAGGGAGATAGAGCACCGTTCAATTCCCCCCCCCCCCTTTGTGGCTCCAGTTCGATGGATTGAGTTACATGTAGAAGTTGTCAGAGCTGCTGTTTGGAGTGAAAGCTCTCAAGAAGAATCTTGTTATAATGAAATTTAAGTCAAAGTAAAGTTACTAAAGGAAATGCCTTTACGGTAGACTCATTTGGGGGATCTGGGTCACGCTTCATTGTATTCGTAAACATGTACTTTATAAAAAAGTAAGGCTTTGCTAATTACCGATACATGTGAAAAAAGGGGCCAAAATTGTTGGAGTATACATCGCCACCCCTTTTCATGTACTTAAGATTAAAAAAGAAACCACAAAAAAAATTACCTTGCTGAAATTACTGGTATGAATGACACAGGAAATGCCACTAGATTTCACAAGGCGGAAAATTGGCTTCAGTCCATAGCATGCAATTGGGGAGGTCACTCAACAAATACTATGGTACAATTTTTTTTTCAAAGTTGGCCAACCATTTGAAGAAGAACTTTTTCAATGTGTCCATGTATGAAGGCAAGGCAGGATTGATACATTGTTTGGAAACAAATGAGTGGAGCGTATCTGTGAATTAGTTATCGACTGAGCTCACTGTAACAACATCACTGTGTTTGAACTCATTTTTTGGCTGTTAGAATGTGTGTCCATACACCAAGTACTGTTCATGAACCAGGCATGTCCAGTGGACAGATTTTTACTCAAGTCTAGTATCCTGCTCGAAACATACTGGTTTGTGTTCTGCATCATGTCCCAGCATGTACATCTATAAATGAGCAGATGTCTGGGAAAGAGGATACTTCCCCCCCCCCTTCCATCTGACCCATTTTAATAGGACGTTGTACTACTTGGGGAATATCTCACTTTTTTTTCTCCGGAAACATTCCAACTCTTCCACGTGTACTCGCAATTCCCTCATAAAAAACGTGTCCTGGTGTGAAAAAAATCATCCACGCATGAAACATTGAGACCCTGCAAATTGACTTTTGAATATTTGACGAGCAACCCAGCCCGCCAAACCTTCACAGTCAGTTCCATCTTTGATGTGCCAGCCCGATTATGCAAAGTTAGTGCTGTCAGGTTGTGTTTATTGCGAGTAATTTGGCGGTCATTGGTCCCAATGCTGTGTGGGATGAACAGTGTACTGAGGATATTGCTATAAATAACGAAGACGTGTTTTCAAACTTAAAGAAAGCCCCCCCCCAAAAAAAATCAATTAGAATAAATTGAAGAAAGAAAAAAGTTGAGGACATTTTTAAGAAATGAAGAAATTCTAAATGAAATGCGTGCATTGTTCTAAGTTGTCCACGGCCCACCCAAGGGAGGGTATCCCGGGGGCTTGAGCCCTTCCCGCCAGGAATTTTATTTTTGTGAAATAATACACCTCCCAAGTCTCTCAAAATTGACCGGGGGGGGGTTTACTGGTAATTTTGCCTGAACAAGGAAGATAGGGCCTGCATCTGCTGGTAACTTGTAAATAATCCTTAATGAAAGAAAGTGCAAGGACAGAGGAAGGTGTCATTGATTTACAGCACCTCGGATTGAAGAAGATTTCTACAAACAAAAATACAGTTCAATTGGTCAGGGGTGATGCACGAAGATGTTGTACAGTGCATTAGAGCAGACATCTACATGTATTTTGACAGATCCATATAGTTTACTGGTAATGCTGGGTTTGCCAAGTTTGGGCTGATCAGTGCAAAAAGTGCCCAAAAAAATCATTTTTAATTTCCTCATTTTGTTGTAAACATGATTAGGAGTCAACCAAACGACAGACTGAGACTCCAACATAACTGGTCCATTCAAGAGCGGGCTACTGCGGTTTGAAATTCACCGTCGGCAAAGACTGGACCTGTTTCCACCCCTCCTATCTTCTCCCCGCCTCCCCGAGGGGGTTCTCGTTATTCACGATGAAGTGGCTTCTAACTTGCCCCCTGTTATTTCCTGTATGCTCTATCGTATAATTAGCAGGCGTGCATTTGCAATGAGGCGTGAAGAATGGTGTGCACGTTCGTGAGCCGATGGTCAGGTGGCATCGGCAGTGAGGGGCAGCAAATACATGTATACTCATCATCACCATTGCCTCGCTTTGACCGCCCCCGGCCAGCGCTTCAAGAATGAAGGCCGTTTATCAACGCTCCTGATGCGCTTTCACATTCACACCGATAAGCACTCTCTGAAAGTTACCCTACATGTCCATGCGCAGCACAAAATGGGTCCGAATAATGGAACACAAGACCTGGAAAACCAGTTTTGACTCTAAGTTCTAGCTCTAAATTTGTGGATCAGAACATTTTTTAATTTAAATATGCAAACTTGTAAAGTTGTCAAATAATTATCCCCAAAATTACAAAACAGTGTAACTTGACAACTACCCTAGGAAATGTCCCAAATAGAAAGAAAAATACAAAGCTGATGGTTTAGAACAATTTGGTCTCTTGCCCTGACCTTTGCCCTTATCCTGTATTACCTAGACTTTCTCAACACCTAAACTGAGTGTTGGATTGTGCAAATATTTTGATGGTTAACTGAATCACTTTAGTTATAAGCAAATTGACAGGCTGCTAATAAGATTCCCTTGAATGTTGAAAAATGGTAAAAGAGAAAATACGTATTTCTTAATCGTAAACAAACAGCAGGTGTAGAGTCTAATACTAAGTATAGCCATTTTTAGAATGTAATGATTTGGCTTTGAGAACTTTAAGAATTTTCTCACATGTCAGAAATTTCTAAAAATCAGAGTTGAGTTCTTCTGAAAGGTAAAACAGAAAAGTTTTACAAATTTGTTTGCAATAAAAAAAGGTTGGTATGTCAGTAAAGGAAATCAGGAAAGAAAGCTCTGTGTCCTTTTCTTTCTGACCTTTGAAATCTTCAAAGCAAAGAAGGTACATGTACATGCACACCCATTTTTTTTTTCACTTTAATCATGTAATATGCACGCTCCTAATCAAGTGTCAAAATTGCAGTCCGCACGTACATGCATTAAGCCCCTGCTCATGAATTAAGTCATGCATATATGCATGACATTCGAATTGTCCCAGATCTGTCACCAAGCCGTTTGTCACGAGGGGGCCCCTACTGCATATTCATGAGTCTCTGACCTTATCAGTGGGGGGGGGATCTCCGTCAGAGGAGCAAGAGAGAGAGTTCATAGCAACATCAATTGCCAGCTGACATCAGTATCGGTGTCTGCATCGGTTCCGATGTCATCACGGTTCGCCGGTCAACTTGAATAGTTCAGGCACCCCGCAGCATTGTGTTGCTGGCCTGGGCTACTGAACTGAAGTGAGCCAGTGGTATTTAACTTTACACAACGGCCTTCGGGCAAGGGCAGATCATGTGTGTGTGTGTACGGTAATTTGATTTTTGGGGGAATTTTTACTCTGACGGATTGGATCGGCCAATTGATATGGCGGGATGTGCCAGGCTGGTGCGCTTGTCCAAGCAACAGTTGCAGGGACCACAGGCTCAAGCCGAGTTCAAGATGGTGAATATATATGCTTCAATTAATTTTGTTTTTGTTTCAGAAGTTGTGTAAAGGGCAGTCTCCGCAAGAAACCTTGAAAATCAGGCATTACATACGTGCCTGAACTGAAAAAGCAGGACGTGTGTTGGAGACGCTCTCAGTTTTCCCCAATGTCCTACATGTATCAGAATGAGTTTTGCAAACCGTTTCTGCTGCAAGAAAGTTTTTATAAATGTACGCCCTTGAGAAAAAGGGGTGTCCAATTTGGCCCGAACTGAAAAGACTGGGTGTCAGTGTCGACATTTTGCAGATTTTTCATGGACTGGTACCCGGTATATTTTACGCAATAGAATAGAATAGGCCAGAGAAGTCCACGGGGAGTGAAGACACACACAGAATACACTATACCACTTTCTCAAAACTTCACTTTGCAGTACAAACAAGTATCCTGTACGGTTGTTGTTTCGGTCACAAGTCAGTATTTTTCAGTGGTCAACTTTTAGAGAATCCTTTCACGTACATTGACCAGTGTTATCTCGCACCATTGGTCTGAAAACAAGCCTGCTTGCTGTCCCAACTGCCAACATGTTATGAGGGACTTCAAATTGCCTGACTATGCATACCATTAGGTCTGTGTGTAAAACCTCCCTTTCTCTGTACTAGTAGTGTTTTGCCATGATGGCATTCTATCATCATGCAAACGATGTTAGCAGTCAAATCAAAGATGCTGCAGTACATGTATCAGTTTCCAGCCAAATTAAAGCCTGATTTCAGGCTTGGCAATTGAAATGGCGGGCATTGATTTCATACCTGAACAATATGTTTAGGCTTGTTTGACCTTATTTTCAGGCTCTGAACAAGAAGCTGGCTGACATCTTTGTATCAGGTTGTTATTACATGTACATGCACCTCCTAATTTAGAACCCTCCTATGCTGAAGTCACTCTTTGGGTCATTTGGTAAACACCTCAAAGAAGCACAACTGTATCGCGTTGTGCACTGCACCAACATGCAAGAGAGTGACCTTGGGCACTTGTGCATATTTGTGCTGTAAAACCAAAGGAGGGTTAGCTAATGAAGGACTTTGTCATGCTCTGTGATGGCAAACACACTGGTACTGGTCCTTTTGACCAGTTCTGAGCATGCACACACTGTTCTGAGCATACGGGCATACATGTACATGTCGTTCTGAGCATGTGCAGTACTTTGAAAAAGGACCAATATGTCTGCTGCCACCAGGGTCTCAAAGTCTCCCATTGCATCTTGTTCGTGAGCTAGATAACAAGGGAAACATTCGCTTGAACCAAACCGGCACATTCAGAAACAAAGGCAGCTTTAATGAGAGCAGTACTCTCATGTTGACGAATCTGCAGGCACGTTGAAACGAATCGGTTGCAAAAGTGCGGCGCTGCCAATCGGAAATTCAGATTCAGATTGCAGTTAAGTGACAGATCAATAAGAACGGAGGCTATCCTCTCCACTCACTGTCTGGCTGATTGTCCCAATTGCATTTTGAGAGGGTCTGGCCCGGTATCTTGTGCACTTGGTTTGGCCGATAAAATTGATCCTACGAAGACCGCGTGCGTGATGGTGATTTTGTTCGCGAGATTGCTTGCTTGAAAGAAGAATGAGTTGTTAGTGGTTGTTTATTTTGTGAAATTTTGGGTTATTCCATGCAGAGGCTGGAAATTGGTCATGCTGTTAACACTCTCATTTTCTTTGATTGTGGCATTATGTAATCATGCAATTCAAGAAACGGTTTATCAACAAACGAGAGTGGAACTAATAGGTACATGTGTACTAGTAGTCTCAACATTTAATTTCCACTTTTATTTAAAAAAAAACAAGTCCATTTGTATATAAATTTCATATGATTAGGTCAGTGAAAGTGTGGCCAATTTCCACAATGGCCACGTGTTGCCCCTTATACTTGTAAGTGAGAGACTTCATTTGTTCGACTTTTTTCTCCCAAAAGTTTTGGAATTTGCTTTTGCGAGCCTTATGCAGATCTGCATTTTCCATGGTACAGGACATGTAGATTTGCAGAAGATGCAAACCTCTGCCACACTTTCCAGCCATTTCACACACGAAAAATATGGGCTTTGCATGGTAGAAGAGCATTTCGTTGTTGTAGATGTACCAGAGTTGTATCCAATCACTAATTTTTGTGATGGAATCAAGTCGAGTCTTTGTAACATAGTGACTCGAGTCGAGTTGAGTTATTTGCTCACAATGACTTTAGTTGAGTAAGGTCATTTACCCATTGGAACTTGAGTGGCCAAAAATGTGACTCAGGTCAGACTTGAGTCAAGTCATTGCAACTCTGAGATGTACTGGGAAAACAAAACTCACAATTGAACGATTTCTGCCGCAGATTATTCCAATCACCGTCAGTCAATCAAATGCCTGAAGTGCCTGTCAGATCATATCTTCTCTGAAAAACATGCTGCCATTTTCAAGACACTCAAATTTCATGTTCCAAATGAGCTTGCAAACACGCTTCTCCGGCTGGTAATAGAGATCGCTCGCGGCATAGTTTTATGTCACTGGCCACATTACTCCGCACTCTCTTTCGGCAAGCGTAGATTTGAATGGACTTGCATCCTTTCAGTGAAATCGCTTGCCCTCACTTTTCTTTAAAATAGCCAGTACAGTAAATTTCCCATGAATCAACATATCAGCATACATGTAACTGTTTTGAGTTTTAGTTTTATTTAGATTTTTTATTTGAGCTGTTGTTGATTGACTGATTTGGGGGGATATGAAATTGGCACATAAAAATGTCATGGTGACGAAAAATGTAAATGAGGTAGCTGCTTCTACATGTGTACTTTACTACACATGTGCGAATAATGCAGAAATGAATTCCTGGTACCACTTTTGTTGATGATGAGTTGCCGTAGGAGATGTCTTTATAATGTTTGTGTACAAGTTTGTACCATACCTATTGTGGGGACACTTGCCTTTCACCAGCGATATTTTGTGGGGACCTGAAAGGCTATGAAGACAAATGTTTTTTCCCCACCACTCAGTCCTAACAAAAGTGTGTACCTGTTCAATGGACCTGACTGCAAATTTCAGTTCCATATATTGCCCACAAAAAAATCAAGGCCGGAGAAAAATTACCAAAGGAATTTCTTTTTGTTCCATGAGTCTGATTTTACAATGTGTAGTCACACTCTCATGCGGAGGAGCAAGCCAGGTAGTCACAGTTTCTGAAACTGACCCCGACTTGGAATGGAAGAAAGCAATTTAATAACTGAAATGGGCTCATGAAGACCAACAGATATTGGATTTTCAGGTCAGATTTGGGACAAAGTTGGATTTCCCTATACATGTACAGTTATATCCGCTATCCAAAACGCCTAAAGTTGCATTTACACATTGCAAGTAACCTTTGCGGAACCTTTTTCACATGCCGTCTGAAAATCCGTTGTGTTTTCAGTAATTTTGTGTGAGTTTCCACAAAAACAAACAAACCAACCCAGCTCTTTGCTTTGATGTGTCACTGAATTTGGTATCTTCATGAAAATGTTCGGGGGATTCTTTTCATTTGATATGATACAGGGTTCTTTTAAAGGTTATTAACTTACAAGTGGCTTGTTCCCAAGAGTTCTTGGGACACATTATGTCAAGTTTGGCCAGGTTTGAGAGAGCCATATGTGCCAATCAATTATTCATGAGTTCATGAAACTTCGGAATGTCCTGTGTTTAGAAGGGTGTTATGCTCTGAAATAAGGTTTTACATGTGTGGTCGGTAAACCGAAGTCGTTCAAATGTGTATTGTATTGATTTACTTGCCCAGAAAACACCAGCGAAAGTCAATCAGCATCAGGGAATCACTTTTCCTTTGTGTTTTTGTACAACAGTAGTGAACAGAGAAGATTGCCAGCAGATGGCCATGTGCAGTCTGCCGGACAATGAGGGGCATAGCGGTATATTCCGCTGTACAAGTAATTAATTCATGCTCTAATGAAAGACGTGCAGAAATTAAGGCTAATCCCGGTAAGTCCTTCTGAGGGAAATCAATGTGCCAAAGGGATATACCGGTAGCTCACTGGAGTGTCAGGAATGCAGAGATGGTGATTTATTAGCCACACTTGAATTTACACCACTGGCAGAGGACCTTGCTGCCTGCACACACATCCAGGCAGTTCTGCCACGCAGTCTGCGTTAATGACATTTCTTCATCACGGTCAGCTGTTCAGAATTCTCAGCCAGTTCTTCACACGTGCATACCAGTAGGTGAATGTTTGTGTACTGATGACTTTCCCTTCCAAACAAACCCTGACGTGCTCGGCTCGCGATCCAAATCATTTAGGAGCTACTGGTCTGTAACTACAGAACACCAGATACTTCAGGACTCGAGAATTAGCACCCTGCACGTGTAATGACCAATGTGGTCTTTGTCACAAGAGTGTTCTTAATATCAATGGCAATTGTACTTGTAGGCCTAAGTATTAATTTCAACTTCATGGTAACGTTTTATGAGGCCTTAAAGTTACTTTGCGTACTTCAAAAGGACTGGAGAAACTGGTTGTTCCGTTCATTCTGTCTTTTCCCCTAGTATGGGCACTACTTTTATGAACGTCGCACAATATTTACTCACCTTGCTTCACAGGGGTACAGTACATAATCTTTAGTTACCAGAAGAAGTGAGCCCAAGATTGAATTCTTAGACTAAAGGGGTGCATTAAAGGGAAATTCTACTGGTGCAATGCACGTACATATGTACATGTACTAAAGGCTAGCGTATAGGCATTCAATGAACACTTTACAGCAAGGATATGTACTGTACATGTGTCGGTATTTATTCATGCACAGTAGAGGCGCGCTAACCCGTACATGTTTATACCAGTAGTTAAAACAAAAGGTGTAGTACAATGGCAGAAGGGAAGACATTCTGTGAACTTACCCATGTCCACGGGACATTTTCCCTTCTCTTTGAAAAAGAAGTTTAGAGGCAGTTCGGGGTTCGGGTTATCCATGGTAAAAGGAAGGGGAACAGTCGTGGAAACATTTTACAAAAATTCAGCTGAAAATCATTCAAGGAGCAGGAGTATTTTCTTAGCTCAGTTTTCTTAACTCAGGGCTGAGATTTGTCAGAATTTTCCCAGATTTCAGGATTTTTCCCATCGGAATTTTCCAAACAATCTGTTCTGAAACCTGGAAACTCCCGAGTACATGAGTGAGGTGTTTTATGAAAGTTGATGTACATGTAGAACACAAGCAGGGGAACACCATAAACCCCACGCTGGTCTGGGCAGCCACGACTGATTATTTGGTGGATGTTTCATTTTCCACCAATCTCACCCCGGTTAACTGCCTGAAAACTAAGGAATGTTCACGGTACCGGTAGGTTCATGTACGTAACATGCACCTAAGTTTGCTGCATCTTGACTGTAAGCCTCTCGTTGTGCTTGAAAATTCACACAGGTCAAAAACAGCCAATCTTGTTTCATCTTTTATGCCTCTTCGCATCATATTACCCTTGCTTTGTTTTCAAAAGGCCTGTTTGTCTTTCATTTGCCGAGATACCGTCGTCCTCAAGCATTTTAATTATTCATGGTTTGGAAACCCGGTGTTTCTCTTGACAAGTTGTTTGCAATGGTCATCCATCAGCCACTAGATTAGATTCTCAGGATGGGATCTAAGCCCGAGGGCCACGGGGGACCCGGCCAGGCTCCATTTGCTTTTTATTTCTTTCGGCAGTCTGTCTCGTTTTTGTTAAATCTTTGTGCAATTGACGACATTTCTGCAAAAGAACTTCTTGGAACATTTAGCTCAAGGGACTGAGTGAACAGATGGACTTAAGTTTTCCTCAAGTTGCGTGGATCGTGGGAATTTTGTCAGACTCGGGTCGAAGTGGACAAATCTATCTTTGTATGGGGTGCTTCCCATCCCCTTGCCTGCGGTATCACTGCTGAAATGTGGCTTTGCAAAAGCCCTGATAATAGCCAGAACAAGAGGTAATCTTTGGGGACTGATTTGGTTTGCCAATTGACCTGTATAGCAGTCGCATGTACAAAATGTACATGTAAGGTGCTCCTTATCTGTAAATGTAAGCATACAAAGGCGCCAGTCTGGGTGGAAAGAGGGGGGAAATTCAGGTTTTTTCCTCTCTGTGGTGGTCAACGAAAATGTCAAGATTGAAGGCATCTGTGATAGGTAGGAGATGTGTCATATTTTGATATTGCATTGGGAAAGAAACTTGATCACGAATATTGTCTTGTTTGGATTGAATCTCAAGAAGTTATCCAGCATCCATTTCTGGATGCCCATCAATCAGCTGGGGCCATTTTCATAGCAAGGCTTATTAAGCATAAAAATTGTTTAAGTGTGAAAAAACCTTGCTTGACAAATCAGGTTACCAGCCAAAACTTCTCGTGATGTGCAGTAGATTGTTTTGGAATGGTACATGTATTTAGAACCCTGGCACCCGGATGCTACAATCCTAGACCAAAATTGTTGGACACCTGTCAATAGCCATACCTTTTCTAGGTCCCCTGGTCCACTGGTCAATGTCGTCTCGAGTTGGAGTGCAGACCACGCATTAAGACCCAATTTTGAAAGGCAGCCCGGGATGGGGGGAGGGCCAATGTCAGAGGTCGGAGGCTTGAATCACTCTCTAGACATATTTGCCTTACATGTAGGTGTGGTTTATTTCATGATCTCTTGTGATGTCTACGTGGTACGTACACATTAAAAGCAGATTAACGCCACCCTCCGAGTGAGTACATATGTATATGTACATACTACCCCAGTGCAGTGGACAGATTAATTTAAATAAGATGAGCACGTCTCTCATGAAACCAGGATTACCAACGCTGTCCCCACAAAGTACCGCAAAGACCTCACGGAACCCTGACCAGTGCCCCATTTGGGAAAATTAAACATTGAGCAGGCCGCATTTAGCGCAGAATGCATGTGACAGCTGCGTGTACTGTGTCACCATTCAGCCATGAATCGCATACCGGAGGAGACAGGTGCTTCTTAAAGAGTCCTCCCCCCACCCCTCTCCCCGATCCTCAAACCCCCCCCCACATTAAGGCCATCTTGCCCTGGACGTGACTCCCGTATCAAGGGTGATCAGGGCACTGGAGAGCCAGGTGAAAGACAGGCCCCCCGTTTAAAGGGGAAAGATTCTCGGATACATTTTCATGTCTACCATACATGTATGTGGAAGGCGTGGCACGGCTTTCGGTACACACATTGTGTCTTTGTATCCAGCCATGATCTGCCGCTGCTGATTTTTTAAAACAGCTTGTTTGGGCGCTTGCCCCGAGTGTGAAATCCATTTACCGTTACCATGGTGAAATGACATCATGCATGATGTAACGGTAGACTGGTTTTGGGGCCGACTTATTTTTCTGTTTCATGGTACAAAAATAAATTTACTTGTTCGGTACTGTACATAATAATGCTGTGTGTACCGGTAGTTTCGGTTGCTAGGGCTGGGTCAATTCAAATAATTCGTTATTCGAATATCGGAATATTCGGTCGTACCAACCGGCAGATTGTTGATGTACGAACCATATACAAAATCAGTTGGAATAACATAGACAGTTGTACATTATATTCAATATAGTAGCTTCTCACATCTAGGAGTATGTATCTCCAGCCACGATTGAACAAGATTTAAGAGATGAACAAGACTTCTTGCCCTGTTGAAAATTTCTATTCCTTTGAAATTGTTTAATGAATAATTTACTTTTTGAATCCAAGTGTGCCCCCTTGATCCCGCTAGTTGAAAACTGCACAGTCAGTACAGGTACTGTACCTGTAGGCTGACCCTGAGAGTGACCCAGCTGCCGAGAGTGGTTCCTCAGTTTGTCAATACTTGACAAACGCTTACATGTACATGCAGTTCAAATCATTTTTTGTTTCTGTGTTTTAGGGTCTCTTGTTTGCAGTTTATTCCTTTGGTTCATCATGCTTCTTTTTATATACGTGAGGTCAGCAGGCTGGGTGGTCATGGTGACAAAGGAAAAGCTGCCTCGTGACTTTGAATAGTCATGCCATATTTACATGTAAATTTTGTATCACGTGGCTATGGATTCAGCTTAAACTGTTAACTTGCTCATAAGCATGCCATGGAGGATGTAGCTGTAGTTGAAAACAACCACGCTCTTTTGGATACGATTTAACTTTATTGTACACTTTGTACGTGCACATAGATGTGTACATGTAGCTACACGTACACTGTTTTCATTTTATTAGTTTGGGTTATGTGGCATATGTTTTAACTGCATGGATCTGTACTTTAATGGCCTCATACCGGTGGTTCTGACTTCGTCATAGCCTGTTTGTCTCACATGTCCCAGTTTGTCATCGCTGCCTCAACAAAGTTCCTTAAATTCACTAATCAGGCCTGAAGATAGAAGGTGCTGCGCGAGTGCCGCACATCCTCTGCAGTCAGGCTTGGCTGGCCATAATGATTCTCCCCGGACAGACCAAGAGATCTCGAATGAGCACCGTGGACTCGTGGGTGGGAGAAACAAATGAACATCAGAGGCCTCCTGGCCAAAGCCAAATGAAGTCAGGAGGCTACAATGTATCTTGTTTGCAAAGGGGTTGCCGTATTCTGCCGGGCCTGATTTACATGTATTTGCAGTTTGTTGCAGTTTGGGTGCAAATAATCGCAGACAACAAGGTGTGGGTATTTACTTCCAGGATTTTTTTTCTTGGAGAATTCCTGGGAACTTTGGGGGGGGATTAAAATTATAGCTCACAGCTAAAGCATTCAGCAATTAAACTTGACAATTAATGTAAGTAATGTGAAAGTTACTAAGATGTTATCGTGATTCTAACTTGGGCTTGGCAAGCCTGTAATTTATTTTGTTTGTTTTATCTTTAATTTAGCAGAGTGTAGCTTTTCACCTACACATTTGACACCTTCAGAAAAGCAACCCTTTTCTCAGTGAATGTCGTAGCATAATTTTTTAAGAAGTAGTGAATTTTTTTGTCCCTTTTCTAAGCAGAAATATCAGGCCCAACAGTAAACATTTCCTTGTTCCATGGTGCCCATTAGCATATATACCTGTACATTATTTGCTAGTACATGTAACTTTTATTAAGGTACTTCAAAAACCTTCAACTCTTTGTCGACAAAATAGTTAAAAGTGTTGTTGGTCTGTCAGGAAGAATTGATCAGTATTTCCTCTGATACAATGTACATGTAGTTACTGGCATCAGGTGTTAATGACATTTTGCAAACTGGTATTCAACCTAGATTTGACAGATTCTATCTGTGAGAGACACGCTGACAGATTTGTTACTTGCTAATTGTAGAGTCCAAACAAGGCGCATGTACCAGTTGACAGCTACATATTCTGTCCATGAAAATACTGGCTACCTGCCTGTCTAGACAAACAGCCTTAAGCTGTTGAGCCTACACCAGTAATCCCCCTCATAACCCCCATTTGTTGACATTTCCACTTGAAGGACTTGATGAGAAGACAATCCACTTAAAGTGTCAGGAGCAAGTATTAAAGAGGATATCAAAGCTGTGTACATTCTAAGGAGTTAGGGTACCAGTATTTGTACACTGGTACCTCTATGAATACGTGTTGAATGATGTCTGCTGAAGGCATACATGTACATGTATGTTTTGCAGAACTGTGTCTGCCCTGCTGTTCTCCTCCTGGAAGTGTTCTGTTTGTTCTCATTCTAGACTAAAGAGCCCACGCAATTGTAGTTTTGAAGAGCAACTCTGAGGAAAACATGTTTTCTCTGAATTTATCTGTTCAAATAAATAGGGAAGCATAGAAATCGAACACAGTCTCTTTTGTCTTCAGAGCTCAATTATAAAAAGCTAAAAAGGGCTTTTTTTCTGTTCATGCCAAGACTGGGGGGCAATGGTTTCTCCTTGGTATCCAGCACTGCAGAAAACTTGGTAATAATGACTTTTTCAGTGGGGTTTTTTTTTTGGAGCTACTTGACAATGCAAGCTCGAAGTTGATACCGGTGTTTGTGAGTCATCAAGAGTGTCATCAAATGCAGAATTTCCAGCATCCCCGAAGTGATGTGCAGCATAGCCCTCAATGCATACATGTACATGTACGAAAGACACACACAGTGTACGCTTTACATAATGCTGACATGAAGGTTTATTTTGCAAGGGTTGGGAATACAACAATTGATCAGAGCAAGCCAGACTTTTTGTTTCTTTTCCCCCATTTTGATTCCTCAAGTGAAGGCCTCAACTCTTCATCTCCGTTTCTGCCTTGACGCACGTGCTGAAATTGTCTGTCCACCACCCAGTTGTGCTAATCTGATTACAGGTTGTCTGAGTGCTCATGATGTAATGTTCTATCATGTTTTGACTCAGTGTTTTCATTTCTCTCTGAGTTTAGGCTTAATTGGATTTGACTTTTGCTTTGCTTTCCGCCATTGTCGCCATGTACATGCCATGCATAACCCAATTAAATCCCCATTAAATCTGCATCAAGCTTCTGTCTTTCCTTGCTTGTTTATTGTTCACGTACATTTTGTGGGGGGGGGTTGTTTTCGGAAAAATGGCAAACCATTTCACCTTTAAGATGCCACTTAAACAAAGGAACAAACACATCACAAGTGCATATATCTCTTGGCCCCAACTGTATCGCATTATCATTAAGTGAGGCTCAAGTTTGGTGCGGGTTTTTTTTTTTTTTTGGTGTGTGTGTGTGCCTCCATAATTTATAACCTGCTCATCAACATCTCCCCATGCTTCCAAAACAGGGAGCATAAATTACCAGGTCAGGATGAATGCCAGGGGCTCTCGGGCTGAGGTTCTGATGGGGCCCTCTTTCTCTTGCTGTCCCCTGGGCTATCCATATGTACTGTTCAGAACCTTCCCAAGCCGGACTTTTGGGAGTAATAACCATAAATTCTTGCCTGAGCATATGATTGAAAAAAAAAAAATCTTTCTTTGATAAACGAGGGAAACACTCAACTGTGAATTGTTTGTCTAGGAATAGTCTCACCGTTAAAGGGTGCGCTGCTGTTTTTAGTCACTGTCAAGTCAGAATGCCCGTGGAAGATTTTGGTGAAAATGGCTCCCAGTTTTGCTCTCCCGCATTAAAAAACAATCATGTTGTTTTGGGGAAAACTGTTAACTTCAATTTCCCGGTTAGGTTCAGTCTGGTTGCATCTTAAGTTTTAAAACCCTGCTAATCCTATCTGCATCTTCCAAAGAACATGTGAGCTCTGTTTTGTAAAAGCAGACACTTGGCTTTTGAACAGTTTTGTTTGTATTTCCTGCGTGTCTTTTGGGAGGATTCCATCATGAGTAGTGGGGATCACGCTGTCTTAAGTATTATTAAAGATATAGTTCTGAACAATCAATTACTTGTTTGGTTTGCATTGTTTCTACTTAAACTGAAATAGAGGAAAATACCCTCAAAAAGCAATACTACAATGACGTGACAAGTCTGATCACCAGTAATATAGGATAAATTGAAGAAGGAGATGCTGCATGTACATGTATGTCTTCTCACGGTCCCTCTGAGAAACCTATCACTTGAGTTGAGACTTGAGTTGAAAACTTAAGTTCAACACCGTTCAAGCCATGAAAAAGCCCAGATCTTTAAAGGGAAAACTCTCCCCTCCTCAACATGTTCTGTTGTCATGATGGCCCACCATTGCCTCTGGCTACATACATGCAAGTCCCAACGCAACACAGACCTGACCAGTTCCCAGTTAAAACTGGCTAAGTTGATAATCAGGCTGGCCGGGTGAGCAAAAAATGTATGTTGAGCTGGATAATTGAGGTATTTGCCAAGCTGCCCAGATGCCGATTATAGAACGGGCTGCGTGATGTGGGACTGACCGGCTGCCCGCAGGGGGCCTCCTCAATTTGTTAGACATTCAAAAAGGCAGGTTTTTTTGGTTTTTTTGTTTTCTTTTTGCTTTCTTCATTTTGATGGCACTGTTTCAAAAATCAACACATCTGGAAGTGTGAGGAGCCAATAAACCCAAACAATGGCAAACGGTGACCTTTGAAAGGCTAAATGTAAAAATAAACAAGTGTTCTAGTAAATTATGCATTCAATGAAATGCAGGATTGGGGATTGATGATAGCAGGATTGAGAATCCAGATACAACCCAGCTACTGGTAGTTTGATCGCCATAGAACTCTGTTTCTCCTAAAAGTAAAAGAAAAAAATTGCCGTTGTCGTCGTGCCGTTGCTTTCCTCACAACAGTGGAAGAATTGGAGGATTCCGGAAGGTTTCCTTCAGAAAGGGATTTATACACAGTATGCAGTGTAAAAACTTGCACTTTCAAATCAGGGGAAACATTTCACATTTACCGGTACATGTACTCGACCAAACATTGTACATGTACAGTTTGTGACATACACATTGTATGCAACAAAGCTGGAATCTTTTAATGTGCTTTTTAGTGTCGTTATCGCCTGTCAAACGGATTTACAAGTGCCAAAGTTTTATTGTATGTTATTGCACAACTTGAATGTTCATAAAAAGGCAGCAGTAATGTGCCCCACTTGAAGGGAATTCTCTGTTGGCACAACAGCTCGGTGACTCGTTGGCCACATCAGTCAGAAGGAACGTTATTCCAGCAGCCCGCTTGTTTTGAATGGAAATGATTGATGGTGAGCTAAATCGATGTTTGGAGTTTCTGCGCTGATGAACCTTGATGGAATGGAGTGTGCCTAGGGAACGACCGTGATCCTTGTGGAGATTCGGCGGGTACATGTAAATACCGTAGGTGAAGCATCAAGTATCTTGATGTGAGGAATATCACCAATCAGTGGATACATCTATCATAGGTGCTTTCCTTGGCTAATTGCAGTATTGACCAATCAGCAGCCATAGTTCTGCTTATTGTCACCGAAGACTCCCAATTGGTGGATGCAGGCTTCCGAATGCAGGCCTCGCATGAATGGCGGACATGTACTTGTACATGTATGTAGAAGGACTAGTCGACTGTTTTCATGGGTCAAGTTACCACTGGAACGACGACCCTTTCTCACACCAAAACAAAAACTCACGAAAAGATTGAGAAATTGCCTCGTGCTTGAAAAAGCATGTCATTGCATGATCAGACTTTGCTGCTTGAGAGTGGCTGACCCTCCGTGTTATTAAAGTTACAGTAGAGTCCCCAAGCATGACATTTTTTGGGCGTTCTTGACACCTGGCAAGATCATTCACTATTAAACAGAAGATTAATTAAACATTGGGCTCAGTGACAAATGACATCAGTTGAAGTGATATCAAAGTACATGTATCTGTCGTTTTCATTTGTGTGTGAGCATGTGCGCTAACCTTACATACCTAGTGTGGACTTGTGAACAAAAGATGTCCACACATTGCAGGAAAGGAAGAAGTCCTGTGGACTTACACATGTCCACAGGATGTTTCTCCTTCTCTGAAAAAGAAGTTTAGAGGCATTTTGGGGTTGGGGTCATCTGTCGTAAAAGGAAGAGGAATAGTCAAGGAAACAAAGCCAGCTGAAAATCGTGTTCCCAGTTCAAGAAAAAACGAGTATTTTCACTGAGTTTTCTTAACTGCACGAAAAGAAAGGAATGTCCACACTAGGTATGTAAGGTAAGTGTTTGTGTGTGTATGTGTTGCTAAGTGTCGTCTTTCTTGTTTGAGGAGTTGTAACAGCACCTGCTACGTAGATTGAGACTGAGGTGTAGATTGTGAGATTCAACATTGGCAGCACTGTTACAGTGTATTGTTTGCATTTGTGAACACAGATAGTTTGGTTCACAGTCTCCATTGTTTTCAGTTGCTTGTTTTCTTTATAGAGAGGCTACATAGTACTTTCAATGGACCTTGTATCTTTGAAAAATTCTTTAAAACGTGTGAAAGTATTCTTGAGAAAATTTTGGTCTTAAAAAGACACGTATTCATGGACAGCTTTTGAGGAAATATGCATGTACCTTGCAGATGTCCACTTAGACCGGTGCTGACAAACGGTCCTTCACAATGAATGTGATTCCCTGACCCAGGGCTCCACATTAGTGATCTATCACCGGATAATAATGCGTCACGCACGCTCTAAGATCTCCGCTAATAACAGCCAGCAGCCAGCTGCAAAGAGGACGGGGCACTCAAGAGAGTGTAAGAGCTCATAATGTTACACTGCTGTCTGCACGGCCCGTGCGCCTGAGTCCTCAGGATGACAAGCCACCAAATGCTGTGCAAACAGATTGGCAGATAAACCAAGAGGGGCTGCCTGCTTTACTACAACTTCCCCCCCCCACCACCACTCTCTCCCTTCGGCCCAGCTGGCTCATTTGCTGTCATCCTTCAATCCTCTCCTGGCTCTGTTACTAATACCGACCCCCCCTCCAACTCTGGCTGGTGTATCCGCGATCCCGTTGCCCTCAAACTCGGGTCAGCCCGCATACCTCCGGCATTCCTGCCGTGATGTTTGCCATGGTCTTGGGCTAGTCGCTCGGTCGGGACCGAGACGTGGTCGACGGTGGTGGTGATGGTGTTGTAGCTGTATACTGACAGATCCCTCTGACTTGGCTTTCAGTGATGTACAGCCTGCATGTACCGGTACACCATGTGTGCCAGCGAAGGTCACGGGTATGTAAAGGACATCTGCATTTTACATCCACGTTCACAAACATGTATATGTAAATGTACAAGAAGCTTTCAGACGAAGTGTTGCATTTGAATCACAGAGGAATGTGCATTTGTACAGTTGAGTGACATGAAGATCACGGGTGTGCAAAAAACACACATATGCATGTCACGCACAAGTTAATACCAGAAGCTTTCATTGGAAAAATGGTGTTTGAAAAATAAAGAAAGATTTCCCATTTGTACGGTACAGTCAAATTGCAGATCTTCCAAGTTAAACTACCTCAAGTGAAACCCATGTCTGTTGTGTTTTTCTTTTAATTTCTGTCTTTCTTGTTTCTTTTTGTTACAATTGTACACTGTAGCTTGACATGCCTGTACAAGTAACAGAGCACCGAAGTGAATCCGTCACGCGCACAGTTAGTGTGTAAAAGGCATGAGCACGAGAACCAGCGCGTGAACCAGAATGCGCGCGTGCTCCATTCATTTGCACTGCACTTTCTGGTTCACAGTGATGTCACACTTTGGTACTCACTTGGATTAAGTGTTGCTTTACTGACTGACACACAGGGTACACGGTATGTGTACCAACACGGAGGCTACAGTGTTGAGTTTCCGTAGCAACATTGTTGGCTAATTTCATGGCACTTGGCTGTTGCACCAGACAGAGCGGCATTTTGTCGTGCACACCTCAAGTTGTCTTTTCAACCCCACAAGAAAGGCGGTTCAGTTTCTAGGATGCTGGTGCTTTCAATTTCTGAAAAAGTAAAAAGAATGAAGGGCATGTTGCCTCCATTTCCTTTGGATATTATACTATTTTGATGGACTTGCAGAGACTTGTGATAAAAAAAATGATCACGGGCCTCCATCTTCCTGACATATACATGTACAATGTATACATACCAGGACATTCTGAAGAACGCATTAACACTGGCTGCTCACCATGTACAATTGGCAATGCGATGGATGTTACAGTCTCTGGCACTGTAAACATGCAGTACTCTCCATTTTTAGATCGACCACTCATTTTCAGAGTTATCTGAGCCTTCATATGTACCGGTATGTATGATGTACGGTACTGTGTTGATGTGGAACGATAAACACTTCATCGTTGCCCAGTTTATCGGCATTGACAGTTAGAATGATTATCTGGATTGAAGAATGGGAAGAGTTTGGGAATGTTTGCAGGAGTCTCGGGTAAACTATTCATAAAAGAAACGGGGGAGGGTTCAGTTGAGACAAATCAACTGAAGCGTGTGTCTTTTTGTGCAGTGTACGGTGACTGTTGCCACAGACCAACTGTTCCGTAATAGATTCAAGGTGACATGGCGTTATTGTTTGACATTTCCTGTCACGTTTAGCCAGCCTGTTTTATGGGGGCAGTTTTGTGTAGAGACTTTTTTGTTTTGATGGGGAGCAGGGGGTTGACGAACTTGAACAGAGCGAAAAGCAGTTTGGCAACAGAGTGGAGGTTTCTAGTGAACATGCTGTATACATCAGATTTGCAAACACGTGTACGGCACGTACATGTACATGTACATGTGCCAGAAAATTTACAGACAGATACAAGGCAGCAGAGTGCTCTCTGTGTACAAAGTACCGGTACATGTATCTGTGTGTACATGTACTGGGACGCCAACCGATGGGGGAAAAAAAGCAACTTGTGACTGGGGTACTTATGAATAGCCACGTGCCATCATTCAAAAGAAATGCATGTGCACATGTCAGAGTTGTACATGTAATTGAGTTTAATGTGTGTCTCACGCACATGCGTCTGTCAAAGGCCCTATTATTTTGTTCAAGGCCAGTCGGCCAGGCATGTTTGTCATTATCAGTCAAACTACATGTACATGTAGGAGGGACAGTTAACCCCTTCGCGCCGGGACACGGCAAGACACGCCGTAAAAATTCAGATCCTCAGCCCGCTTTTCAGCTATTATTCTTGGTCCATGCTCGAGCAAACACAGTGAAAAAAGGCAGACCCTGGCTCTTGTATATATGGTGATTGGCCTTTGTGTGTAGCCCAGAAATGAAAAGACCGAATTTGCTTCATAATCACCAGCTTCACAATAGTCCCCACTTTGAAAAGAGGCAACGGGAATGTGGAAGCGTGAGTAGAGCCGCATGCCACCGGACAATCAGCCTTTTCACTGTGTAATTCAAAGTGTGCAGAGCACGCAGGGCCACAACCCGAGAATTTGCAGTTTGGCAGGTGGCTTTCGTGGCCAAGCGAGGCTGGAATTCTTGGAGTCGGCTTTTGGAAAGAAATCCCCGTCGTCAAGGGGTTAATACCTGTTCTGCTAGTAAATATACATGTACCATGGGGCTACCGTACTTGACGACCACTATGGACGCTGCATAAACAGTATGCCACTCATACACCACTCCATGACGGGTTAAAACTGAAATAAAATAATGACTGCCGACTATATTCGTAGTCGCAGGTGTACCGGATTCTGCCTCTACGAATAGACTTGTAGGAAATGAAAGGCTAATGTAATGTAAATTGAATATGCTTGCATCACCGAAGAACACAGCAAATGCGCAACTGGCAGCAGTGAGGGCATACACGTATATCTGTAAAATGCTCATGTTCAAATACCGGTAGCCACCTGAAAAGTACCTATTAAATATGCATGCATGCGTATAACGTTTGGCAAATGGGGATGCCCCTTTGACGTTATGCGCGGCAGTCAATGTGTTAAAAAAAAAAGTCCCTGAAATAATTATCGCTACCAGCAGACCCAGTAGCACACATTAGTCACCAGCAAAAGGGCGCTGAAGGAAAAGCAGTTGTGCCGGAAAATTTCGGACAAAAACATTTCAGACAAGTATGCTCTGTCTGGCCCCTCCTGATGACGGACAGAGCACACTGGCCAAAATGTTGAGTACCAGGGGTTCTTTTCAGAACCCCACATACTCCAAAAAGACTGTTAATCCATGGTGCTGCTGCAAACCTATCTAGTTTACTTGCTACCGTACCCCCAGCATGAAAAAGCTTCAAATCTCAAAAAAATTGTCTTCAAGAATACATGTACATGTAGATCAGGGGGGGTCAGCAGGGGCCATGTCTGCTGTCCTATAAAAGGCAAAATCATGAAATAAAGGGGAATTTTGGGTTTATTTCATTTCAGCCAAAAGCATGTACTGTATGAAAATCTTGCCAAATTTTTGGCCCCTACCAATGAACAAGTTTGCCCCTCCATCCCCCCGTAAAAGTTTGCTTCTGTATCTACCCCGCTTGGCATTATGTGAAAATCCCCAAAAATTTGCCCCTTTTTTTTGGGTACGATGCATAGGGTGGCAAGTTGAGGTCTCCATTGACCCCTCTCCTTGGCTCCGCCTATGCTTAACCACTTCCTGCCGGGCATTCCTGATCCGGACACGTACGTGTTTGCTTTATATGCGTGGCCGGGGTCTCTGAACTCGGACTAAGGGAACAGGGTCTTGTGACAAAAGACCGTACTCGGAACAAAAGACCAGGCTGTAAGGCTGGAGCAGCCACCAGACAGTCCTTCACATTTTTGTAAGTGTCGAGTAAATGAAGATAAGAATTTTAAAAATATTTTGAAAACAGAAAAAAATGATAAACATCCCGGCCCAGCATCATCAACATTGAAAAATGCCCCGCAGGAAGTGGTTAAAGGTTTGTACATGTATTAACTTCATATGAAATTTGTAACTGTAGGACCAAGAAAGGGAAATGAACCCTTGCGACTGGTGGAAAGGTTGGGGAAAAAGCAGTTACTTTACTTGTAGTTGGGGTTCGAAGCAAGAAAAAAGGAAGCACTCTTTGTGCCCTGCAGTCTTCATCCACTGTCTCACAAAGCGTTGTTACTCCAGAATGCTCCTGGAGAAATTGAAACCTTGAGCCAAAAACATGTACACAAAGACAACAAATAAAATCATGCTGACGGAGTACTTCTCTCCTCTTATTTCACCCGTCTTAAGAAGATTCCAGCTTCCGGGTGCGGGTATACATGTAGGGCGCTAGCTTTGCAAAAGACTTATATGGCGGCACTCTTTCCGGTTGGCCTAAGAAATGCTAGCTCCTGCTTTCATAGTATATGGCCCCCATTGACTCTATCATGGGATACTCCTTCAAGAGCAGACATCCATTCAGGGAAGGGATCACATTTTTTCGATTCACGAGCTGCCGCCGACAGCTTCTTGAATTTCCTCGTGCAGTGTTTTATTCTTCCTCCCTTTATTTTGTGAGTGTGGAGAAGACGATACGGGGCAGAAAGTTGAATTGATTTCAGCATCCGTCCTCAGCCCGCACCCGACATGAATTAAAACATGGATCCAGAAGCTCCTTATTCAAGGTCCCCATGGGAAATGGAAGATGAGGGATTGTTGAGGAAGAGGTGCTTGATGTAGGTGACCCCAATTCTCTTTCATGACACAGATCTAGAGTTGCTGTTTTCTGTGGCTAGACTAGGGTTGTAAAGTGCGGCATTTCATGGCCAGTCTCTTACCGGTATGTCAGCCATTACTTAATTCCTGTTTTCAAAAGTTCAGGTCAAATCATGATTTTTCAAGTGAAACATGATTTTTTTTTTCTCAAACTGAATTGCACCATTTATGGTGCAATATTATTTTTTCTAAAACTGATAAATAGTGAAATTCAGTTTTAGAGAAAAAAATCATGTTTCATATCTTCATTGTAGTGATGAAAAAGCCAGTGCATGTTCACAAGAGATACCTGTATCATAAAAAAAAAGACCAAAATTCTAAAGTTGCTTGTTAAACACGTTCATGGATGCATCCTTTTCAGAGCCAAAATTCTTGGGAAACTCATGAAATACCAGTACTATTATTTCGGCAGAAATTTCCGCAAAGAGTATTCAGAGATTCTTCCCCTGGGAGTAAGGAGAACTGGAAGATTAGCTCCAGCCTTATTTCACAATATCAGGAAGGCCAGTAAGCTGATTTATACACTGCAGATGTAGGGTAGGTTTGTGAGTACACGCATACTGTATGTACATGTACGTGTACTTACATGTATGTTGTGTTGAATTAAGCCTTGAGCTATTCCATAGCAAGCATACACATACTAGGTGTAATTACAGCCCCAAAATTTCATAGGTAATTACATGTGCATATCCATCTGCATGTCTCTTAAATGGATTAAGGCTGGCTCCATGTACGTTCTGTCACATGTATCAGCAGGGTACAGGATTGTACGTCCATGGCCTGACTTGAATTATATTAAAATGCACCCCTGCAGATAGGCGCATGCATGCAAAATAAATGTTACCAGATCCCGTAATTCGTCATGTTAGATACACAGAGCACATATTTCAAATGAGTCTCGATGGCTAGACGCCACCTGGCCAGACAGAATCTACTGTTTTTGGTCATGCTGGTTGGCAACAGACAGATCAATTTTCTGGGCATTTGGAAGTAGTCATCTCCATGGAAGAAGTTCGTCAAGATAAATTGTAATTGCTCCAGAGGGGCTCCACGAGAAGAAGAAACTGATTTACCAGTTCGCAAAAAAAACAAAATGGGAGGAAAATGAAGAAGTACTGTAACGCCATATTTGCAGGCTTGTTGCTGGTGTTAACATGAGTATACTACTGAGTTTATGAATGGTGGGGTAATGCACTAACTTTACATACACATGTACCTAGTGTGGACTTTTGAACAAAACATGTGCCTAATTGCCCGGGGTCATTCCATGAGGTTGGGGCACAATTTCTGATGGTGTCCTTGTTACATGGGTGACTTTTACCACCTGTCATGACCTGTAGAGTAGGTCATTTACTCTGTAAAAATAACACCCACCTCTGTATTCAGTCTTGCAAGATGTATAAATTTGGAGTCCACATGCAGGGAAATAGCTGTTAATTTTTACAGAATCCCGCAACAACGGACACACAAACTCGTGTGCCCCAACCTCATAGAATGACCCAATTACGCAATGCTGAATACATCTTTAATTCTTCAAAAGTACATGTACACATACATGTACCAGTACTATATGTACTATACTTGTAAATGTCCAGTACATTTCAAAACCATTAGGCTCTCCGTGCAGCATCTGTGGGGACAGCCTCCCATAATCAATCCTCCTGTACTAAAAATACACGCCATCGGTGATGGTAAATGACGGTAGGCCCCCTATAGGCAAAACAAACTTAGCGATCGGGTGATGATCGATGGCGAGTGCATGCATGAAATAATAAACTGGTTTGTGAACCGTATATCCCCTTGCTAAGGCTGTGTCCGAAAAGGACTTCCAGAGCTACGGCTAGGTCTATTGTCTGCGCCTCTCCACGCATTTCCAATGGAGCGAAGACGTAGACCTAGCTCTAGACAACAGATTCGGATGCAGCCTAAGTGTAATTAGACTGGCTTTAATTCCACATCTTCAATTTTGATAATGCTTATTTCCAGTTGGGGATAAGAATCCAGATGAATTGAAATGTTGGAACCAATCTGATTCAATGAATCTATACATGCACCAGTAGCTTCTCTGTTTTTGATGGGAATTTTCTCCGCCAATAAAACCTCAAGCCAGCTTTTGTATTAAACTGTACCTTGTTACGTAAGCATGTTGAGAAAAAAATGAAAGGGTGAGAAAATTGAGTCCAAGCAAGTGGTCTCAAATTGACCTTAGCTTAATTTTCAAGTTCAGAAAGTGCCAAGGCAGGCCTCAAGACCTCCAATACTGCATGTGTAACAGGGCAATCCCATCGATTCCCGTTGAGAATCGATATGGACTTCACAACAAATTCAGTGGAATTTTATGGATATGCCAGAGCCCATTAATTCCCCCAAAGTCCTCTTGTGTCCTGTTGAGTGTTGTTAAAAATTGGACATGTTGGAATGGGACTCCCCGGGGACCAAGGGGGAATTTTCTCCAGAGAAGAATCGCAGTTTCTTTCCAGCATGTGTGTACGTGTGCATGTGGTATTTAAGTAATAAATGCTTGGGTTTTGATGATGAACATTGGTCGAAAGTTGGCAATTGGAATGTTTTGTTGTACTTGCCAACATTTGATCAACCTCCATCATTGTCAGTATTGTTTGCAGATACCCATCAGGTGGCATTTTGTTTCATGTGTCCAAATTTTGATTGGATTTTCTTGCTTTGTTTTGTTTTTGTAGGGGTCAGTGAGAGCTAAGATGGCCGCCCACAATAGCGACCTCAGGGACCAGGTTGTCGGCACGCTGCGTGACAACAACGGACCAATGGAGACCCTGGCCATTGCGCATTCCCTCGGTCTGCGCACACGCAAGCAGATCAACCCAACGCTGTACAAGATGCAACAACAGGGGACCATCTTGAAGGTATCAGAATCCCCGCCCAAGTGGGGCCTCAAACACGAGGTCACGCTGGGCCACGAGTCGCAGGTCACAGGTCACAGCTCTCCTCTGAGAGCAGCTGCCTCCGCCGCAGCTGGGCCGGACGATGCGGAGGAACGTGACATGAGCTTGGGGTCTGAGAACATGCCCAGCTTGGAATATGCGGGGTCAGAGGACATGCCCAGTTTGGAATATGCGGATGATGATGCCGCAAATGACCTTGCCGTTCCCCCGGAAATGGACAGGAACTATGACCGACATGCTGGTGAGGTCGGAATGCAGGGTCAACCAGACCGTTACGACTACCCACAAAATGAGCGAAAGGTGCAATATAAAGACTCCCCCTTGCGTGAAAGTCCACAGGGCCCTCTCCAGTATGGGGATGTGCCTACCACTGGTGCTTCACAGGGAGATTCCATTACAGAAATGGAGGGAATGAAGGAGACGAGGGGAAATTACAAGGATACCTATGGTGCTGTCAGTTTTGGCGGGGACCTGCAAGACAGCTCGGTTCCCCTCCCCCTGAGCTCCACTGACGAAATGGAAAGCTTGGACCAGCAGGACACGGCACGGAATGGCTTCCCAAATGTTCCAACCATGGCAGAAGCCATCGAGTTCCTCAAGCCCCCCATGACTCAGCTGGAGAACAGGGGCGGCCTGCACCACAGGCTCCTCTCTGTCCTCTGCACCATGACGGAGTCCATCCACTCCAATGAACTAGCCAAACTGGTGGGCCTTCGCTCCAAGAAGGAGATCAACCCCACGCTCTTTGGCATGCAGAAGCAGGGTCTGGTCCGAAAGGTGTCCGAGTCACCGCCTCTGTGGGTCATCACCCCCTATGGACGGCAAGCCATGCAGGGTCAGGAGCAATCCAACCATCAGGTTTCCCAAACACAACAGCGGTTCCCAAAGGTTCAAAGCGGACCCTCCGAGGGTCCTCACCCTTCGCAGAGAAATCAGTTCCAGCCCCAATATTCACAGCAGCAACAACAGCAATGGCAGTTGCAGCCATCCCAACGCAGAAGCCCTAGAAGTCAGCCTCCTGCGAAAAATGACAGCCATTCCTGGCACTTCCAGGGGCCACCGCCTCCGCCAGCCGTTCTCCTTCAGGGTCAAGGGGGATCATTCCAAGCTGGCACAAACCCCCCAGGGGATCACAGAGTTGAGGTTAATCACCTCGGGCAACCTTACAGCAGCGAATGGATAACTGCAAACCGAGACACTCAGCAACACTCATCTAGTTCTGCCAACCGTTATATTCCACCGCTGCCACCACAAAACAGCAGTGAGTTTGAACCCTATCATGATCATGTGCCAGGCCAGCCTAATTCTTATGATACCAGGACCAGCTCCAAACCGCCAAACAGCGAGCAGATTAATCAAGTTCTTCAGGCCATGTCCAGTGGACAGACTCTCACAACAACGGACATTATGAAAGCCATTGGTAGCAAAACGTCAAGGGACATCAACCCGACCCTGTACACCATGTTTAGGAGCAAGCTCCTGGAACGAGTTCAGGAGGCTCCACCCATTTGGCGGCTGTCTCAAGTGGGACAAGAAGAAATGCGGCGCCTGCTCCCGGGCGAGGCGTCACCTTGTTTACCCCCAAATCCCCAAGAGCTGGTCCAGCAGAATTCTGGGTGGCGAGCCGGACCCAACAGCCTTGCTAGCACCCAGCCTCACATCATGAATGCTTTTACAATGAGTTCCCAAGGCAACAGTGACAGTCCAGCCACTTTGCCCTCCCACAGCGCAACAGGGCCACCATCCCACAATGCAGTGGGGCTTTCCCAGAACGCATCAGGTTCTTCCCAGAATTTAGCGGGTGCCTCTGTGAGCAGCGAGATGTTTGGAGCCATCAACAAAAACCCAATCAGCGCACTGACGGAGTACGCCCAATCCAGACACCTCCCTGTCCTCATCGACATGGTAAACCAACATGGCCCTCCACATAATCCAAGGTAAGTGTGAAAAATAGATTAAATTCCACAAGCAAACTTGTGTAGAGGCTGGGCCATTATTGTTAATAGACAGAAGTCTATCGCTTCCATTGTCTGTAATCACCAACTCTTATCTAGACAGACACTTTCGGTTCCTCTTGAGCAAACTACTCTTGTTGACACGAATATACTCCTGATCGCTCGAACGGTTAGAGTATGACCCACAGGTCAGCAAGAGTATTCTCTTGCTAGAAAGGGGCTGTACTTCTGCACCCGAGTGTAATGCACACGCATCGTACTCCTGTTAACAGGAGTAACTGCACGAACACACCCCTTGTGTTAAACTTATATAAAACAAAAAAACCAGCCAACTTTACTCACCTACTGTATCATTCTCTTAAAAATTGTTGTTTTGCAACCTCAAAGCGGACTGTGAATTATTGTATATGAATGTTGATATTGCAGTAGTAATTGTGTCCGGAGCAAGGGGCTTGAGTCCTTTTACGCAATTAATATTCACAAGATCGGAGCAAGTCTTGAATTCTTTGCAAGGAACATTAACAGCGCGTGTCGTACATGTACATGGATTCTGAACTCTTACCAAGATTTTGTATCTGGAAAAGAAACCTTCACCAGCTCGTGTTTTGGAGACTCATAATAAAGATTCCTTTGAAACGTCTTTGACATGGTCCGACATGTGCGCCCGGTGAGTCATCACCCACTGCAACATTTTAGTCCTGGAGCTTGCATGGACAATGGACATGAATGATTCAAATATGGAACTCGGTACAGATAGTGTGACAGATTCTGTGCTGATGCTGCATTTCTGACCTCTTCATTTTATTTTGTTGGCAATACACGGTGTGCTGTATGATATTTTACCTTCGTGATATATGCACATGTACAACATGCATGCAGTCATAATGCCAAGCACAACAGCTTGTCTTGTCTTGTCAGCCACACTGTGACCATATCACTGTGCCTTTTTTTAAAAATTAAAAAATTTCACTTTTTCATATTCTTTCAAAGTTTTAAATGTTTTTTTGCATTATATAGTTATCGTGTATGCATCAATGTTTCCAGTAATCAACACACTTGTACATTGGAGTTTGCTTTTGCTCAGGTAGAGTTGGTATCACATGACAAACTTCTTCTGAACACTATTTGAAAATACCGGTACTCAAACATGATCTATACAGACATGTGGATTTTCAGCCAACTGAGGGGCCAATTTTATAGTGCTGCTTAAGCAAAAAATGTGTTTAAGCGTGAAGAAAACCTTGCTTGACTGAGCAGGTTTCCAGCCAAAACTTCTTGTGATGTATATTGTTTTGGAATGGTATTTACCTGCCTTTTGGTTAGCAAGACAATCACACAGAGTTTGAGTTAGCTTTGTTTATTGAGCGAGGCTTTTTCGTGCTTAAGAAAATTCTGTGCTTAAGCAGCTCTATGAAATTGGCCGCTGTTTTTTTTTTTCTTGGTGACAGGTTCACGTTCTGTGCCAGGGTCGGCAATCGCTCCTTCACACAGATCACGAGCCGCAGCAAGAAGGATGGACGACGGGAAGCCGCCGATGTGGCGCTACGAACGCTCATCGCAGAGGGCAACTACCAAGTCAAAATGAGCACTGCTTCCCTGGAAATGGTAAATTCCTCACTGTGGCATAATTGCAACAACTTTAAACAGTGTGTGTTAACAAAAACTGACAAGTATTTACACATAAAAAGTCTAAACTTTGTTTGGAATTTGAATATCAGTGGAGAATGACTTTTTTTTCTGAAATAAGTACGGAAGTGCATTTTAGAGTGTTGTTATTTCTCTCCTGGAATTTGGAACAGTTTTTGTGTGGTAATTGAAAACTGTACCAATTCCCAATATCTTGGGACCTAACCCTAATATCAAGATGGTAATTCTCAAGTATGGAAGTAGATTCATGGAAACAACTACCAGTAGAGGCACTAACAAAGTGCCTCATTGTTCAAATAGGAAATAAATAATGCCCTCAGCTGTTCATGTTCAGAGCCATTGGCACAGTGTGATCAGCGTAGAACAATGTCTGAATTACTCGGCTACGGATTTGAAATTACACACGACTCGATGCAGCCACTTCCCATCGAGTCATGTGTAATTTTAAGCCGCAGCCAAGTAATTCGGACATGGCCTATGCTTCAGATTGTAGTTCTGTGGAGAAAAGACATGTTGAGTTCAGTGTGAAAAAATTCACATCTGATTTTTATTTTAATCCAGGGGTCCTTGATTCAGAGTGCACCTGACAGATAAGGTATTACCTTTCCCGTCTGATCCTTATTTTGTTATCTTTGGCACAATTTTCTGGCCCAGACCCCTGGTAACGGCACCACCTTCTACGACCGCATTGCCGGCCTGAGTCACCAGGCCTTCAACGCCATCGCGGCCGGCATACCGGACAACATTAGCGGCCGCAAAGTGCTGGCCGCACTGGTTATGAAGCGAGGGGAGGCGGATGAGGGGACGGTCATCAGCCTGGGAACAGGTAGGAACGAGAGCGACCCCCACCCGCAACCTGTCCTGTCCGCACCTCTGTCACTCCTTACATTTCCCCCTTCATTTCCCTCCCCCCAAAACTTGGTACACTTTGTCGCCCTACATGTACATGTACGTTACCCCTTCCTTTTAAACCTGAAAGAGCTTGGTTATTTTGGATCATCTCACAGCCGAGAGGGATGTGGATTCCCCTACCGCAGCTCTCCCTGAGCACTGGGATTGGCTAATTCTGTTCATGCAATCAATGTTGTGAAGGAAGTCAGAGTGCATTGTTGGTAACTTACTGCTCAATGTACCAGGCACTTTACATATGTAGGTGTATTCGTAGGTTTACATGAGTCGTAACACCCATGAAAGCATTGACCAATGTCGTTGTTCAAATCAATAGACCTTATTTATGTTGCAGCCATATTGGATCTTATTCCCTGAATCTATTTCATAAATTGCACACTTTTAATTAGAATGGCACCAGACTGTTTTATGATGGCTATGCATTCCAATCTCCTCTTTCAATATTTTTCTAAATCTGGCTCACATTTTTGACTGTTTACTCACAAACTTGAAATTATTCCTCAGATTTTGCTGTCATTCCTACCTTCAGCTTTTAAAAATGAAGAGTTACAACCCCACTCTCAATACGGACGGCTCACAAAGAAAGTCTGTGCTATCCTGTGACGATTTGAAAACAAATTAGTCGGGTAGCCTGAATAATTCAACCCACTGTAAGGGTGATATTTGGTCATCAGGGTAACCCCAAACCCCTCTTTAATGTCACACAGTCCTCCCACTCTTCTGCAATCATAATTTCCTCCACTGCCTAACCGGTGACATTGGTTTTTCAATTTCGGAAAGGGGGGGTTCGCAACTTACCGGCACACCTCGTCTCTACTCAGCTGGCTGCATCCTCTCATTGTAGCATTGCATTAAAATCCTAACCCCCCCCACATCCTCACCCCATCAACAATAATCGATAGTAAGCTCAGCGAGAGCTCACGCGTGCCACCTAATCAAATTCCCCATCCAAAGTGTTAGGTGCTCCGAATGCAACATACCGGTGCTTAATTGCCGCCGGATCCCCTGGCCAGATCCATAGCCGAGGGTGTGAATCCGCAATTACCACCACCAAAGATACCGTTTCACGTACCTTCCTTTTTTTTTCTGTGCTGTGGGAATTCCGAGAATGCCGGAACCCCTTGCAGGGAGAAACATAACAGGCCGAAGACCGACAGTCGCACTCTCACCTCGACACTTGAATCGTAGTTACCGGGGGCCATTTTGGGGGGGTCACCTGGAGGCACATTACCCCATGCTCATTCTCTTTTTGACGTGCGTGCTGTGCGTGTGTGAGCCTCTGAGATGCGGGAAAACGAGATGTGTCAGAGTGACTTGACAAGTTAATACCTGAGTTTCTACAGGTGAATCGCTGTGTTAAAGAGCAATACGGCAAGGGCGCATGCTCTTGTCAATGACATCCTTTTTTTCCCACAAATGTTATCCCGTGTCTAAAATCCCCAGAAGTCTCCAAAATCACAGAGGAGGTAATCAGATGCAGCTCTGGATACAAATTGTGGGATGAGATTTGAAGCTTTTTCATGCTGGAGGTACATGTACATTGTAGCAAGTAAACTACAAAATGTAGATAGGTTTGTGGCAGCACCGTGCCTTTGGATATATCTCTCTTTTGAGTATTTAGGGTTCCAGTGGTACTCAACATTTCAGACAATATGCTCTGTGACAAACTAATCAATGGCTGGAGTAGAGAAGGAATATTGGTTTTGAAGGTTTGGTGGCAACCACCAAAATGTCACTTATTAAGAATCTCGCGGGTCATTATCTAGTCTGACCATGATGCCTTTCTTACGTGTACATATTTTATGGAACATTTTCATGAAACTTGTTTTAAAATTTTGTTTCAATACATGTATGTGTGGTTTTTGTTTTATTTTATTTTTCTTTTGTGTTTTTTGTTTGTATTTTTTGGGGGGCAGGCTAATTCCATTTCAAAACATCAATAGCTACAAGTAAGCAGACACAGGTTGAATGCAAAAGGGGACTTTTGGGTATGATCCTTGTTTTGATCAATTCCATTAGACCATGACTTCAGCGTAATTTATTATTTAAACAGAGCCCTACATCATTCATGCCTCTCTCTTAGATGTCCACAAAACCATCTCAGACTGCATGCTTCACTGGCCTCATGCTGCACTCTCGTCTTTACTTTTCATCATTTTTTTTCCCGCGCCGACAGCCTCTTATCCCATGTGTTCTGCAGCAGAATGCCTTCTGGCCTCCAAAAACAAACCTGAGAATGCCAGGAGTCGGTATTTAATTTGGACGTAAGGTGTTGACACAGATGTGTGAGACAGAGGGTCCGCGCTGTGTGAGATCGTCCTGGCTGTCGACAGAACTATCAGCCACAAAAATAGTGTTCGCTTCAGGTTTTAGCGAGTGAGGATAGAATTACACTGACGTGACCACACTTAGCTTGGGGAAAAAAAACCTTAAGAAATATGTTGAAGAAGACAAAAGAAAAGAGTAGGGAAACGGAGATGAAAGGAAAAAAAATGCTATTTTGATGGTTTATCAGTTTGCTCCCGTTAAATGTTTGCCCTTCCCCATCCACCCACCCTCCCAACGGAAAGAGCCTTACCCACTTTTTAGCGCTGCCCATGTGTCTGAAATTCACAGGATCTGGTGGCTCGATGGAATCCAAATCAACTGGAACACTGAAAGCAAAGCCAAACTTGCCAGACAAAATTCTAGCTACTCTTGCAACTTTAAGTACCTGTAACCATTCTAAAAGCTGCCAAAAAGAAGGAAGTGGAATTTCAGTTGAAGTTCTTCCAGGGTGTCTTAAGCGATCACATTTTTTTAGCAGTTCTGAAACTTCTGAGAAGAAAAACATAAGGAAAGAAATGAGGCAGATGCTTGGACAAATGAGCTACATGTAGGAACGTTGTCAGTCAACCCAAGCAAGGGTTATTCCGCAGCCTCAGATTTTGGCCAACTATAAAAGATCTTCTTGCTCAGTGTGAGTCAGTGTTCCGCTGCAGGGACATCAAACCACCTGACATGGCATCAAAGAAGGGAATCTTTTCACTCTGTCTGAACTAAAAGGGCTTGCAAATTGGCTCCGGGGCCCAGAGAAGAAAATGGAAAAGCTGAAGATGAAGTCGATCTGTGAGAAAGCCCTGAAGCGTTGTCGCAAAATTGGCCATTCCACAGATACATTGTGCTTGCCATGTACCACCGTCTTGGGAGGTGTACGGTATTGTGCCTTATTGTAAGTCGTCAGAAACTGTCCCACAGTGCTTTTCAGCTGTAGTGCTCTGTATGCGCATCATCCTAAAAAAATTGGGGTCCTTTTTTTTTTTTCATGTCCCCATTACATCTACAATCATATGATTTTTTGTAAAGTTTAGAACATGCTTTTAATTTCCAATCGTGATGAAATTACCTACCCAATAAGTAGAAATAGTTGTAAGTTAATTTCAATGATATCTCCATGTCAAATGACGGTACACAGGCCGGGCGTAAGAAAGGGAGCAAAAATGTCATACTTTGGGACCTGATTTTAGAGAAGGACCTTTAAAACATGGTATCTTATTGTTCAACTATTTGATATACATTGTCTGCAGCAAAGATCGTATAGCGCAAGATGGGGAACTTCACCGTGAATACGCGTAAACGTTGTTATCACATGGGCGCCATTCTGGTTGGACTACGCCTGCGCAGTGCATGTTAATACGCAGGCGCCGCGACAGGCACGCACACACATGAACGTTCACACTCGAATGGCGCCCATGGTGATAACACCTTTATGGCCGAATTACCCATCTTGCGACGCTACGTGGCGCTATATAATCTTTGGACTGCAGAGTGTGCATGTACATGATGTCAGTGTATTTAATAGGTATTGGCAAGTGTGCCCAGAAATTAATATCAGAGGTTGGAAATCTATGCCCGAATGTACGGCGTTTAACCGCGACAGAGGGTCACAATAGTTGATGTAGAAATTGTTTTCTTTTTTGCACATTGTTTGATAACAGGCATTTTACAAGATGTTTGTAAGAACCATGTCAAAAGGCTTGCCGGAGAATACTTGCTCTTGCTCAGAGAGGCCTTACTGTCGTGGGCTTGAGGCCAAGGCAAATCTACATATTGTTTTTGAAAGTTTATTTTTAAGGATCAGTCATGTATAATTTATATTTTGTTAGAAGGGTATGCTCTTCATTTGTGAAGTTAAATATGTTTCTGTCATCTTGAGGTCATTTTCTCTTTGTGTTTTTGGTAATTTGTAGGTAACCGGTGCGTCACTGGCGACATGCTCAGTCTGGAAGGAGGCACAGTCAACGACTCTCATGCTGAAATTATCACAAGACGGGCCTTCTTGCGGTGAGTAGTTTTAATGATCCCTTCTGAAAGTTACCCTGGGAACCAGAAACAGACTTTGGCTATGTTTTACATTCCCGGCATCTGCCCGCTGTGGCACGTTGCTCCCAGCACTAGCCTCCAACTTTAATCAAGCTCGATATCGAAAGCACTTTCAGCTCATGATAACACATCAGGCATGCCATGTTGTCCGAAGAACAGCTGCGCTATTGACTCACAGGGTTTAAAGAGCCACTTTCCAGCGTTTTGGAGGGGTTCAGTCTGTTTTCATTGCATTTGTTTTCGTGTGTGTGCTTATTTTTTCCGTTCCTTTTGGCAGCGTGTCTGTCATTTTAATCTGCCCCCATGAAATGCATTAGCTACCGGTAGATCCATTATGCATAATCAAAAGTGCGTTAAATCCTGAGGTGCAAAAGCCAGCTACACACTGGATATTCCACTCCCAGCTGCCGGCATTTTCATTCCAGGGGTGGGAGATGGGGGCGTTGCATATTTTTTTTTCAAAGGGCGTGCCGTAACGGAGGTCCGTGCGTCACAAACAGTTGTTTCAATGACGTCGATTGGTTCATAGTGCACGGTAGTCGCTGTTAGGAATCCACTGCTTCCAAATAGTGGGCAGTTCTCCAAATTCATGGAAGGGGAGGGTTGCAAGTAACAGCTGAATGGGGAATTTGTGCTATCAGATTGGTCATCATCCTTGTCAAATATTAAACTGTCTGACGTGTGATGTATTTTTATCTTAATTTTTTTTACTGTATTATTGTTTCCCACTGTGTTTTCTTTTACATATTTGTGTTGTTTGTGTTTTTCATTTTTTTACTCCCGTTTGGAGTTTATTTCTATTCCGTTGTAATCTTTTAAAAATCTTCATATTGTAGTATTTTATTTTTTTTAAGTTCATTCATTTTAATGTAGGTTTTAATGTTGATTTTCTTTAAGTGTTATGACAGGGCTTTGTGAAAGATCACCATTTTGGAGAATAAGCTACCCTGTATAAATATGACTAATAATAATCACAATAATCATAATAATAAAGAGAAGATGGACTCCAAGTGGTGCCATAGTGTGTCCGTTGTGTGACCATTATACGCATCCATACTGTAGACTCGTTTTAGCTCTCTTTCTGACAAATCTTCTTCAAGAAAAAGACGACTTTTTTTTATCTTTGCCCCTCTTCTTTCATTTTTATCTTTTCTTGTTTTTACTTTCTTATTTTTTACAATTTACAAAGTATTTAGGGGGGGGTGATCTGTTATGTGTACCCCACCCTGCCCAGCTCATCCTTCAGCGACATGTTGTAGAGAGACTGAACTGTTTGAGAGCCCCGGATGATGGGAAGAGAATCACTTTAAAAAAAAACCACTTGGCTTGGAATTGGTTTTAAAAAATTGTTCTTTTGAGAAAAGGCAGTGGAATATCCGGAAGAGGAGGAGAAGTTGCCCTTTTTTTTAATCGAAAGCACTGCATTTTAGAAACAATAGTTAGAGGGTTAGAATTATTTCAGGAATGATAAAAATGGACTGTCAATTTAACGGGGAAAATGACATTTTTAACTCAGACCTAAGACCTGGTTACACCCCCTGTACAGGTGACACGTGTCCCTCCTTCCTTTTCCCCCACCCCCCAGCAGAGGTCCATCCCCACCCCTAATCCCCCTTCAGTCCCCTTGTTTTTTTTAAATTTTGAAATGTACACAACCTGTGTACAAGCTGCAGCACCACTGTTTAAGACCCCTCCCCCTTCGAAAAATGTGTTCCCCCCCAAGGTGTCCAGATCCCCCTCCTCCAGAAATTTTACCCCCCCCCATTAAGCACCACTGAAGAAAAAAATCCAACATGCATCTTTGATGCAGTATTTGTCAGCCGCGTCATCGTGTAGCAGGTAGCTGTCCCAACCCAAGGTGTCGCCACAGTGTAGCCATGTGCCGAAGACGCCAGCGTGGCGAAGTCGGCGGCAGGCGCGATGGAGATCACACTTCATTAAGACGGGGCAATTTAAATGTTAATTGCAGCCCGGCGAGTGTCGCACATTGTGGCCCATCTGCAGTGCGCGGGAAAGCAAATATAGCGACACTGTTATGATTTGCGATGCGGGTTCAGGAAAGGGTAAGAGCAACGTCAACACTTGCACAGCGCTCTCTGAGTGCATCTTACTATAAGATTCTGCTGAAGGGGATTTATGATTTGGTTTGCTTTTAAAATACGGAACATATTCTGAAGTACATTTACTATATGTGTTCATTGCTTGGAGCATTGTGAAGATTCAAACTCGATTTTGACTAAACATGTACATTTCACAATGGACATAATGCATAGATGTATAAGTACGTATATACATGTACATGTAGGCATTAAATACTCCCTGGATCCCTTGATCCATGCCAGAGTCTGCAAAATGGCCCTGAGATTGATCCAGTTCAGTCTTTTCATGCAGCCAGACAGCTAAATGCAAACACGTTAACCATCTCTGCCCCAACCGCTTTGTGTTTGCACCATTCTTTGCCTCCTGCCTCAATGCTATGCATTCATGCCTCAATACCTCATTATAAGACATTGAGAACTGCAGAGATTTCAATATCCTAAGTGTTTTGGGCTGCATTAGTGAACGTTCATATACACATGCAATGACTGGATTTTTTTTTTTCAGGGTTTAAATATAGGGTAGGTACCATGTACCAGTGTACAGGACCGTGCTAATTCATCTTGAGCTTCTAAACACAGAACCGTGCTAAGCTATGAAAAACTTTGCTTAGCAAGAGAGTTACAAGCCCTAAGCTTATACACTGTGTATTTGTCATTTGTGCTGTAGGTTCGTCAGTTATTTTTGGCTCAGCAAGCAAACGTGACCAAATACCTAAACACAATTAGCCCTAATGTCACCAGATCAACTTTAAGCTCACCCCTGTTGGGGGTCAATTTCATAGAGCTGCTTAAGCACAAAATTTGCTTAAGCGTGAAAAATCCTTGCTTGACAAATCAGGTTACCAGCCAAAACTAAATTGTTTTGGAATGGTATTCACCTCTCTCTTGGTTAGCATGGCAATCACATAGATTTTGAGCTGGTTACCTTTTTTTTAAACAGACTTTTTTGCACTTAAGCAAATTTTGTGCTAAAGCAGTTCTATAAAACTGGCCCCTGCTGTTCTTCCACCGTGGGAAACAAGAGGAACCTTCAACTACTCTCACCAAATTAATGAACATTGTCATCGTGATGCCAACCTGAGTGATACATCAAAACATGCAACCCAGTTGCACTTCCAACTGGAACAAAATTCTGAAAAAAAATTCTGTCTAAAGACTTGTTTTGCAAGATCTGGTCACGAACTTGTTCAGCAGTATTTTGTTTGCACGGCATCCTTACCAAATTGGGCCACGTAGCCAAGAATCATTGATTTCTCGCGCATGTGTCCGTGTCTCGCATGTGTCCCATGCAAGCTACCCTTGCACACCTGAACTTTAATTGACGGTTTCCCCTGTTCAATTCTGCGATCGCCTGCTGTCAGCTTGAAAAATCGTCATCAGGAATATTTCATGCCAGTCGCACGTCCTGTGCAGCCACGCGGGGCAGAGGTGTGAAGTCCGTGCGGGGGCATGGCAGATCAAATTCCGAGTTGAAGATGACTCAAATGTGGCAACGCGACAGTTGATGACGAACAGGACTCAATATTAAGCCACCAGCTCAAGGAAGGTACAAATGTGGGGGAAGAGTCGTATAATCCCATCGTCCATGATGCGTAACATTACGGCTTTGCGTTACTGTCTCAAGAAAAGACCCTAATCATCATTTATTCAGTCATTTATCCATCATAAAATGAGACATTTATGGTTGATTAAGTTTCTAAAGGAAAAAGTACCGGTAGAAGGGGGCTCTATATTTTCCATCGTCTGTATCTTGAAAAACATTAATATTGAATGAGACTACATGTAGTCCTCTGCTTTACAAAAATAAAAAGGTTTAAAACACACTTCGGTCCTTGTCAGGTTTTAAATATTTTAGAATGGTAAATTTCCTGTGTTATTATGGCAGAATTAATGATAAAAATGCCTGCGAAACACAGAGATCAGACCAGAGATGTGAGTAAAAAAAAGTTAACCTTACGCTGATACACAAAAGAAACTGTCTGCCATCACACCTTCTCTTGCATGTCACGTTTGTTGTTTTGACCGCACATCCAATCCTGAGTCGATTCTGTTAGGGGCCATGGTACAGTATATTTTGCCATAATATCCGAGCAAAGAGGAAAGTAGGCACATTATTGAAAGTATGAGGAGTACCGTTAAAACCGTAGTGTAATTCTGTTTTTTGGTAGACACCTTAAAGCAAGAAAGTTTCTTCAATTTTAATAACAGTTGGCACCCTCTTATATTTTTCATGAGTGGAGAATACTGAAATAAGTAATAGCATTTTTGATTTACCCGTGCACAGCTGTAGTGCCAAGCTGGCTTTTATCAAAGATCTAATAGGAAAATTTTGTGACCATCTTGTTTAAAGAACTGGTGATTTGGAGCTCAGAACCCCACATTTTCCTGAGGCATGCCTCTTCCTAAAAGAACATGACCAGTATTGCTGAAACTTTTTATAGTCGATGCCACAACCATGCAAACTTCTAAGTCTTACTTTGAGAATTTTCTATTCAACAGAAAGACAAAATGTGAATAGTCTTTTGGGTTTTGTTTGCTGGTTCCAGATATCTTTACAACCAGCTGGCTGAGTTTAAACAGAACCCGGACAACACCATCCTAGTGGAGACCTCCCCAGGTCGGTTCAGGGTCAGGCCGGGCGTGAGCTTCCACCTCTACATCAGCACCGCGCCCTGCGGCGACGGCGCCCAGTTCTCCCGTACCGACGCCGGGGAGAATGCAGAGGGGCCCGAGGGGTTGGAGTTCAACGGGCAGGCCCAGCACCTGCCCACCTTTGGCAAGAACATCCAGGGCCTGCTTAGGACCAAAATGGAGTATGGTAGGTGTACACACCAGCCACGTCTCTGATCCTGTGTCCAAATGTTGTGGCTAGGGCTACAAATAATGCATGTGCATATGGAAGCCGCTAGCTAGCCACTTCCCATAGAGGCATGTGTTGCTACAGCCACTTGAAATGAACATAGCCTCAAGTGTTCTGTAGATATGGAATGGCATCCAGGGTTATAGCTGATCAAGTCATTTCAGTGAGTATGAGTTTAGTCACTAGGGTTGAGTCTGAGACTTGATTCGGGTCGCTTCACGTTTATTGTTCCCTTCTTATTGATATGAAATTGACCAGTGGTGTAACCATGCCTCAGGGTTAGGGTTCCAAATGTTACACGAGATGGTTCAAACCATCCACCATGTGACTTGCCCCAAGAGAAAGACAGTTCCAGTCTGCTGTCGGGCCCGTTTGTTTTACTTGGAACCAAATCTCAATCAGTAATCTGTCATTGATTCATTCACACCAGATCCCGCCTAATGGATAGATGGAGCCAGTATTTGGATCATGGATTAAGATCCAGATCAGTGAGAAACAGACAGATTTCTCGTTACATCCATACTGCATAACTAGAGGCAAATGTGAAAGCAAAGCGAGTGCAGCAAAATTTCCTTCGAGTTGAAATGTGCTTAACGTTTGTGAAATCACAGCATGAATATTTAAGCTGACATCACAAATTTGCAATTGTGTTCATTTTCCCACATACATGTAGTATGAACCAGCCTTTATCCTGTTTTTATTCTCGTGCCCAGGTGAAGGCACTATCCCCGTGGATTCCAGCCACCCGGTCCAGACCTGGGACGGCATCATCCGGGGTGAGCGGCTCCGCACCATGTCCTGCAGCGACAAGGTGGCACGCTGGAACATCCTAGGCCTCCAGGGGGCACTGCTGAGCCACTTCATTGAGCCTATGTACCTCAGCTCACTGACATTAGGTAAAAGAACGAAATTGCCCAAGGATGCAAGTTCATCACACTCTTGACGAGAAATCTGTATGGGAGCGTTCCTCTCTGCAGAAAATACAAGTTCAACCTTTGCCCTTCTTTATCCATTTGCTTAAACCAATGATTAACGTTACAGGTGCCTGCCAGTAAGCATCTCGGGACATGCTGTGGTATCTCAGCTGATGAATTTGCTATTAAAGCGATAGTTTCTGCTGAGCAGATTGTTGACTTTACTCACAGCAAAAAAGCACATCAAGTGGAAGTTCACAACATTTTTAACGACCACAAACATCACCTTTAATTTCCCAACTGCATGGAGGCACGCAAGTTTATCTGGAATCCAAGAGTGGAGAGAGGATGCGACAGGGACCCCGCCTCCTGTGAAGAGAAAAATGCTGCTTGAATGGCAATTTTGTTTGGATCTGTTTTCCAAAGGCATGTAAAAGCCACAAAAAGTAGAATTAAACTGAGAAAGGTCCTCTAAAGGTTACGTGACAAAATACCCACAAGTTTTGGCCCCATGAAAAGGCAATTAGGGCCCCCTCCCCTGACTCGTCTTGGTCACTTGAGGACAGACGGAGCGTACTCTCCGAACCGTTGAGTACCCTCTGGTTTTTTTCAGAACCGCACATGCTCAGACAGATATCCTTGCATGGTGCTACCGCAAACCTCTACAATTTACGCGGTTTTTGCTTTGTCGCGGACTCCTCTTGTTTGTCGTTTTCGTTTCTTTTATTCTCTGTTGCCCACCTGTCCTCTCCCAAGGTTCCCTGTACCATCACGGCCACCTGTCCCGGGCAGTCTGCTGTCGCCTCAGCCACTCCGTGGACACCCAGGAGCTGACAGCCACCCTGCCGGCCCCCTACAGCGTCCACCACCCCCAACTGGGCTGCGTCACAGCATTTGACCCTCCTAGGGGTACGGAAAAGACCAAGGCCCTCAGCATCAACTGGTTCGTGGAGTGCGGGGGCCCGGAGGTCACCGACGGGACGAAAGGAAGGTGAGGCCCGCGTCGTATTTTGTAAATATGAATATGCATGATGTGGAATGCATTATTCATGATGAGCTTACTATTGCCGCCCCCTTTGCTCCCTTTCAGGGTCCAAGGGGTGGTCCCCTCTCAGCTATGCAAGTCGGCCCTCTTTGCGGAGTTTCAGCGGGTGGCGGGGCTGTACGGCCGCGACGATCTCCTGCAGGCCCGCACCTACCATGAGGCTAAAGGCCTGGCCGTAGACTTTGCAGCTGCCAAGGCGTACATGAAGGAGGCCTTCAAGAAGGGCGGGTACGGGGTGTGGATCGAGAAGCCAGTAGAGGAGGAACTCTTCTCACTGTGACCCAAAATGTTCGTAAGAGGTCAAAAGGCAACAATCTTGAAACGCCACCCAGAATTTCTTTTTTAAATGTTCTGCATATTTCACGGGGCCTGTAGTGTCCCCTAAAGAGACCGACGATGTGTTTCCACTGAAGTTGAATCTGTCCGTGATGTTTGGCCACAGAAGTGTACTAAAACACTCGGATGTAAAATGCTGTTTTCAAAATACTTGAACCAGAGTTACTTTCCTGGGTTGAAATTTTAACCCAACGCCCCTTGTATAAAAATACTTCAATTTTCCCCGGGTAATTACACATTCAAAATTTCTCCTTTTTCAGTTATTTCCACAACCAGTTTTGTGAAATTTTTGTGGAGACTTTTACCAGCTTTTGTCTGGGGTCTCCAAAGCTAGAGAGGACAAATTTCATGTAGAAAACTTTTTAGACAAAGGGGCGTGGAAACAGAAAAGGCTGAGACAGAGGCTGTGTCCGAAATGGGCTTCCAGAGCTACGGCTAGGTCTAATGTCTTGGTGTCTTAACGTATTTCCAATGGAGTGAAGACCAAGGCCTAGTTCTAGACAACAGTTTCAGATGCAGCCAGAGACTGCAATATAAATTCACCTTTCTCAGGCCCTAGGTGGCGCTGTTCATTTCTGCCATTCAGTCTTTTGTATGGTACAGTGTTTCAGAAGTACACACAGGAAATGGAAAACAGCAAACGGAACCTGACTTTCCAACTACCGTGTTCCAATTTTCTGTAGTTTCAGGGGGCATATTTTTCTCCAAATCATGCATCATTAAGAGTTCCCTAAGAGTTGGGAGGCAGGCCAACATGGCTCTTCCTTAACAGCAAGCCAGCCAGATCCCTAGAAATTTGTTGACAAAACATGTCGCTGGTATTTTACGGTGACACCATTGACATGTGCAGCATGAAAGATCTATTTTGTGAGTATGTGTGACCGGTTTACTCAACATTTCGGACGATGTGTTCTGTCCATCATTATCAGGAGACTGCTGGATTTTGACTGGAATGGGGCTTAAATAGGTCGAGGTGTTCATGGATCCGTGAAAACTGAAGCCAAGCCACGAGTGCACTGGGGCATGACGGAGTGGCAGGCTAGGTGATGTTCATTCAGGTGAAACTGTGTCACCATTCTCACCTTCCAAGTTCATTTCTCGCTACTGACAAGGATTTCCTGCTTCAAGATGTTGCAGAAAAGAATGAAATAAGTACTTGAATAGATACGTAAACAACCTGAAATAGATCTTTATTCCATCTCAGTTACTGGTAGTACAGATGAATGGATGTGGCTTGATATCACGTATCACTCTGTTGAGACAATCGAAAATAGTTTGGGATCTGGATGTAACAGTATCCGTCGTACATATTTGATTTGACTATTTTTCGTTTATCACCCTGGCTTCAGTTTCTCGGAAGATGTATCACTTTGGACTCTTGAAACAGAGCCACAAAGTTGCGAGTGGAAAGAGCAAGTGGTCATTCTTAGGACCGCCTTCCGTAACTGTGACCATTACCGTCGTTGTATGCTGAGCAATGGACTGCAAACTTTTCTTCCGTTTGGCATCCAAGCATGAGCAGGCGCGGGTACGGCTGAAGCCAGGGTCGGAATATCCTATAGGCACAGTGGGTACTACTTAATTGTGGGGTCTGAAAAAATTTAAGGGATTATGAAAATAGCACAGTGTGCTACGAAATCAAACTAGCTAAAGTGTAAAGCTTAGCCCAGCTTGGCATCAACATTAAATGGGAGGCTTGATCACTTACAGACGATGGGAGACGTAGGGATGCCTTGGGTGGAGTAGGCCCTACAGAACACCTGTGCCCGGGGCCAAGGGAACCATTACTCGGACCCTTGCTGAACCTGTTGTAAGTGGTTATCTGTGGGCCAAGGGTCAACCGGCTAAATGTGGCCACCAGCCAGCCCGTGTCACTCTAATACTGACAAGATGCTTGTTATAGTGTGTTACACATACTTAGAATTAATACTGACAAGATGCTTGTTACAGTGTGTTACACATACTTAGAATTTCTTTCCTCTTTGTATCAAACATCTCCATAGTTGGCAGTTATTGCTTCTTGGCATATTCAGAGATGCCTCTTTCGCATTCTCGTGCAAAGAACAAACAAACTGTTAGTTCTTCGATAGACTGGAGTAACTGATAGGGGCTGGATTGATGTGCGACTCTGCAGCCGAGAACTTTGGAAGAGGGCGAAAATAAGGTCCCACATTTAGCAAACAAGTCTGTTCCATTCCTTTATTGTTCTGAATGTCCCCTGTCCTATATCAAGGCCCTTGTTTTGAAGAGACTCGAGTATTTAGCATTGCAAAGGTCTCGAGGGGGGGAAAGCCTCAATTTTAACATGGATTGCCATGCCTAACTACGATAGAACTTGAGCAAAGAATTATAGGCCTAAGCTCCCATGAGAAGTTGCCATATCCTTCCAAACATACCGCCCCAAGTACTCTTAAGGTATGCCAGAAATTAGTTGTGTGCTGCAACGAACTATCTATAAAATATAACTATGTAATCATATAGATTTTTAATAGTAACTATTATGAAGAAAAGCGTAATTATTGTACACTTCCATGTTTTATTGCTTACATCTCCTATATATATGCAATGTAAAGTGTATAAAGTGCCTTATTTTCGTTTGGGTATTTGCCATGATCGTTTTATGAGTATGTTATGAATATTTTGAGTGGATATTTTGATGTTTCCTAAGTACTTAAGAAGTTTATAGGTATAATGTAATTGATGAACAAAGTTTTAGCTGTGTTTGAAAAGTGTTCTTTTGTTCCAGAAATTTATAGAACTGTTTGAAACTGTTGCTTTCTTTTGATGTCTTTTTGAAGAGCTCTAAGCTTGTAATGAGGAAGATGTGTGACACGTTCGAAAGGTGCAGATTTGGTTTGGGATTTTGTTTTTTGGGGTTTTTTTTGTCAGATCTTCGAGCTTAGAATCGAGTGCAAGCAGGCGACAATTCCTTACCTCGCTAACCCCTTGCAGAATTGGCAAAATGCCAGCCAAATTAATCCAGAGGCCCCCATGAATTTGACTCTGAACTAGATGAGGATACCATTTTTACAACCAGGATATTTGAGGCAATATTTATTAGTAAAGTAGGCACTGGAAAAAGTGTAGTGTAAAAAGCTTTCCATATTTTCTTTTGGGGAAAAAGTCGTAAAAACTGAAATAAGTTTTAAAAACGTATTTTTGTAGGCACGCTGATACAAAAGCTTACATGCTTTTTAACGGTATATTTCAGACTATGCAATGTAGAGCCAATGAGCCTGTTAGGTATGTCAAAAACGTAAGGACATTCGAGAAGAAAGCATGCGTGCGAGTCCGTGTACGGCCGCGCTGATAGGTCAGACTTCGCGCGCGCAGACTGCTGGGCATGCGCTGTTAAGGTACCGAACTGGCTCATTAGGAAGCATGCTTGTAGCCAGATGTTAATTCCATTTGTAAAAGTATTGTTTGCACAATATTTGCCGCCAAATGTTGACTGGATCGGAATTGCTAGCCCGAGCTTGTTCATTGTTACAAGTCTTATCTAGATACGATTAGATAGGACCCTTCATCCAAAATCCTTTACTATGCAGAAACCAAGGACGAACTTTGTGTGCATGAACCTTTGGGGGGGGGCCGCACGCACGTGAAAAGAAGAAAAAGGGCTGTGCCTTTCTTATCTTTCTCGATTCTGCAAACTCCTCCAGAAGCCGCAATTGTTTTGAAAGGAGTTTGGAGTGGGGTGTAACATTGGCGAAATGGCTAAGTTTAATCAGCCGCAAGTTCATTATTTAAGTGCAAGTATTGTGTTCCATGGACTGTAGGTTCATAGAGGTTCGAATTCCGTCTCAGTCAATTGAACTGAATTCTATCCAGAACATATTTAACTATCAATTTAGAAGTGTTATACCAATTCAGATTTCTCTCGGCACGTTTATCCTTTCACATCGCAGTGACTTTCAATTAAGCTAAGCAATGTTTTTAGTGCTTTTCTCGAAATTTTCTCTTTTTTCGATTTTAGATCGGAGGAGACAACATAGCTTAACCAAAACATTTCTTCGACTTTTACTTTATCTTGCTATAGCCTTACCGTACATGTGTTTCGTCCGTATTTTTCCGAGATTTCATCGGTTCCCATAAAAATTCTGCTGTCATTCAGTCTCAGATTTATGATGTATGAACCCGCTATTTATTAGCAGAAACTTCACTGTAAAATCATCGATCAGAACGAGAGACAGCCTTCTCGTATTTGTTTTTGCCGTATTATTAATTAAAGAAAGCCATTTTAAGACTTGTTCCGACCTGTGTGACCTGTTTGCGTCTTTTTAATGCAGAAAAAGGAAGTGTTCCCCGAGCGTGCTGAAGACAGACGACGAAAGAAAAGCGAAGTACAAAATACTTCGCCTCCAAATTTTAGACTGATAATTTAAATGTGCACAGTTCCTAACTTAATTGGGCGGCTGAACGATCCACCGTCCGGGTTTGAATCTTGAGGGCGTGTGTATGTTCTCCATTCTCGACTTTTTTAACCGAGTGTTTTAGATAAATATTAGAAACGAGCGCTTTTAGTTGGGGACCCAAATTGGATAGTCGGTAGAGGTACCGTCTGCGAAGAGAGTGGTCCCGGGTTCGAATCCCGACCAGGGAACCTGTGGTGGGTCGGAGTTCCGTGGCACTTGTCTAGGATTACTAGATAAAATAAAATAGAGTTTTATTCTTTTTTTCGATAAAAAGTACGAGTCAAAAGGAAGTAAAAGGCCCCTCACTGACGACCCCAGGATTCGAACCCAGGACCTCCGGTATGGCCGTTAGAGTGCCTACCACTAGGCCAACACGCTCTTCTCACATCAAAGAGGTTAAGAAGTGATATATAAATATTCGAGTGCCAACAACTGGAAATAATCAGAAACTCTTAAGTCTGCGCGCATGCGTGTTCGTTCATCATATCAGCTTCAGGATACCTGGGTAATTATTTCCGAGAGGTCATCTTTTAACATGATTTTTACAACTGATTTTCTTTCAAAACTCATTTGATGGTAGATAAATCATTTTCGATATGAGACAAATTGAGCTGGTCATTTCCCGAGACTAATTAAAAGTTTGTTTTCTTTTGTTCCGCTCGGAGCGGATAGTATACAAACTGGGGTTGCAACATCGCGCGACACAAAAAATGCCAAACGCATATATATTTGTCGGGAATATTAATTTTGTTAGTAGGAATGCGACGGTAACGCAAGCATTTCCTAGTCGTCTGTTAACCAGCGGAGTTTAGTTCCGACCAAAAGAGTCTCCGTTGCCAAGAAATAGCGCCCTCTCTTAGTCCGACTCGAGGTCCATTGGCCGGAGAGGAATGTCATGCATGTAAGCTTCACCGTGAGTGCACGTAAAACGTTGCAATCGCGTGGCGCCATTTGAGCAAGCGATACGCCTGCGCAATGGACATTAATGCAAAAGCGCAGGCGCCGCAGTAGGCACGTGCACCTAGCGAGCCTGCGCCGAAGCATTACTGTAAACTGCGCAGGCGTATCGCTTGCTTAAATGGCGCCCCTGGTAATTACACCTTTTGGGCAGAGTTATCCATCTTGCGCCTTCGGCGCTATACGATCTTTGGTGCATACCACCTGCGTCAGAACAGGGTAGCTCGGCGGTAATGGCTTTTACATGTAATTCTGGTCGCCCGATTTATCCTTACAAGCCAGGTAAAATCATTCATTCTTCACGGCCATTACAACTGTCTAGCCTTGCAGTAGACTCGACGACAAGTCGTAGATGGTCGTGTTCTGTCTGCCAACCTCAAACAAACGAGGCGAGCAACGAAACGTCTCCGCGCAAAGGTAGAAATACGCGTTGACCGTGCAGATCGACTTGGACTTGGCACCAACGGGGCTGAGACTGGAGGAAAGTCAAACATCCACAAAATAACCACCAGAGGTTTTGAGGGCCCGACTGCAGCGCAGGGCCTACGGTAGACATTTGTGTCTGCCTGATGGCGCCTCTTAAAATACCCGTGTTTGTGTTCCATACCAACTTTTATGTGCACCGTTCGTAGTCGGGGGTAGAGCCGCAGGTTGCGGGTTCGAATCCAACCGGGGGTCATGGTATGTGTGCCCTTGGGCAAGGCACATTGTCACTCGTTACCTCTCTCCACCCAGGAGTAATTGGGTACCCCGTGAGGGCAGAGATGGTTATTGTAGTTGATTCAGGTGCACTGCGCCGAAATGGCAGCATCGAGCTGTGTAGTCTCTAAGAAGCTGAGATGGTATTTGGAATGTTTGATTGGCCCAGTTAGCAGGGGTAGTACTAATGAAAAAGCACTTGGGATTTTAATTGTATTAGGCGCTTAAGAAATGCGGTTCCTATTGTTATCATTTTATATGTCAAAACAGAAACATCTAAAAACAGATTGTCTAAGAAATCAGGAAAATTCTGAGGGAAAAATTTGGATAAACCTCATCCCAGCACCAAGTCTAGACTGGCACCAATTTGTGCCAGGGGACGGTGATTCCATAAGAGGGTTACAATGTCCACTGCAAGTGATGCTTTGAAGATAAACTGGCAATTTTTTGTTTCAATTGAAGACTTTCTGGACAGGCATGATTTCAGACAACGGGTGGCACAGATGCACAGAAGAAGACAGTGTGGGTAAAGCCATCACAGCGTTTACTTTCAAAATTTATTATCCCGGTATGCTCACCTTGAAATAAAATTAGAAATCTCAAGCACATTGGGAATGTTTGGTTTTTATAACTAAACCCTAATTCAATACTTACCTGAAAAATGAAAAAAAAAACTAGTTTCCGACAACACGGAAAGCACATCAGAAGTATTAGGCATACATACACAAGTCAGCGCCTTCAGAACACGGACTCAAAATTTCTGAAAGTCCATCGTCAATTTGAAATAACTTGCAGGCTTGCTGGAGCATTCAACATACATTCATGATAGAATTGATCCAAACTTATGCACCTCCGACCAAATTTCCCCAAACATTTGTTGACCCGTGCACCAATTTGCCATCCCTAAAGTGCATGCATAGAATGGAGTGGCTTTATTTGGTCACCAGCAAACGGAGTAACATTAAAATCTGCTTTTCTGGAAGCCGTAACAAAATCCTGTATCATGGGTGTTCTTTTCTGGAAGCAGAAAAGCATTAAGGCAGAGAAATGCAATACTGCAAAATGTTTGTTCTGCTTTTGAGGTGGCAGAAAAATAGAGAAGTTGAAAGTTACTCTGATGGTAGAAATGCAAATGGCCACTTGTCGTCCTCCATAAATGGCCGTCAGTCATTTGGAATGGACACCATGGGCACACCAATCTGGTCCTATCACTGCGGCTACGTGACGAAACATGCACTGAACATGTTTTGGGCCGGGGTCCCAGTTTCTTGTGACTTTGAAACACTACACCATGAGAGTTTTTTAACATTTTTCAAATAGCCCCATCCAGCAACTGCAGCATACGAAAGTGCAACCTTGTTCCCGAGGGTGTTATCTTGCTGCGCCATGTTGGTTCCGGCACCATGCCCTTCACCATCTTTGATAGAATGCATGCACGCAGCCCATGGAGTCGAGGTTGACTAAAAAGTGACCTTATGTGGTCAGTGCCTACGAGTAAATTAGGAAGCAAATCGATGTAATGAGTGTGTGTCTTTAAAGGGGCACTGCAGCACTGTCTTTTGTAGGCTGGTTCCCTCATGTGTCAATAATGTGTCAAGCTGGTAGCCATCATCTACTGTTATATAAAATATGACATGTCCACAAAGCCAATTCCGTTCTTAGATGCAGCATCCACCTGAGTTTGTTTTTGGGGGGTTGGCATAATTGAAAGTCTGAGCAGATATCAACATACAGGAAGATGCCAAGAAAGATTTTCGATTTTTTTCAAATTGTGATGAATGTTTGAAATTCTCCAAAGAGAAACAATAATTCTTCTGCACATAGGACCAATATTCGTGGTACTGATGCAAGTACTTGGAAATCAAAAAAATTCAGAGTTTCGTTAAAACGAGAGGAAAATTCCCACTGATTCAGTCACGTGATTGTGGCGATTACCAGACCTCAAGATCTCTTGAAAAAGGCAGTTTTTTTGGCTCGGGAACCAAACTATGCCTCTTGGGAATTCCAACAGAAGGGGAAGCATTTTTCCCAATGTTTGTTACTTCATAAAGTGACATTAGCAGTGAACAAAAGACAAAACATGCAAAAAGATGCAGACAAAGGGAGCAAAAGATATGACCTATTACTTCTCCAGCTATTTCCAAACCTGGACTAGCTTCCTCAGAATACTAAAATATGAACGATTGCCCCTCACTGACACGCCGTCAAATACCAAGAACAACCTGCTTATTCTTCATACAGCGGGTTCTAATACAAGACGGGCCATTACGGCCTAATTTCAGACAATAAAGTGTAGGACACTACCACTTTCCAACCCCCCTGAGACTTTTTTTTTCCGTAAAGAAAAATTCACTTTTACACCCTGTCTCAAAAGGTGGAACAAAGATTCCACAGACTGTCCAAGACAACGGTAGACTTCTTTTGCCATGGGAGAAACAATCATTGGTCCCATATTGGTATCAAAACTTTAGTAATATCCCTAAAAAACGATTATGTACAGGCAACATGATGACGTAGACGGATTGGCATTATGTACAGACAAAGGATCTGCAGCACCCTTGGCCAAATTACGGCACAAAAAATTACTGTTGCACTCGGCAAAACTAAGTAATTTGACAGACTCCGGGAAGTATAATATTCTCAACAAAAATCCCTGATTTCTTTTATCCGACGTTTCGTTTTAGATCAAATTAAAAAGACAGGATGGCTTGGACCTCCATACTGCATAGCTCTTGATCAGAAACCAGATCTCCAGGATTAAGTAATAAAAAACATCGCAGGAACATCTGGAGAGTTCTGTGTCTGGCTTCCGAAATGTTCCAGCTTCATTACCACAGGCTGGCATTTACGAACTCAAAACAGACCAAACTCGGAACTATTTTTCCCCCCCACAAAACTTGCAATCACACCTTCCGAAATTACAGCTTCCCCGTTTGGCAATGCAGATTGCACCGAGGATCGCTTCCTGGTGCCCGACGCCAGCATTAATACTGTGGGCTGGAGCCTTCTTGCGGGCTGTACGCTGTGCTCCAGAGTTTGGTGGGCGAGCGCTGTTGTTGCTGCGGACGGTGTCGCAGGGAGGTGTCGAAGGCTGACTGGTAGGGACTCTGCTGATTGGCTGAATAAGGAGGGAATATGACATTTCTTTACCCGAAGAATTATCCCAGTGTAACACTGATTAGGGAACGTTTCATAATTACAGAAGGCGGTATTTACTGCGGTACCGCTGTTTTTTTGCGGTACCAGCATTAAGCCCTTTCGGGTAACTAGTGCGGTGCCGCTAAAAAAACCAGCGGTACCGCAGTAAATACCGCCTTCAACAATTATGTTGAAACTTTTGAACAAAATATGTTGGATATATGTATTTTTTTGGTGTGTTTGTTAACAATTCATATGTGAGCTACACACTTACCAGGGGAGTGTGCCAAATACGGAGGGGGAGGAGACCCCGAGGGTGGGGTCCGCAGGAAGACTCCCGTGTTTGGTGGGACTGAGTAGTAGCGGGGGGCCAGCAACAGATGGTAACCTGATGAATGAAACAATGTACATGCATATAATTATGGAAAATGGTTAATTTCTGTCTTTCCTTTACTAATGTTATCACAGAGCTCTTCCAAGGTAAATCTTTCAAAAAGAAGATGACATCTTCGAAAAGTAGAGCGTCAATCAATAAAGCTGTGGGGTTTCATCTGCGCGAGGATATCTCAAGAATTTTACAGACACGCTGCTGGGAATGGCCATCATTTTTCAGCTTGCATTTATCGGAGGTAATCCGTCATTGTTTTGAAACAGTATACCACTGTTTTGGGCATAGCGCACCCACGGATTAGCACCGCGGACAAAAGTGCTCCAGCTCCCTGCTGCTTGCTAATCCAGTCATGTTTGAAAAGACGCCACTGGCATTCACTGGGAACAAAGGCAATTACGTAACACTTCACAATTCTGGCCTCTCTTTACAGGGCGGCAGGCCTGGCTAAAATACTTGGGGGTCAATGGAGGTTACACGTCAGACTAGAGTAGACACCAGACAGTCATTCGTGTGGGTGTTAACATGAATTTTTGAAGAATTTTTAAAATGGAAAAGCTTGAAAATCACCGGTATGTAGGCACTAAATTTTCAAAACCACCAGGCTTATCTTTTCAATACTGACATTTTCTTGCAACTCGTAGAATCACCTCCAGTTTTATAAATTTTCTCAATTCACTGGTTCCCTCTCTCTGACGCATCGTGAAAGAGTTTAGTGAGAACGAGCAACAAAACTGTGCCGCAACGTCAGGTGTAAATAAAAAGAAGATGGTCAGACTATGGGTCGACTTGTAGCTTGCGCCTCGACCCGCCCTCGTTTCCCACGACACGGCTTACTTACAGATGAGTACCATACCGGCGATGGCCAGAATCATGATGAGCAGCAGGATCCAGTAAGGGTAACTACTGAAGATGACTTGCAGCACTCGAGCCCAACCCGTCAGCTGGGGCTCTGGAAGGTCGAGACCAAAACAAAACACAGCATAAAAGTCACAGGGTTTGACAGGTGGTTCTTTCCTCGCCTTTCACCCCTGAGGCCCGAGGTTCGATTCCCAGCTCGGTCCATGGCTAGATTGGGTTTTCGGGTCGTTACCAAATTACGTGGGTTTTCCTCCGGAAAACTCTTCTGGGGTTTTCTCCCCCATCCCAACTCTAAAAACTGTAACTGCTTTTCGTTGTCTCCTCTCAACAGGTTTCCTCAGGCTTGTGAGCTAGAGCCCTCACGGTGGTTTTTAGTAACCCCTAGTTATATTATCAGAAATATTTGACGACGATAATGAAGAATGAAAAATAAATAAATTTTAAAAAATCAGATCGTTCACAAATTAGACAGACCCAGAATACCCAGAACATTGTAAATAGGTAAAGGGAATGGGTGAAGTCCTTAATAGTCGCCTTCAAAAGGCAAGCCAATTTGGAGTACTGCTGTTTTCTTTTCCAGCCCCGGACGAAAAAGGGAAGGACAAAAATCCAGCCGAAGAATTACTCACCGGGGGCGGGTCGTTCCACCAACGGGACTAGGTTGACCCCGACCGGTATGACCGACTTCTGGCCTGTCAGGCTGTCGTACAGCTCCACCTCCGTCGTCTTGACCACCGAGCCGAACTGGCGCTGGGCAGCGTCCACCAGCTGGACGGGGTAGTGCAGGGTGTGGGCGTTGACACTGTAGGGCTTGGTGACCTGGATCAGCTGCGAGTCGGCCACGGTCACCTGAAGGACAGGAAATCAACACAGAGCTGCGTTGGCCAAAGTACATGTACAGTTGGGGCAAACAGTTTACATACGGCACACCTGCTAGAACAAAAAACAGTTTTCCTCAAATTTCACAATTTCACTCATTCCTACCAACTTGTGTTTTCATAAGGACGGACAAGATGGGTCTCTACTTAATGTACACGGTGTATGCGCCAAATAAAAACACCCAGAGACATACATGTACATGATTCCTATTAACATTTACCAAAAAAAATCAAACTTTTACATACTCCAACCATAATATTTAGGGCCACTTTCTGTATTTTTGTCACATCTCAGAGTCACAGTGGACCACTTTCTTAAGAGTTCTTGAAGTGTACAGTACGTACGTTAAGTGTCCTGAGCATAACATGCATATGACGCAGGTCGTTCTATGTGGCCTCCTTTTCTGTCTACCGTACCCGGCTAGTTGGCCAGAACCGGAGTTTAGAAATCTGGGTCCAGAGTTAAGACACTGACAGAGCGTACCACTCTGCTGCTAATGAAGCCTTCTGGGTTTTTACACTAACTTGAGGGGTATAAATTTTCACCAAAAAGTCACTTATGGACTGGACACTCTTCATGGGCACGGATTTCAAGGGGCATTCTCCGTGCCTGCCATTGGCTCTGATGATTAGAAAACATGGCGCCCTCTATCGTTTGGCATGATGTCCATTGGACTGATGAATTTTGTTAAGAGATTAACTTTTTTTTTCTCTTACTCTGCAGAACCGAAGCCTGATAGAAATCAGTTGTGGGTACTCACCCTCAGCGCCTTCAACGTAGCCTCCACCCCCTCCACGATAATGGTAGCATCCTTCTGGGCCAGGCCCAGCGACAGGTGCGCCGGGTGGATGTGGGCCGGCGGGTGGAAGGCAAAGGTGGCCACCTCCGACCTGACCTCCAGCTGGCCGGGCACGGGACGGGCAACCGCGACAAGGGTCAGGTCAGCCTTGAGGGTGGCCAGGTAGCTAGGGGCATGCTTTGACTGGACCTGGCTCACTCCACAGAAATACTGACCTGAAAGTTATTAAAACAGTGACTCTGAAAACGGGCCATTTTTTAAGTTTACATCAACAAGAGCATGGCCTCCTTGCCGCGATTTGGGAACTGCACATGATAGTTTTTCTGATCAAGCGCTGTGCGGGCTCCTCACGTGAATGAAAATAACTGCCACAAAAGTAAAGCCCGCACATGAGCTACCACCTTCGACGGAACACTTACCAGTCTGCACGTTGAATCCTGGGAAGGTGTGGAACAGCTCGCCGGCCTGGACGCGGACGCTGCGGTCCTTGAAGGCCAGCTGGCACTGGAAGGGAGGGGATGGTAGTTCCTGCCTCAGGCTTGAGAGGAGACTACTACAATTATCACCTGCAAAACAACGAAGGGAGATTATCTGATATAAATACACAGCTGCAACGTTGCCTCTAGCACTCTGGAGGCCATGCCAGATACTACTGGCTATGGCTTAGCCAGACACACAAGTCTATGAGAAACAGATGCAGCCGCTAGCCAGCGACTTCCATAGATGCACATGTTATGGTCAGCCACAGCCACAACTTTTGACCACAGCATCATGCAGAGAAAACCGCTGGTACTGTTTTCATTTTATGACCTCGGTGTAGGCCACCTTCATTTGAATAATCACAAATCAGAACTACTTTCCTTGGGATTTCCCAAATTTGGCCCTCTCTTCCTCTCAAGCCTTAGGTTTCCTGCATTTTGCGTAACTCTCTGTCTTTGTGGGCATCTCAAAAGTCAGAAACGTTCACGTTCCGTTGGACTATTGAACACTAGCACTCCATTGGAACGGTCTTCAACAAAACACGTCCGTCAAGTCCTGATCCGCTCCGAGCGGGAACAAAAGCGGGGCGTGTTTTACATAGCAACAGCGGTGAGTGCCGGGTGAGTGCACAATCCTGGCCTCAGAACCGCCCACCAGCATGTCTTCTCTTTGCCGTTGAGGACGCCCTTCAACCCAGGGCAGACACACCACCCAAAAAAATCAGATCTTTTTAACTTTGATGTTCTGTTTAATAACAAAAGCTCACCTTTGAGACTGGGCTCTGAATTCAATGTGACCGGTATCTCGTAGCCTCCTTCGCGTGGCACTGTGGTGAAAAACGGCACGGCCTCTCTCTCAAGAGTGATCTTGTTGATGGGCACGACTGCCACCTGATTGAGCACAGAAAAAGGAAAAATGAATCATATCTTTTGTCAGTGCATTAGTGAAAAGCCCATTTTTTTCCCCAATGCATGGCCGTCTCCATAGATTTTTATGGCAAGGTCTGGGTAAAGTATCTTCACGAAATTTCCTGACAAGACAAAATACCAGCTAAGTATGGTTACCGACTACCGCTAAAAACATCTGACAGTGGATACTCCATGTCACTAACTCTCGGCTGAATGTCGCTTCACAGAGCAAAAAAACACAGAAGAAAACAAGGTCGTCAGGGTTGAGCCTTAGCCCTTATCCAATTGATACGGCTATGGCTAGGAGTGATACCGATATATGTATGGGAAGGAGCAACAGCCGGCAGCGGATGGATCCCATAGGCGTGCATGCTATTGCGTCATTCGGACAGGGCCCTCACCTCAGCATGTGTGGCAAGGCTGGTGGCAATGTCGTGGTGCAGCCTCGTCTGCCCTGGCCGGGTTGCCACGGCAATGCCACTGCTGCCATCCAACTGCAGCACAGAGCTGGTGCTGGATCTCCAGGACCCTCTCTGACCTGGAATGTGGGGAGATTTGTGATTGGCGGATAAGAACTTTCGGCACTTGACACCGACCAATCACAGCAAGTTTTACTTCTCAGATACAAGATATGTTTTTCTTTAGTAACTAAAGATGAGGTTCAATTTGAGAGAAAACATTATCAAAGAAACAACAATCTAGTAAACTCTTAGACCTGAATAATTTTTCCATTCACCCATTCCACATTTCTTGAGGCACCACATTTTCAACCTACCCTCCACAGTCAGTAGAGGTGACCTGAAACATATCACGTCCCCAACAACAAATGTCTGGCTGGGCTGTACCACGCTACCGACGGGGATGTTCACGTAGTCCTCTATCCAGGGGCTGTTCTTATCCCAGACCTACCAACGTCAACGAGAGAAACTCGGCTCTTGAGCAAAATAAGCTTTAAATAAAGGATTCACTATTCTGAGCACTTTTGCGCCAGGTTATTGTCATGTTCAGGAGTCATGAAAAAAGTGTAAGTCATGAGACATGACCTTGGCCAATCAGGAGACAGAATCTGTGGAAGGCGCTACACAGTGGGAGGTCTTACCTTGAATATGGTGCTGCCGATGTGAGCTGCCTGGGCGATGAAGGTACCATTGTCAGGACCAGCCTGTAATCGCAGGAGATCAAACCTGACAAAAAAGATGATAAACTCATTGATGGCAGAAAAAACTGAAAAAAAAAACACGAAGTACAAATATTCCGGTAGCTTTGATAAAATCCTTGAAATCCCTGGTCTAAGTTCTGGAAGTACAAGAAAGAAGCAGCTCTAGACCACTGCTTATCCGGGCTCTGTCCACTGTCAAGAAAATTTGCTGGGGGGAGGTTTCCATTTCAATGTTGCAACCTGATAACGCTTGTTTCTGGTTTGGCTCCCTTCAAGACAGTCAGTTAGGGATATCTTAAGCTTTAAACTTACATTGCTTTGAACCGTCTTGAACCCACTGAGAAGCGTTTAGCTTCAATTTTACCCTTGATATTTCCATTTCACAATTGCTTGGAACTGTCTTGAACCTTATTAAATGTAGCTCTGCATGCAAAAGCAAAGGGCAAGTACCCTTGCACTTGGTTTAAAGGGCAAGCCCATTGGAAAGTTACCACAGTTGAGTTTAATCTTCCTCAATCCTACAAAATCTTCCTTCACTACTTCGCACCGGTGGCAGTTATCAATGTTGATATACTGCTTCAAAACAAGGCTGGATTCACTCCACTAAAGAGAGTGAAAAAAAGTTGGTAATGCCCAGCAGCCTGGTCTTGTTTTGTTACAAGGCCTAGTTCTCTTTGTCCAATTTTGGAGACCCCGGCCACGTGTATAAAGAATACGTGTCCGGTACCAGAAACCCCCGCGGCAAGTGGTTAACTTTGTTTGTAGATTTTGAAAGTTGGGACTAAGAGATTCAATACCTGCTTAGCCTGTGCTCCAGAACAGTGTTGGTGGCCTGGAACTGGTCCCCGACGTTATCGTAGAAGGCTACGGCCAAGGAAAGAGTGATCCCGACCGGGAAGACGGCCAGTTTCTCCCCAGGGCTGGTTGGAAGGTTGCTGGTGGAGTGAATGGCGATGTAGGACACCGGCTTGACCTGGAAACAGATCGAAATGGTTTTAACAGCAGCACTGCTTTGTCAGCATCAGTTTCAATGAGATAGGTTTGTGAGGACTTCAGGCTGACTTGAAAGGACTTTTTGGTTGCCTTGTGATGGGCTTGCAATGGCCTGTGGTTCCACTGGGATGGCTGCTATGAAAGGACTTGTGGTTACTGTGTGAAGGGCTTCAGATTACTTGAGGTGGACTTGTGAGGACTTGTAGTTTTTTGATGGGCTAATGAGGACTTGTGATATACTTCCAAGGACTTGTGGTTACAGTGTAATGAGTTTTTGAGGACTTCTGCTGCCTCGTGAGGGACCTGCATTTGTCCCATGGTTTTCATGTGAGGACATGTGATGGACTTTGAGGACATGTGATGGACTCAACTGCAACACTATTTACTAGTTCTCAATCCTGAGCGTACAGTACAAATCAAACTTCTATCTTTGAAACCCCACACCCAACACATCATAATCTCAGCCCTCGTCCCAAAACAATTTTTACCTTGACCAGGACCACTAGGGTTTGGTTGACACCAAAGTTCTCGTAGGCTGTGACAAGGACCGTGGTCTGGCCAGTATGGGCCCCGGCCGTCACCAGACCCTGCCGGCTCACGCTGATCAGCGGCTCACGCCGGTAGTCTGTGCATTCCGAGGACAGGACCACATAGGACATACGAGCCGAACCGTCCCGGTTGGTCCGGAGCTGGGCCTGGGTGTCCGGGGTCACCAGGAGCTGGTTGTGGCAGCCGGCCATCAGCTCTAGTCGCTCAAACACCTGTCGAGAGGAGAGAGTGGAGAACGGTCTATTATGTGGTGTCTCAGTGGTGTCAGGTGCAATCTCATTCAACTTCAGCCAGCACCGATGGTCCTTCACTGAGCCCATCAGTCTTTCCAAAAGCCAAGTACATTTCAAGCAAGTTCAGTACTGAGCGTTGAAGGTTTTCTTGGTGAAGGTGGCAATTTAGTCAGAGCAGATTGCGGTAGCACCATGCTAGGGTATCTCTTGACAACGGACAGAGCCAAAACGTTGAGTACCCTCCAATTTTTTTTTCAGAATCTCACATACTCACAAAAGAGAATATCCTTCCATGGTGCGACCACGAACCTCTCTGACCGAGTTCAGGATTCCAAAGGAGCATGGTAGTTCACATCCCTTATAACCGGAATCATGATCACACCCCTGTCCATTACGCATGCGCACTCGTGCGCTATCGTTCGACTGGCAATATCCAATCGCAAGAGGGCGCTAAATTAGATTTCCCCCTTGGTAATGCCGTGGGAGGCACGAAAAATTAAACTTGAGGTAATTGCGGCTGACCTCAAGGTTTCATGAGCTTTAAGAGGGCAATGTGAGGTACGGTCAAGTCAAACTTTGAGTTAAAAACCCTACTTTGCCCCTTGCCTAAATTTTGCATTTTTCCCTTACAGGGCATGCTCAAAATGAAGAGACGTCATACGTCATTCAAGAACACCAATATTAAAGCACGGAGATCAAACTCCCAGGCGTATGTTAGTAACCGACATGACAAAACCAGGGTGAAGTGGGAAATTTTACTGGTTTTTACTTCCTCTCCCCACCGCTGATTTTCATACTTCAAAGCGCTAATTTTGACAGCAGAAAACTTTGGTAGCTACCAGCGTTGAAAGTTGTAGAATTTGCCTCGTTAATGCGCACACGGGAGCCACTTTCCCAGAAAACAGCTATGGAGTTTTCAGCCTAGAGTGGGAATCGTGGGACAATTAATCACGGGTGACTGTACTGAGCCAGGGACGCAGTGTTGGCATCACTGATGACTCACCTGCAGCTGAATCTCGTCAATCAGCATGTTGGTGTAGCGGGACTGAGAGGCCATGCTGGGGTTGAAGATAGCCTGCAGCTTGAGCGAAGTCTCCCCTGGATTCAGGGTGTGGATTCTCATGGCCACGTTGTGCTCGGCGTTACTCGACACCCCTTGCTGCAAAATCAATTAAAAACTACGTTTTATATATATATATATATTGGCCCGTTCTTCACATTTTTTGCAGCAGAAAATTTCACTGCAAACTGTTCATGTTATCCCTTACCCATGCTGAACCCAACAAGGTTATGCAGGATTTCAATGGTCCCTAGGGGGTTACCTAACCATGCTCAACCCAACAAGGTTATGTAGGATTTCAATGGTCCCTAGGGGGTTAGGGTTAAGATGCGGTACTGAAAAATTACGCTACGATTATCAGTACTTTGAACTCTCATCAATTATCAGCGAAATCTAATCAGTTCATCGCTGATCTGCTATCAACATAACGGTGAACTAATATCGATACGTCAGTGGTTTGTTATCAAGGTATGAGTTACCCATTATCAACACATCAACGGATTACTATCAATTGATGATTTATCAATAAATCATCGAAGTGTTATCACCACACTGATGAATTAACAATAAATCCATGAACTATCATCATTACATTGACAAATTGTTATCATTTATTTCATATCTCAGATTCCTGTTCCCCCTACCTTCTCAAACACCGGCTCCAGCCGGACCACATCCCGATTGGTCACCGTCCAGAAAAAGTCCAGGCCCGGCATCACATTGCCGAAGGTGAAGGGTGTCTCGTGCTCGCTGGTGCCCATGGCGTACACCGGCATCTCCGTGTCCGTCTCCAGCCGCAGGAGCGGCGCGTGGATCTTAATGCCCGTCAGGCGTATGACGTAGACGTCGATAACGTCCTGAGGAAAGACGAGATGAGAGATATCTTCGCGTAAACTGCCTTTTAAAAACATAATAATGAGGCCATTGCCACATGCTCAATAAAAAGGTCGTAAGGCCTTTCACCATTAAAAAGAAAAAGGAAGCAAACTTCAATGGGACTAACTGGAGGTTTGACTTGAGATCCTCTCGGATCGTGTAGAATCTTTAAAAACCTCAAGGACAACCTCAGGTTACTCGCTCTACTGTCCCTGCTCACTAGGCTGTGAGATCAGCTTTACACAGCAGCTCAAGATTAGAGCATTTGGTTGCCCCCCCAAAAAAACACAAGCTCATTGCTGGTGACATCCGTGTTCACAATATTGGGATTTCATTGCAAACAACAGTGGCCATACCTGAGGAGTTGAAGTCTGGGCGGTGCAAGCTCAAACCCCCCCCCAAATGGAAATGTAAAAATGCCCCAAAAGCGGAACGGTGATGAAAATCACTGATTTGTTTAAAAACATCTCAGATGGCCCCTTCCATCGTTTATCAGTTTGCTGGTGATGAGTATTCCCCCCCCCCCCGGAGATTCCAGCAACACCAACGATGTTGGCACCGTCGCCTCAGACATGTCAGAAGCAAATAGGTCGTCGAACTGGCATGAACCTCCGCATCACCTCCAATTCCATCCCGAATTTCTTGTGAGTCCCACCCCATGTTCTCATCTACCTGAGAGTACACCACAGTGGAGCCTGTCTCCGGGTCGTACCCGACGGCCCTGCCCGTGACTCGACTGTGGCCCAGTGCCAACGCTTTCAGGAGCCCGCTGGTGGCGATGCTGGCAATCTGCAAATCACCCATGCTGTACTCAATCTGCGACTGGGGTTGGGGGCCGCCGGTGCTCCGCACCTGGTGACAAAAGAAGAAACATGTGTGTGTATCCTTTGTCATTCCATTGTTGCAGTGAAGTGCTTCACAAGTGAAGTACTATGTACTTTAAGTACCAGTGAAGTACCAGTGGAGTACAAGTAAAGTACTATAGACTATAAGTACCAGTGGAGTACTTTACCAGTACTTCACCAGTAGGCCTACTCACAGTTACTTTGCCAGTAACATCCTTGCAAGTTCTGTACATTACAAGGGGACTCTCGTCTCCATAAAGATTGGAAAAAAGGCTACAAAACAAAATGCATATTTGGCCTTGAGATGAAGCATCTCCTCACTGGTTGAAAAGAGCCATGTTGGTGGAGAGTATTTATTTTTTTAGAAGCGATACAATCTGAACGCGCGCATTTTATATTCATTTGTGAACTAGCGAAGTGCAGCTCCCACCAAAGGAGCCTCCATTGCTAGGAAAACTACGCCCTCTCTTGGTCCAGCTCGGGGCCCATACACACCTGAAATTCAGCACCAACAATAAGGGTGATGTTTCTGGGTGACAACTGGAGCCGAGGGAAAACCTGCAGGAGACAGATATTTTTAAAAAACCATTAGTATGGAGTGACACAGATGGAGGTTTATTTTGAAAACGTTTTCATTTCATCGGTTGATAGGAAGGAGACAGGCAAAAAAAAAGCAAGTTTAACATAAAAATGCCACTTTTAACAAGCCAGAGATATTTAAAACAAATATTTACTACTACATCTATTGCTTGCATATTAATAACATTTTGGGTTTATAAAAAATACTGGTAGACTCTGGATCCAGAATTTGATTTTTGCACAAATGTTTCACTTAAACTCATCTGATTTGAAAATGTTATCTTCACTGCTTTGTAGACTCTAAAGTTTACAATATTTTTCTCTGTAATTTGAAATTTGACACACTATTTAAATATCAAGTTTCTCGCATGCAGCAAATCAAACCAGGTCAACAGCAACGGAATGTTGGTCTTTCTTGTGAACAGAAAACGTAACTTTTTCTGGTTCTGGCCTAAGGGCAAGATGCTTCCGAGTACCCTCAGTGTTGTAGTTAAGACCTCTTCAAACCGCCACAAGACCCTACAAGACCAACACAAAACCAACACAAGACTGCCAGTCTGAATTGAAGTCACAAACCTTTCAATGAGCTGCAACAAAGAAATTCCTTTGCAACTGTTCAACCTAATACTTGTGATTTGGTATTGTGACTGCTCTTGTGACTGGTCTGATCACTGGTCTTGTGAATGAGGTTGTGACTGGTCTCGTAACTGTCCTTGTGACTAGTCTTGTGGCTGGTCATGCAACTGGTCTAGTAACCAGTCTTGTGACTATTACTCATCCTGTAACTGGTCATGTATTTAAACTGGTCTTGTGACCAGTCTTGTGACATGTCTTGTGACTGGTCCTTGTGATTGCTCTTGTGACACGTCTTATGACTGGTCCTGTCACTATTCTTGTGACTGCTCTTGTGATCGGTCTTGTGACTGGCATTGTGGAACGTCTTGTGGTGGTCTGAATTGCAGCACTGCATACCTGTATGTCCCTGACTTTGCTGGAGACCGGCACACCAGTCTTAGAGGAAGCTATGAAGGCTAAGTTGGTAAAGCCAAGGGTCGCACCATGGACGGTGTAGTAGGCTGTGAACTGGTCTTGAACCTTACTGACATCCGGACTAGAAAAAAATTAAACAAAAAGCATTGAAGATATTTTTGAGAATTTTAGGATACAGTTCCAAATATTCAATGCAGACCATGCCGAGCAAAAAAAAAAGCAAGATTGTACAAATTGACAAAATCTTTGAACTGAATCCTCTCTCCACTTTCCAAAATAAAAGGCTAGTGTACAGGAAGATCGTCTATGAAGAAATTCAGTAAAATGCACCAGCACATCTCTGAATCCTACATGTACAAGTACTGTAGCGTACCGACCTCCTCGCTCAATCTTCAAATACTGCCATATTTAAGGGCACTGGGGGTGTCTGTAGAACTTTGTTATGCTAATGTGAATTTCCATATTCTGATGTCTGTTGCAAGGGAAAGCTTTACGGCTCCTAAGTTTGTTTTCTGCATTAGAAGTGTTCACCCAGACTGATGGAATTTTCAGCGTGGCTAATGTTGCTTTCAATGTCTTGTGCTTCATTCAACATGGCATTTATTCACTACGCATGAACTGTAATGAGTAAACTTGGTGAGATTACAACAGCGCCCTCTGTTGCCGAGAAAAACCAAGAACAAATCAAATGTTGGAGAAAGTATGTAATTTAAACAAGAAAGGGACCCCTGACAATTTTCACACAGTTCAAAGGACCGGCTGTCAGCACAAAACAGGTTTCTGAGTAAAAAATTTGCATCGCAGAGCCGACAAGGATGTCTTGTGACCTTTTCAGCAATTCTGACGCAAATTCATTCTGATCTACTGCGGAAATTGCTGTTTCCAAAAGAATCTAGATCACTAATTTCCTTTCTCTTCGGAGGTAGACACTGCGTGTTTCTCGACTGGAAGAAGATCTGATTTCGGTTTTCCAGACTCTGATGTCCGGAGACCTGGCCGAGATGAAAAAAAAAACAAAGCTTACTAGAAACAAGTTTAGAAAAAAAAAACCTGGCCACTCGATGAAACCCCCAAAATGAGGTGTTTTCTGCTTCCCTCGTCCTCTGTAATGACTGAAGACAAGACAATGCAATTACGACGGCCATATTAAACAATCTCCCAGGGCCTAATCCCCTACAGTGTTGTGTGTCTACGGGCTCGTGTCTGTGAAGGCAACGGCCCAGCGCTTTGGGCTTGATATATCATCCCGCGGTTGATCAGGCAGTGAGCTGCGACGGCCCCCAGGCAAGAAGATTGCGTTTCCTTCCTCCTGGCGAGACCTTGGAGGGCAATGATGAGGTTCCGATGAGTGAGATTCTGTTCCCCAAACAAAAAGAAAGTACGCACATGTGGCTTTCCAACGTGCAGGAGAAAGCAGGACCGAGCTGATATCATTTTGGGGGGGGGTTGATCAAACAAACGAGGCAATCATATTTGTACCGGCACAGTATGTTACTGCATACTCGTTATGTCCACATAATTGAGCCGTCTCGAGTGTCTTAAAGAGGGACTGTGTACTTTTTTATAATCAATTTTCTGAGGCGAATCCTGCGGCAGAAATCTAGCTCAGCACCAGACATTGTGTACTATTTGTACACAGAGAAACCAGCCGGTGGAATAAAAGTGCACATGTACATGGGCTGTAAACGGGGCATTCCATGTGTCTTATTTTACAAGGGTCTATGGTAATGACTGTGGCTATTTCCCATGGAGTTGTGTGCAATTGCTAAGCCGCAGCCAAGTCATTCAGATACAGCCTGAGCAGTCTGCAGAGCCGCGGTTTTTGAGGGCAACAATGGTGAATACTTGTAGTCAGCCTCGCATGTATTCTGTTGAATGCTGTACAACCATCAAGCCATCTGCACCATCTGCAAAACCACAAGTTAATACCTGTGCACCTGTACACCTGTGCACCTGTACACCTGTGCACCTGTACACCTGTGCACCTGTACACCTGTGCACCTGTGCACCTGTACACCTGTGCACCTGTACACCTGTGCACCTGTACACCTGTGCACCTGTACACCTGTGCACCTGTGCACCTGTACACCTGTGCACCTGTGCACCTGTGCACCTGTACACCTGTACTCGGACATTAAGCTCTCTGAGTGACCCTGTAGGGGATGGTCTGTGAAGTTTAAAACTCGGCAAAAGAACTGAAAGTGATGGGCAAGTTCGATCAAGGGCCACCGGTGAACCAGTGGTTGGTTCGTGACGTACCTAGCGCATGTGCAGTGAAGTTGAAGTGCAAACGACCCTAGTCAACTTTTGTCAGGTCGTTAGGCCGCAGGGGAGAAAAGGTGGCGGCAGGAAGGGCAGAATAGCAAAAATAAAAGTGAAAATGGTCGTTGACGAGTCACATACTGTTCTTCCGGCATTTTTCTTATTACTGGTCCTATCTGCACTGTGCTTTAAAATTGGTTTATGTCAACCAACAACGCGACCAACCAACGACGAGACCAACCTCGGTAGGCTGATCGCAAATAGTTGACTAGACTAATCCAACCATCGTCGACTCGCATACGTTTGATCAGAGAGAGTCAAATTATAGTTAACTATGGTCCTTGATCGAACTCGCCAGATTCTGTCCTCTAGAGCTTAATTCATACCCCGTTTGGGACATCCAGTACCATCTATCTACCTGTGTGCCTCGTACCTGCACAATGGCCATCCTCTGCCATCGGTGCATTCAAAATACACATTTGCTTTGGTAGTCTGTCCAGTGGGTATTTCTGTTCATTTTGTGTAATGTGCAGAACAACAGGTGCCGTATGTGACTTTCTACTCCACCTGAAGAATCAAAATTGTGGTCACCTCGTGCCACAGAATTTCCAGCTGGGACAGCTAGCACAGGAGATATCATCAAACCCAAAGCCTGGCCACATCAATTTCTGATTTTTAAAGAAGGAAACTTTACACTATGAAGTACTATACAAAACCAAAGCCGTGAACTGTAAAGTTTGCTCTCTGGCACATCTGAGCAAACTTCCGGTGGAAACAGGCTAGATTTCACAGACAGTATAAATCCACTAATGCAAGCAATGCTGTGGATTTCTCACCTCCTGGGACATGAATAGTGTAAACGATACACAGGTCACTGCAAACTTCAGCTGCTTGAAATCAACAGAGAAAGTGACAATCTGACAGACTCATTAATACCAAACTGACACGTGATCCTTCGCGTCGCCCCACACCATCCTGCACATTCATGCATCATTCAAATATCACTGCAGTTATGTGATACACGTACATGTACAGTTCCGGCGGACAGTTATCACCAACAAAGTTGCAGCTGGTGATTTGCATCTTCCACTAAGCTGTACTGATGACAGCTTTGGGATGCTTACGTGAAACTTTTTTCCAATGACAGTCTCCCCTCTCCCGGAAAAAAAAAAGCTTCGGCGTAAATTTTGAACATTATCTTCCCTACTGCAAAGGGGGAAGTTGGAGTTGATTCCACACAAAGTCGGCCCTTCTAGATGGGATAAGAGTAGAGTCCAAGAAATGTTCGACTTGTCAAAGGGTAATTTGACAGAGCTCTGCTGGGTCTAAGAGAACAAAGACCGGAGAATGAAAAAGAGACAACAGGCCGCTGACCCCAGATGACAGTCTGAACATTGCACTTCTTGGAACAGTGGCCGATTTCCTTGTCTGTCTCAGCCCAGGGAAACGTAGTCATTTATCCAGCTGGCCGTAACGCCAAACGCAATCACCAGTTGCGGTCTCTCACTGATCCCAGTGATGCAACGGACAGACGGTATCACTCCCAGCATGTCTGACGTAGTCTCGAGGTCCCACAGGGAGGGGGGAGGAGCACGAGATGACAACTTGTGTACATCTTGCCGGCTTCTCCGTCGCAAATTACAAATGGGCTGCTGCGTACGCGAAGCCTTAATGCATATTGGATGTGGGCCCACGGGAGATTGTTTACCAAAACATACAAGCTGATTGAGCTAAGCGGGGAAGATGGAGAGCGCGAAAATAAGTGGGTAGGGTTGCTGAGCTCGCTGAATCATGACTTTTCCAGGGAATGCTTACAAGGAGTATGTTTCACAGGTGCAGTTTTTTTCCCCCGTGACACATGAGAGCAGGATACACACTTCAATAACTGCCACCTAACAGGGGTGTGAGTCGCCACTTAAAAGTAAACCTGAAAACAGCTGGCTAAAAGCTGAAATGTAAAAAAGTTCCCATATTTATTTTATACAGACCAGGTGCACCAACAACCTGAAATTCAGGGTCAACATCGAAACAAAAAAAAACTGAAATCGGCTCAAAAGCTGAATCCTCAACACCCCTGGCATAATCACCCCTTTCTGACAAAGGGGGGGGGGGAAACTGGCACTCCCACAAGCTTTGACTTCCATGAAGGACACAATAAACTTACAAGGTTTCGTTCAAAAGATTAAAGGAAACAGAGAATGCTTCCCTCCGTGGCTTATGTCCAAAGAAAATATCTTCTATGCATCAAACTGGAAAAAAAGTCTTAGGGGAACCAGTCGTAATGGCCTTTTACCAATGGACTCCCCAAGCACTTGATATCACCAGCCCCACGGCTCGGTTTCTCCAGTTAGGCTTTTATAACTTTGCAGAAAGAGGGCAGGGTCTTTGGGATTTCCTTGTTCTAACAGGAACCTTGTATTACATGTATCAGGTTTGGAAAATAAAGAACACAATAACCAGGGGACCTGGCAGTCGTACGTATCTCCTTCACTATAAGCGTTAAATGTTGTAATGGGTAATTCCAAATATTCGGGGTCCATTTTTTTTCGTGTCCCTGTCACATCCGACATATGATTTGTATGTTCAGAACACATTTTTAATTTCCAAGAATGATGAATTAATGCAAATTACCTGCCAAACAAATGGTAATAGGTTGAAATCAATTCCAGTGATATTTCCGTGTCACAAAACGAGGGTCAGATGTAACAGGGACACAAAAATGTCACACTTATGGACCCCTAATTTCTGGAATTACCCTAATAATAGTGGTCTTAGCAGTACTTGACTGTAGTCACAAAAGAAAATGGTATTAGTGGATGGTAAAATTCTCAGTATTAAAATCCAACCTCCATCTGTAGGTTTGCTCTTCGCTATGGTGAGCACACCGCCCAAGGTTTCCGGAGAAGAAAACCCGTGGCCAGCACCGCACGTGCGTCAGGCAAAGCGCTGCCGCATAACGTCGGGTTCGGTTACGGTGAGCGCTTCCAGGGAGCTGTGTGCATTCGTGGTTGACGCGTGCCGCTGCGCACCATATGCCGCCACTTCTCGGTAATGACTCTCTGATAACAAACAAGCTATCGGAGATGATGGGCTGATGATGGGCTTGGCAAGGGTGTGAATCTTTGCACACACACAAAAAGGCTTTACACTTGTCCTTCACAGAACAGACGCGCTGATGCGCGGTGTTTTGCTTAGCAGTGTGCCACGTCCGTGAAGGGCATCGGCTTGTGTGTGAGATTTTTGTGACAAGAGTCAATGCCCAGCCAGTCATCTTTGGCAGCAGGGCGTACATTCATATTGACCAGTGTTTAGTTGGGGGGTAAAATACAATATACTTCAGATGTCTGCTCAAGACGGTCAGGTTAAGGTCAGCCTGGGAGGCTGCAACATGGTTTGGTTTAGCACTGATCTCAACGTTTCCTCCGTTTCAATTCATTTGGACAAATTCTGTTTCTCGACTGAGAACTCAGGATGAAGCCTAGTGCTGTGACTTACTTTGGTTTCATTTTAAATTTTTTTTTTTTTCTGGGGTCTTCTCTCCTTTTCTCCTGTTAAATTTCTCCACAATTTTTTTTATGGCATAAGCTTATAAAATCATGCAGCTCCTAAATTTTTTCTAAAAGCTGACAGCAGTTTCGTGCAAACGTTGTACAATGTGGAGATAGACAGACACGGATGAAGGATTACACATACATGTACATGCAAGGCATGTGTGCATCTTTAAGAACTGTCAATTGGTGCTAACGTTGTTCGGATAAAAAATACCTTAACAACCACCTTTTTACGATGTTATCTGCAGGGGCCAATTTCACAGACATGATAGAGCTGCTTAAGCACAGAATTTGCTTAAGCGTGAAATAAACAAAGGTTACCAGCTCAAAATCTATGTGATTGTCATTCTAGCCAAAAGACAGGTGAATACCATTCCAAAACAATATACATAACAAGGAGTTTTGGCTGGTAACCTGGTTTGTCAAGCAAGTTTTTTTTTTCACGGTTAAGCAAATTTTGTGCTTAAGCAGCTCTATGAAATTGGCCCCAAGATGGGAAACATGGCCATATTTTGTAATGGCCTAATAGCCACTGGGCATTGGTACATTTCAAGCACTTCCAGTTAATTCCTTGAAAGGCTGCCACTTATCGCAAATTAGTGGTCCCTCTCTCTGCTTGCAGGAACCTGTTGAAGACTGTACATTTGTGTCTGACATGAACTGCATGCTCTTACTAACTGCAGGGACAAATGAAGCTCATACAGTTGGTGCTAGAACTGACAAGCATTATAAATGCCACCTGCACACTGTGGGCTCATCAGTGATGTCTGGATTATTTGATAGACAAGTACCAATGCTAACAGCTCGGAGGGTTGGAGCTCTCTGACCAAAGACAACAAAATATGACAAAAGGATTACAACTTGTCTCAGAATTGTCACTTGAGAGCCATCCCTGATTTGCTGTGATAAAACTGATCTGCACGAGATTGTTATTCTGAGATCGCGGTCACTGCTGGTGACATTATTTCCATAAAAATGAAACCACAGATTAAGGAAGCCTGAATGATGGATGTCACAACCATCGTCCCGTGAACAAGTGTACAAGGTGTGACAAAACACGTATATGTGGTCTGCTGGGCTAAGATTGCTCAGACTTCAGAGAGGTTTAAGAAATGCCGCAGTGGACAACATGAGACAACACGAAGGATGAGGTTTGGCTCAGAGGCTGCCTTTTAGCTGCAAGACTCTAATTCTCCACAGACCAAGTTGATATTTGTCTGAACTACCGGTATAAAAGCCCTGAACATTCCCAGCCGGAGCAAAACCTGAGCCGAGTCGATTGGCCACACAGCAACCGTCAGCTCCGATGTGAAGCTTCAAACGAAAACTTTACCACGGGGGGGGAAACTATCATTATAATTCATTCGACCGGCCGTTCTCCGTGCAATGCTCCAAGTCCCCGGAGAGCATCATTGACCGGGCAACATTCAGTGTTGATTACAGGAACTCTGGGTTGAATTCCAAAGGAAGGAGTTGGTATTAGACGGAACAGCAGACGACACGAGCGGACAACCGAGACATCCAATTGAAATTATACACACAGGAACATGTTAACTCTGCTCCTGACAAAAACAGAGACCGAGAATTTTTTTTTAAAAAGGCACACAGTGAGTACGTGTAGATGTTGCTTTCAGGCTTAGTTTCTTTTTAGGGAACAGAATGTCAGAGATTGCCTCAAAGAGGGGGAGGCCGAATTAGAGAGCGGTGTCCTCGAGGGACAAGGCCAACAACCGGAGGAGCGTGACTTTCATTTTGGATCGAACAAAGGGAGCGTGAATATATTCCGATCGCCAAGAAAGAGACCATGCAAGGGGACACAAAGAATGGATGGACACGAAATTGGAAATGCCATCGCAATATTGCTCTCGCTGACGCAAGTTGATGAGACTCTTTGGTGCTGAGAGCAAGAGTGAGTTTTTCTTTAATTCTCAGCTTCTGCTCCTCGAACCTGGCCAGATAAATCAGACTGCGCAGGGTTGCCTGAAATCTGCCCCGTCAGAGAGCAACTGACAGAGGGACCCTGAGAATATTTCTCCACCCTGAATTTGAGAGGAACGGGAAGCAACTGCCAGAAACAAGAACGAGGACCTAGAAATTGTGCTTGTAGCTGAATTACCGTACAGTTGGAATCTATTGTCAGCAAACCGTACTGTGACATCGAGACATTAACATACACGTAGGTTTGGTTGAATTTGTTATGAAACTGTTAAGTGTTCAACATGACAGGATTGCTTCCAAGTTGAGCTAAGAGACAGAATACAGTGGACTGAACACTTGAGTTACAAGGAAGGCAGGTGTCCTCTGAGTCAGGGATTGCACGGATGAGCATGTGAGTAATCAAAGTGTACTTTCACTGCTTTACTCTCATTAACAACGAATTTGACTCCCCAACTTACTTAAAATCTAATGACAATTTCAGTTGCATGTGCAGTGTATAGTCCATGTGAAAGTTGTCATAAAATTGCAAACCGATCTCCAGAGATTTGTGCTACTTGCCTCCGGAGAGTGCTGCCTGCTCCAGGCTACAGCATTTGTTCCGATCCTATTATGCCTACTGGAATCGAACTAAAGGCCCTGTGAACTCCAGGGTTTATTTGACAACAGTAAACCTGCTATTTATGTATCTTTCTCGCGTGCTACTGAAAATATTTTGCACTGACAATGGAACCGTTCAGCCCAGATGAGTTTGTTTGGACTAACTTCTCAGACGGCAGTGCTGGTGACGACAGTGCGGAGACAGACTGGGCAGAAATCTACTATTGGTCGGATGTGATCAACGCTATATCTACCAAAGGAATCATTCCGTTTGGCCTGCTGACCAACTTGGCGTTCCTCTTTGTGGTGATCCGGGTGCGCGCCATGCACACCGCCATCAACGTCCACTTGTCCAATCTCGCGGTGGCCGACATGCTGTTCTTGATCATCATGACTTACAAGTACGTGACGCAGACTGTCAACTTCGTCAGCGGCGTCCTCGTCTATCTCGTGTACATTGCCTCCACGCTCTTTGTCACGGCGGTGGCAGCAGGCCGATGCTTTGCCATTTTTTGCCCTTTTCGGGCCCGGGCCGGCCCGACCAAGCACTGCGCGGCAGTGGTTGCCGTCGTGGTCTGGCTGGCGTCGCTCCTGCTCAGCGTGGCCTTCAATGTAGTCGTCCATGCGCAGAGCGTGCCTCCGCTAGTCCCCACCCTGCTCTACCTGCTGCTCCACCCGGTGTTCCTGGTCATCAATGTGGTGCTCTATGTCTGCGTGATCTGCGGCCTCTGGACGCGGCAGCGCATCTCGGCCACGTCGGTCAGCCAGCGCCGCCTGGTCTTCATGCTGGTCACCAACACGGCTGTCTTCTTCGCGCTGCACCTGGCCGCCACAACCTTCAATATGTACGCCATGTTCAATCCCATGATGCTGCGCACCAGGTACACAGGACATGCACTGCTTTTCATGCTGGCGTTCCTCAACTCCAGCCTCAACCCGCTGGTCTACACCATCACCAATGCCGAGTACCGGGCTGCCTTCGTGACTGCATTCAAGTGCCATGGGTGCCAATGCAGGAAGGGACGGCAACCAACAAACTACATGGCAATTCAGGAAATGCACGTTGCACAGACAGCATCCACTGTGACAACATCCGGCAATAACTACAATTGCCACAACTTAAATCAAAACACAGAACTTTCAGAAATACCGAACTTTACGAAGTGTCATAACCAATTAGCGACAGTTTAATGTTCCACCGAACGACATGCAAAATAGTTCCTAAGACATTATTACCGGTACCATTTATTGATCCCATTCTCAAGTTTGGGGCACAAATGAAGACAATTCCGAGTCGAAGCATTTAACTTAAATATTTCAAAGTTGTATTTAACTGTAGAGAAGGCAGATGTGGGCTGCATCTGTCGCATGTACTGAACATGTACTGTCGTGGTTCAAACTTATGCCTTAAGGCCAACTTCACAGAGCTGCTTCTGCAAGGCCGTGTCCAAATCACTGGGCTGGGGCTTGAATTTACACCGGATGCTATGAAAAGCAGCTACAGCCACTGACATAATACACTAGACTCGTGATTAAGCAATTCAGACGGGGCCATAGTATTAGAAGTTGCTTAAAGCTGTAAAAACACAGGTTACTGGCCACACCACTCATGGCTTAATTAACCGACCAATATCTGCTAAGCACAAATTTTATTTGCTGTGGTTTTTTGGTGACAATGTGCTAATCTAAACTCATTTGGTAAATGAAAAAAAACTAAATGCAACATTTTAAGGTGCCTGCACATAAACGAGGGTAATTCCAGAAATTGGGGGTCCATTTTTTTCATGTCCTTGTTACATCTGACGTGTGATTTTGTAATTTCAGAACACATTTTCTAATTTCCAAGAGTGATGAATTAATGCAAATTACCTGCCAAACAAATAGTAATAGTTTGAAAACAATGCCGGTGATATAACAAATGTCAGGTGTAACAGGGACACGAAAACGTCAGACTTTTGGACCCCTAATTTCTAGAATTAACCATGTACAATACTTACACCAGCACGAAAACTGGTTTACGTGTACAGCATGCGTAGTGAATTTTGCTCGAGATTGGTATCTGCAACCGCTCTGCAGGACTGGCGAGAGAGTCTGGTACCTCTCGCGTATACACACGTATTGTTCAGGAAGACGGCCCAGCTCCTGTCCCAGACTTGTGTCCTCAAGCAAGCCACTTAACCCCAATTGACTATCCCTTCCCCAAGTATAAGGTAATGTCTGGAGTCACAGCGGGTAGGGGAAATAACCCTCTGTGGACTGGCATCCCATCCAAACAGAACAGGATATTTTTAGTCGTTTTTTGGCAATCGATTGCAAATAAACACAGGCCTGATGAGAAATACACATGTATGAGCTAAGGGCAGACTAAACTGCCAACGTGGAGGACAGATTAAAATTGAACACAGACATAAAATTTCACTTCCAAATCGTGGTCAACCACTGTTCTGTCTCAATGAACAAGAAAACAATGCTAGTTCCACGTACAGGCAAAGAAAAACTGATGCTTTTCCATAAATGGAAGATTTCATAATTCTACATTTTCTGCCTGAACTGATAAAACAATTACAAGCCCAGCTGAAAAAAAAATGCAAATTTGGTTTTTAAAATTAAAATTATTCGTCCCTGGGCCCCTAAAAGCTTATGTGTAATTGGTAGTATTTTACATTTAAGATGAACAGTACCACTGCACCGTATTCAACCCGGACAGCAAGTGCTGTTTTCTAAGCATTGGACACCAACACGTTAAAGACTGGGCACTACACATGGAGATATAAAGTATATGACATGGGTTAATATTACAAGTACTGGCAATAATCACATTATTATGGACCCTTCCCTGCTCTGTGTTCATCATCAAAGCAGGCATGCAGAAAGCTATGTGTGTAATTTATGGACCACGCAGCATATATTATGATGTAATGGGTACGTATGGTAATTACTTTTCTCGGTCTGTATCCTGAGTGGTGGTATGTACATGTACAAAATGAACCTCATCAAAACCCTTCTGGGTCATTCTATTAATTTGGGGTCCAAAGTGTGACATTTTTCCGTCCCTGCTACGTCTGACTTGTATACCATCCGACATGTTTGACAAGGGATGTATCACCGAAATTGATTTCAAACTATCGTTATTTGTTTGGCAGGTAATAATTTACCGGGGACATGTACAGTCCTTGTGCAATCTTGGAATTCAACGGTGAGCTCTAAACGTTAAAAAAATCACATGCACAAGATGTAACAGGGACGGGGAAAAAATTGGACCCCGAATTTAAAGAATGACCCTCCTACGCAAAGATGCATACTTGACACAGTAGCCCTATCAGTCCAAAATCAGTCAAGCGACATGTGATATGTCCGTGTCCTATACAGGGAGAAGTGGAAGGAATGTTTGACTGTTGTTACAGCAAAAGGAGGGTTTGAATAACAGGTCCTTTGGACTTGGTACCAGTAGGTTACCTTGTTTTAACAGGAACCTGGTATTATCAGGAGTTAGACTCAAGAAGAACAAATCGGGCCTCAAAATTCTAAGCAGAATGTTGTTATAGCAGAGCTGTTGTTATGGTGTTGACAGTGTTCTGACTGTATATGTACGAACATGCAGTTCCTACGGCAACTGGTCACTCGTTACATGTGCATGAATTGACAGTAACAAAATACACACACCGCAGCTTATTTCACATGCAAACAAATTAAAGACAGAGCAAACGAATGTTTCTTGTCTTCTTGAATCCAATTCCAAGGTGCCCCCCCCCTTTTGCTTTTATCAAGATTCAGCCGATTCCTCCAAGATAAAAATTTTTCTCCCCATAACTGAGTCCGGAACTTCCTGCAATGCACATAAAAAAAGTTCGTAATGAAAGAAATTACCAATTCAACATGGGCTCGGCAGGGCATCATTTCATTCTTTTGCTAAAGTACATGTACATAATCTCCCTGCCCACATGACATGTACATGCACATGCACCGACCACGATTGTTATTATTTTTTTGTCAAAGAAGTCACAGCTCATGTAGTTCTGTAAACAAATCATGTTCGTGCGCTACAGGCTCTGGGCATTTGGGCCAAACATAACAACTTGCAAGCTGGCTTTGGGTAACATAGATACCGGTAGGATTTGACGAGTCTATTTGGGTGGTGCTGGCGCACACACACATGTACATCCCTCAATTTAAGTTCTTCCTCTTTGGTTTTGACAAGGTTGACAGCGCCAGGCTGACTAGGGAGACACTAAAGCCAGGTAATTGGTTTCGGACCGGTAGTCTTCAATTTCCTTGGCATACATATTGCTAGTGAATCATTCGGCTCATCTCCGCTTTTATAAACATGGAAAGTGCAATGGGCTGTTTCCGGTCCCATAATGGGGGTCTACACAGTGCATTAATGTTCCTTCCATGAGATACGAGGCAAAAACAACCCATAAACTACTCAGGGTTTGCCTTGTGCTGACCTAATTTACGAGCACTCGGCGCCAGTGTCCTGCTTTTGCTATTGCAGAGTGTAATGAGCCCGATTCACTCACAAAATTTGTACGGGGAAAACATTTTTATTTCATAGCTTAACCCTAATCCTGTTGCATGCTGGGAAATTTCCAGGGAAGCTACCACACGTAGTGCGTGCACAAGTGGCTAATCTGGAACTGGGGCCCATCCCGGATACCCGCCCGTCAATGTCCAAACCCGGTTCCATTTTTCAGGCCAGGTACCCAATAAGAAAAAAAAAAAACAATACCCATGCATAACATGCATGTGAACTTTAACAGTGAAGGGCAGAATTGTTAAAAAAAAAAACACTGTGTTGCTAAATAAATCCAGTCCTAACTGCAGTACACAGATCTAACCCTCTAACATTCAAAACAATGTGCTGCTTCTTAAGTGTGAAAAAGAACCCTGTTTTAGGCACGTGGTCTGCCGGGATTGCGCGCTGTGGCATTTGTCAAGTGTTCGAGGGTATCCAGGTACAAGGTATGACATAAAACGGGTTCACGGTTCCAAAAATACCTGGAATTAAACGCACGCTCCTATCAGAAGCAAAGATGTGCATGTGAATGTATACAATAAATGCTGTGGTTAAATACATTCCTGACAGCTAGAAGAAATTCACCCTTGCCCCATCGGCTGCCTTTTTACAAACAGTACCGTAGATTGAGGATTATCAACCCTACAAAATTCACCTGACGCAAAGACGATCGGCTGAGCTAAGCCAATCCTTAAAGTTCGCAACGCAATTCCCTTGCAATAGCAATTGGCCAATGGGTGCTAGGGACTCCATTTTGTGCGCAAAGTCGGTGGGCCACGATTGAAAAAAATCTGCATCTGCACGCACCCTCAAAGGAAACTTCAAAGTTTTTCCATTCTTAAATTGGTGATTCTGACTACCAGTTTTTGGTTGTTTTCAAGTCTTGTTAAGGACATAAGAGGTGGCTGGATGTCGAACTCTTTCCTCGATTGCACCGCGAATGCATTACTAGTGAGCCCTCAAGAGTCAGCAACTGTATCTATGATGTCCATATCCGTGTACCCGTTTTCATTCAAAATCACACTTCTCCCGTCGTGCTTATTAACCAAACAGAATTTTTTTTCCACCAAAACAGAGGTTAAGAAACAAATGCATGCACCTGTCATTCTGATTACCTACATGTATATTTACGAATACGCAGCCATGCATCAAGCCATTACAAATGTAAATGCAGGTTTATGTATATATACATGTTTATGGACACGCTTCTCACACGGGCCAGGCATCCAAACGCTACCGCAAGCAGGCATGCCTAATTACTGTTTGGCCCAATTATGCAGTGCACAGTGCTCAGTTCGTGGTCTGGGGCAGGGAACAAGAGAAAGACGTCTCCTAAGCACACTGCCAGCTCCCCCCATTTTTCTCTGTGCATACACGTACAAGGTTCCTAATGACACAGAATACTCAACGAGCACGGATCACTCGGGGGGGATAATCAAGGCCACCTTGGATGCATTTACCATTTGGTAATTGAATAAAGAGGATCAAATTCTCTGTCCGAAAAAAAAGACAGGAAATTGTGTTCTCGGTAAACGACAGCAGTAAAATGACCGAGACCGCAGCTGGACCATGATTAAGACAGTTTCTTCTGGCCCCCCCCCCCAAAGTACAAACCTTTTGCATTATCTTCTGAATAAGAAACTTCATTGAAATCAGAGTTGAGCCTACATGTATATTTTCTGTTTTTTAATACAGAAAATTTCACACTGCGGTAGATTTTGTTTAGAAAAATCCAAACCTGGGTTTCATTTTTTTTCAGTGAATACGAAGACGTGATTTTGGGTACAGAGATTAAAAAGAAATCTTTAAAAAAATCCCCAAGTCAGTTTGCCTAGCCGCTTCATCACATGTTCAGAAACTGTACGTGGAGCAAAATGCTTTGATAAATTCAGTTTTGATAAGAAAGATAAGACAGCTCCGCAACCAAAAATATTCGGGCGACCCCCAACTGTGAAATTCAGCTGTTACAATTCCTAGGTCAGCACTAATTGGACGGATGCTAATGAGAAACTCGTCAATCTAGGGCAACCGATACCTCTAATGACATTCCGACTGAACAATCAAGGAATAAATGGAGAAAAATCGGAGCCATGTGGCACTGGAGCAGGGCACCAGCTGTTGGTGGGATTAAAGGCATTATGCCTCGATTTTCTGTAGCAATGACTGAAACAGTCCGTGCCAGGGACGAGTAAATGGAATTTATCAATCTGTACACACAGCCACGGCTGAGGGATTAACCCATCCAGCGCACCCCAAGTCGCAGCCTGTTGGCAAGCTGGCACACCTGGGTATTTCTGTAAATTGGGGGTCCAGAAATGTGACATTTTTGTATCCCTGTTACATCTGACCTTTGTTCTTTGACACAGAAATATCCCTTGAATTGATTTCAAACTAATACTATTTCTTTGGCAGGTAATCTGCATTAATTCATCACTCTTGGAAATTCGAAAATGCGTTCTGAACCAACAAAATCACGTCAGATGTGACAGGGACCCAAAAGAAAATGGACCCTCATTTATAGAATTGCCCACATACAATGTAATTCCCCACTTATTTTGTACATGCACACAGAAGTCAGTGGAGGTGGTCCGAGTGTTCAACATGGCCACTATGAACAGCCTCTAGCTGTAGTAACTATTGCTCCTTGGTCACAACCAAAGGATGGTGAAAAAAAAATGGCTGCAGTAAAGAGATATTGTAGAAATATTTTGCAGAAAATAGCCAAAAGGTAACACGATCCTAAATTATAAATCTAAAACCATTTTTATTTTAACAAATTCCGAAATCTGGAAAAGTTATCCTTAGAAATACATGTAGCACTCCTGACCAAACAGGATTTAAACCGGTAATCTTGAGAATGCATTACTAGTCTTGAATCCAGTTCACCAACATGTACACACCAACATGTACATTTACTGTAGGGATCTTTGGTCTTAAAATAAAAACTGCGTGAAACAAACACCTTGTTGTATGTTCACTTAGTAAACTTAAGGACAAGCTCCGGCAATAACTACATTAACTATGGTTCAACGTACACGACCCGAACCATGGATGGTTTAGAATATCTAGTTGACCATTTGGGACCATGCGGTCCCAGGGTTATGGTCGCACTGCTGGGTATCGAACTGATTTCATTTATCATTACAGAGGGAACCATTCACATGAAAATAATTTGATGAGATTTCAGTGACTATGTTCAGGGCGAAAATTCCAGCCAACGGTGAAATGTGGGTATCAATGAGATTTTTAACAAAAGGCCAACTAGGGTTATTCCAGTAGGAAGTGTGCATTCCCGTTGCTAAAACATAATCAACCACTGGCCGAGCTATAGTTTCGCACCCGAACTTGTCCTAAAATGATCCATTCGGCCAACAGTGGTCTCCAAAACCAGCTTACCTTATTGTAATGATGTCCGAGCCGGTCCTGGGCTCCAGGTTCATCATGCGGAAGTAGGAGACAGACAGCGGCTGGCCCGTGGAGTCTAGCACCTGGACGGCCGCTGCGATGTCATGATCAACTTGGACCTACCAGAGGAGAAGTAGCATTTTGAAATCCGTGCACTTTGTATCAAACTTCTTTCCATTTGTAAACAATTATAAATTTGTGAGAATATAAATATATCTGCCTACATATTGATTAGATATACAATACATCTTTTATTAATACTTAAGGTGAATTACATCGGGACTGAAAGAGATGTTGCTGGCTGTGGCTACGGCTACCCCTCATGGCATGTTAATTGCTAAACCCAAAGCAATAAGCCATAAGATACCAATTCACATAGCCCTGCCTTATCTCTTTCGATAACGTAGCAATTACCAGCAGTCTCCATTTCTAACTTGGGAGAAACGTTTCCGTTGCTTTTACAATTTTTCGAAAAGGTCTCTTAATCCGCCCCGAGCTAAAATCCCCCCCAATCGGCGAAAAGAAAGACAGGTGGTTGCAAGCAGGATCTTGCACGCGTTCTGTGTGTACGCAAAGACCATGCATGCCGGAGTGAATTGGTTACGCGTACTCAACGTGCTGCGTGTCAAACGCGCGCCATGAGCGTTGAGTTCCACAAAAAAGCCCTCTTTTGTTCCACTCGGAGCAGATGATCAATAGTTACCTTGTCCACCACTTTGAGCTCAATGGTGTTAACCCCGGCTATGTGGATTTTGGCCGAGGCATGCCGGGAGGTCTTGAGGCAGAGGTCAAATGCCGTCAGGGTTAAAGTGCCGTCGTGATTCGGCGAAACCTGTGCACAGAGGAATCCGATGGAAATTTAAGGGTCAATTAACAAGAACCCTAACTGACTCGTAAAACAGTCATAAAAGCATTTCTTGAGGTCTACGGATGAGTTACAAAGGTGAGCTTGAGAAATGATGGGAAATTCTCAAACTATCTGGCAGAGTGCTCGGGCCAAAAAAAAGGCCTTTCATCTGTGGTAGCACTTGTCGAAATCAAGCAAGCGCGTCAATCTTTTTTTTTTCTCTGCAAGAGCTGCAATGGCGCCCTCTATTGACGCACTTCCTCCACTTGTTTTGCAAATCTGTTACTCAGGGTGATGGATTCCTGACAAAATCAATGGTTAACGGTAACAGCAGACTATGGATACAAAGTCGTTTGTTTGTCAGCTTACAATCATAATGAAGCTGGTCTAGTCCCAAGACTCGACAATGTGTGTCTGCAATGGTCTGTATGATCAATTCCTCAAGAGCAGTCTAACCACAGACAGACCATTTTCTTTGACCTGAGGAAAATGATTTACAAAAATTATTTTCCTGACTTTGAACTGCGAAACAAGGTACAAACTCTCTCCCAAATGCCCACGATTATGCTTAATTTTGCACAGGGGTTTTGTAAACGGAGCAAGAGAGTAAAGAAACCCTGACAGATTATAGTTTTAAAAATCCAGGAACTGGGGACAATAATATTTAAAAAAAAAAACAAATCTCAGCATTAACCCTGATACACGTTTGAAGTAATGCCATCATCTGATGGCAAACAGCTTCACACAACATGGGCTTGCATGAGCGACCAAAGAAATATTGAAAGGGCAACCGTGTGGAACCGACGAGTGTTTTTAAAGGGGCAGGCTGACCTCGATCTTTTTCTTCTTGTCGTCGTAGTCGATCTCCGCTATGCCTTGTTGGCTGGGCCTGATTAGGAAGTGGCCCGAGCCTCCATGCAGTGTGAAACGGACCTTGAAGAGACAAAACCAATTTCAGAATCCCCTGAATAAAGATTGCTTCATTTAGATCGTCATTAAAACCTGGTCGGGGTTTCAGGGATGAGATTGGAAGAAAATGAAATATCCACAAAATAATCATCAGAGGGTTTGAAGGCCAGACAGCCTCGTAGGATCTACGGTTTACATTTGTGGTCACCTACGAGCATCCCTTAAAATACCAATTTCTTAGTCTTTCTTCTGTCTCAATCGTCTTTCTGTTTTAAATCAACTTTTATTAGTGAAAACACCTTCACGGTAAACTCCAGGATTTGGCAGATTTTGAAAGAGATTGTTTGACAAATCCTGAAATCAGGAAAATCCAGATGATAGACAATCCTAAAATCAGGAAAATCCTGACATATTTGTGATGAGCACCTTGCAAATTTAGGCCGAACTGAACATAGGCCATGTTTTACATCATCGAGCTTGATGGGGTCGGAAGTCAGTCAATTTCAGGGGTCAGTTAGGGTCATCAAGGGAGACAGCTACAGGTCAGGAGGTCATTGAGTCGAGTCTCATCTAAGCAAGCTTTTGAATGCATGAGCATGTGGTACTGAAAAAATTATGCTTGCAAAGGTTAATTAAAACACTCCAATTAATCAATCCCACCCACTGAAAAAATGCAACTTCAAATTATTGTTGATATTAAGCAGCTTTTTTAAAAACTTCAGATAACAGTCACTGATGAACCTCTGTGCTGATGACGTAGCACGTTTTGACAGGTGCGCTTTCCTATGGAGCCGGCGGGGTGCCCAGTCCACTGAGACCATAGGAAGACACACACATGAATCAAAAGGCAGAGTCTTCATAGAGGCAGATCCTGGGGGGACTAGGGACAGAGCGAACCACGGAGTTTCCAAGGTCAGATGAATGAATATGCAACAGCGACCTTTGCTGCAAACACTGCTAACGGCTCATTTGGCAGCCATTACCATACCGCGGGGTTCATCGTTCACGGACCACGTACCCCCAAGAGACCGGGCCCAGCGGTAGCCTGATATCAGTTACGGGCTGTTTACCCCCCGGACCAAGGCCAGGACTGGTCCGCTGGGTACCAACTCCACACTTACCTGGTTGGACGGATGGTTGAAGATGGCAATTTGTTCCGGGTCAATGGCGGCCTCCTCGACCAGGTTCAAGTCGAGAGAGGCACTCAGGGGTTTCAGCTCCAACTATTGAAATAAATGGGGACAGAGGCGAAACATGAAGACTAGTGCGGGGAATCGAACCAGAGACAACTGGTCTGTTAGGTCAGTGCACTGCCCTTGTTTTCTCAGACCCATTTTGCATCTAGTGAGGTGTTCCATGAACTGAATTATATAAACATTGACAAAGTGCATCTGTTACAATATATTACAGTTAAAAATTTAAAACACAGGGAAAACATGGACTAAGGCTGGATTCGAACCACGGACGGCAGAAATAGCATACTGGTGTGCCACCAAAGGTTTTCTACATGCCGAGACTGACATGATATGACTTATATGTGAGTTCAAAGCAAGTCAACTCATTCAAATAACAGAATGATTTTTTCTTCACTGGATCTGATAAAAAGGAACAAATCTTTCCATGTTAACATGCCATCCTTACTACTTTTTAAAATAAATTTTTCTAATTCTTTTGGACCAAATTTTTGCAAAGGGTGTTATTCGGTTTTGAAATTTTTTTGCCTCGTTTAGCTTACCGGAAGCTGGATCTTGTATTTCTTGAAGAGGGCAGGGTCGTAGCCAGAAGAGGCGGCAGTGACCGTGACGGAACCAAGTTTCTCACTCATTTCGCAAACCTCCCAGGCTGAATTGTTCAATACAAGACCAAAAAAGCAGACGCTGAGTGAGTGTTGAAAGAGGCCAGTTCAAAATCACAAAAATGAGGGAAAAAAATTTTAAAATTTGGGCCTTTCTTGTGAAACTTCACTGTGAGACTCACAGGGCATTTTTTTAAGCCATGGGGAAGGGCAAATATTCCATATTTTCAATTGTTTGTCTATTCGTAGCTCGGCCTAATTCTGCCTGTTTTTTTTTTATAATAATACTTCGACCACAGGTTATCTTCATTAACTAAGAGCCAGTCACTTGCCGTTCGGTATGTTTGCCTTCTTGCTGTATTGCCAGGACTGTAACTATAACAACCAAAGTCCTACATGCCTAACAACTGGTACTGTGTACAAATGCATACAAGTGTGCACCTATTCCCTGGAGCTGAGGAGCCGGGTTCAACCATTCCATGAAGAGGTAGTTGGGGAAATGGCAAGTGAATTATCAACAAAATTAATTTTGCTTTTAAGTAGAATAACATTTGAACTGTACTTTGATTAAATTAATCAGGTATCAATGAAAGCAAACATAGTCTTTGGGAGAGGTGTTATATAACAAATACTGACTGCTTTATCCCACGGTGGAGTATAAACTAACCTCCTTAAGTGATCCATGGAACCTTCTATTTTCCCTTGTCCTTGCCTCCAGGGATCAATAAGGAGGGCAAGTTTTATTGTATTTTAAGATAAAGGAGTCAATATTTGTGCAATCACGCCGCGTTTCAAAAGGTGGCAAGAGTGGATGGGATGACTGACCCTTCAGAAGCTTGGAGCCCCGAATCTCGCCGTCCACGTCAGCGTACATAGTCAGCGGGGTGGGGAAGGTGGCCAGAGAGGTGTCCGAGCTGACCCAGGTGACCACCAGGGAGGAGAAATTGTGGAAGAGGTTGCCGTGGCTGTCCACAGCCCGCACCATGATGTCCAGATCGGCGCTGTTTAGAACGGGGAGCTGGAACACGGAATGACAATACCAATGAGGCAGCTCGACATTAGTCTGGTTCCCTGACCTACATCATCCTGACAAGTTGGCATGAAATCTCAGGTCAGGTACCATCTACGATTAAAAATAGACCATGATGCAACATGTCATGGGGCCCTGGGGAATCCCCATCTGGGCTAGGCTGGAAGCTATTTCATTGCATTTTCTTTTTCATCTTTAAATTTCCAGTTGTGCTTGACACTAGGAATAAAGGTACAAACATACAAGAAAAGGAGGAAAAATATTCAGTTTTTTTAGACATTGAGAAATACAACGATAAGTGAGGACCAGATTAACCCCTTCGCGCAGGGAGACGGTAAGAGCCGCCGTAAAAATTGAGATCCTCAGCCCGCTTTTCAGCTACTATTCTCGGTCCACGCTCGAGCAAACACGGTGAAAGAAGGCAGACCCTGGCTCTTGTATATATGGTGATTGGCCTTTGTGTGTAGCCAAGAAATGAAAAGGCCGAATTTGCATCGTAATCACCAGCTTCACAATAGTCCCCACTTTGAAAAGAAGCAACGGGAATGTGGAAGCATGAGTAGAGTAATTCAAAGCGTGCAGAGCAGGCAGGGCCACAAACCGAGAATTTGCAGTTTGGCAAGTGGCCTTCGTGACCAAGCGAGGCTGGAATTCTTGGAGTCAGCTTTCAGGAAGAAATTTCCGTTGTCAAGGGGTTAATAGCCAGCCCCTGCTGGATTGTCCAAAAGAAGCCTTTTAATTAGATGCAGGTGGAGTTTTGTCGATCACTTTTATCATTGTTTCAGCATAGTGTTTTTAAAAACAAGCCAAGGAGAGCTTCAAGTTAAGCGTGAACTCAAGAATTACAGGATTTACAGAACTTCGTAATACATCCATGATGATTAAATACGTTTTGTGTTATGGCGCCTTTCAATTTTTATGTACCTTTTTGGGATGCGTTCATGCGTTTCACTTTCACAGACACAAAAACCGACCCATTAACATAACACACGTGTGCGTTGCGTTCGGCTGTCAAAATCCCCTCAGGAACAATATTGACGGATATGCAACGCTTGGCACAAGTGTAGACGCGCACATAGATATCCGCTGACTTGTACATAGACACACCTGACAGTGTCTGACCATCAATGACAATATCTAAATGTTGACAACAATGAGTTTGGTATATTTCAGATAATTTCAGAAAATGGAAAAATTCCTATTTTTTTTTTTTCACCTGAGAGTGGACGATACCGGACGCTTGAATTTGAAAGAGAGCAGTCAGATTTATCGAGTCCGGGAACCGGACAAGCTCGGTATTCTGAACAATTCATGTCCCTGACAGCACACAGCCAACGTTAAAAGGGGCACAGAGATATGCACGCGACAAGGTCTGACATTTCAGAGCGGTCATACACTGACTGACACGTGTGCTTCATCGTCAAATGGCTTTGACCTTTTCCAAACGACAGTCTGATGGGAGACTTTGAGGGCTCGGGATGGTGAAAGCATAACCGTCTTCTTGCTTTCACGCATCGTCTACCTGTCTACAAGCGCTCGCATGAGGGCTTCACTTTCACACGTTTCGAGTCCATCACAAGTCCATCACAAGTCATTCAGTCTTAAGCCAATTCACAAGCTATTCAAATGAGCTGTGACAGAAGCATTCTTTCGTCATTGTCCACCCCGTTACTCGTATTTACGACTGGCCTTGTGAAGGGACTTGTGTTCCCCACATCATCATTTTTTAATCAACTACGGACTGTTGTTATTAAAACTTGGGGTGCATTTTGTCAGCATGCCGCCCCCAGGGGCTTCGAGCTGCCCCAAGAGAGGGCGCTGTTTCCTCAGCAATAGAGGCTCCTTTGCTACTTTTCTTGCTATGCTGCCAAAAAGCCCACTGGCTCAAATCCCTGTGTTGCTGAAAATATGGGGACAGCGTATAGCACATATGAAGATTTGTTTTCAATTTGCATCTTTGGTTATCAGCATGAACTGAGATATATATCAGTAGTTTTCTACTCACAGTAATTATATTATCTTGGCTTGGAAGATGGGAAGAAATGTTTCATGAAGCATTTACAGGTAGAGGACATATTGAAAAAAAGAATGCTAAAAGACAGCACCAAGCATGGTTAGGATCTACTATTTGTCAATGCAAGGCTAGCTTTAGGCAGCAATAGTGAAAATTTGACGTTTTCAGTCTTTTTCAAATATGGTAATAATGGGTGAAAGGTGAAATTGCGATATGCGTGAACTTGAAAATGATTTCAAGCACACAATACACAGACTGGAATGCTTTCAGGGTTCCTGCACCTGAAGCACGATTAAATTCTATGACTTTTCCCTGAGTTTTGCTTGACCAAATTGTGAAAATCCATGACCCCGTAATGCCATTTCTTGGACTTTCAAAGTTGCATATAGAAACCAAGTATTTTATGCACTTATTTCTGATAAGAGAAATCACAAACACAGTGTTTGAAACATTCCATGACTTTAGTCATTTTTGCTAAATTCCATGACTTTTCCAGGCCTGGAAAACAAAAGCAAATTTCCATGGCTTTTCCAGGCCGCAGGAACCCTGGCCTTCCTTGGACAGGAGTCTTTTACAGCACAAGAAATATCCAACCTTCAGCTGTCCTTGTTTCGAGAAGACAATCTGAAACACCGTGCCAAAAATTGGCAAAAATATTTAAAGAAAAACAGTAAACAATCTTTCTTTACAGACTGCACAAAGACAGATTATAGAATAAATCTTAACCCCTTCGCGCCGGGAAGCTGCTAGAGTCACCGTAAAAATTGACATCCTCAGCCCGCTTGTCAGCTATTATTCTCGACCCACGCTCGAGCAAACACGGTGAAAGAAGGCAGACCCTGGCTCTTGTATATATGGTCATTGGCCTTTGTGTGTAGCCCAGAAATGAAAAGACCGAATTTGCATCATAATTACCAGCTTCACAATAGTCCCCACTTTGAAAAGAGGCAATGGGAATGTGGAAGCGTGAGTAGAGCCACTTGCCACCAAACAATCAGCCTTTTCACTGTGTAATTCAAAGCGTGCAGAGCACGCAGGGCCACAAACCGAGAATTTGCGGTTTGGCAGGTGGCTTTCGTGGCCAAGCGAGGCCGGAATTCTTTGAGTCGGCTTTCGGAAAGAAATTCCCGTCATCAAGGAGTTAAGTGACAAAAGGATTCTAAACTAGCTGTATTAATAATGTTGTTAAAATACACAGGATGAACAAAAACCATGTTGAAAACTTAACAATAAAAGCGATTGTACTGACAGAGATCTTCCAAATTTAAATTTGCTTAACGCAAGAGGTCCTTGGTGCCACTGGCCCAAACCGGTTCGGTCTGGTTCAGTTCGGTTCTTACCTGATTATTGGAATCTAGGGTGATGGGGCACGGTTCTTCCAAGTGGGGCTGGTTGATGACCGGAATGAGCTGCAACCTAATGGGTGACGCACAGAGGAACCTAAAGACAGAAGTTTTAAATGTGAACACTTGAGATGATGCCAGCGCGCACCACAAACTTTCAACTAATCACGTGTGACAGGAAAGCACGCTGTTCAAAATAACAGGATGTGGCTGTGTACGTAAACTTAAATTCTCAACTAAAGTACCCCACTAATTTCAAAATGTACTTGGAAAAAACTACTGTTGAGTCAGAATCTGTCTGACACGACTAACCAAACTGTTCTGCAAATGAAAGGCCAGAAAAACGAGTCTCTAGTGACAAAAGACCAGACTTCAACATGTATGGTTTTGATGTAGGCTCACATGGGAAAACGCATGTGGGACTTGTCTACAAGGGATGGATGTGTGGGATAGGTCTATATTGGAAAGATATGTTGGATAGGTCTATATTGGATGGATGTGTGGTATAGGTCTTTATTGGATGGATGTGTGGGATAGGTTTATATTGGATGGATGCTTGGGATAGGTCTATATTGGATGGATGTGTGGTATAGGTCTATATTGGATGGATGTGTGGGATAGGTTTATAATGGATGGATGTTTGGGATAGGTTTATAATGGATGGATGCTTGGGATAGGTCTATATTGGATGGATGTGTGGGATAGGTTTATAATGTATGGATGTTTGTGATAGGTCTATATTGGATAGTGGGATAGTTCTACATGTATATTGGATGGATGGATGTGTGGTATAGGTCTATATTGGATGGATAAGCGTGATAAGTGGGATAGGTCTATACTGGATACACATGTGGGATAGGTTTGTATTGGATACACAAGTGGAATAGGTCTACATGTATATTGGATACATAAGTGGGATAGGTCTACATTGGATACATAAGTGGAATAGGTCTACATGTATATTGGATACATAAGTGGGATAGGTCTATATGGGATACATAAGTGGAATAGGTCTATATTGGATAGATAAGTGCAATAGGTCTATATTGGATACACAAGTGGGATAGGTCAATCACAGAATATATCAAGAACACGAGGCATGTTATGACATTGTTAGTCCATAATGGGGCAGGTCCATAAAAGACACCTGTAGATACATGTATATCATGCGTGTAATGCAAGATTAATCATGGAGAAGGCTACGGGGTAAGGCTGTGAGATCCCAAGTCCATAGTAGGGTAGGTCTATGAAGACAAATGTAGGGTGTGAAAGTTACCCCTATGGGGATTTTGTGCCTTGGGGAAATATTCCAACATTAACGTACTGGATTGTAGCTCTCGATACAGCAGGCTGTCTGTTCTTGGCCGTGGGGCTGTTGCCCACGGTAACCGTGAACGTCTGCTCTCCAAGCTGAAGGCAAACCACAGTGAAGACGTGGTTGTTCTCTACAAGAAGAAAAAAATTGCTCATGTTAACAATGGGCGTCTCCTTCCACTCATATCCATTTTGTATCACAATAACCATAGAAGGGCTTTGCTTGGTAGCCATCTTGCAGGGTAGTTCTTTTGTTCCACGGAGAAACCTCCTCTGTGCATTCCCTGTGCAACAATAGCAGTGGCCCACAAGATGGCAGCAGTGTAAACCCTCTACACTATGCTGTCAGAGAGGGACTGTGAGACAAAAATTTCAGCAAGCTGCCTTACTGTTTGAGCCGAACATCTTGACGTGCTTGCTGGAGACCCAGGCCGGGTGCTCCGCTGTCAGCCTCTCGTAGTAGCGAGATGGGTCCAGTACCCATGGCTGGGGGCCTCCCGTCAGCACAAACGTCTTGGAGGCGGCAGGCGAAGCCACGGCGATGCTCTCTGGATCCAAGACCTAGGGTAATCAATGTGACATTATAAAAGTGAATAATCAAAACATGAGTGATTATGTGAATCATCGGGCATTAGCATAGTCTCCTAAGAAAGTCTTACTTCAAATTTTCATAAACAACTCAACATTACTGAAGAAGTTTCAAGATCTCATGATTAAATCTTAAATTCAATCTGGGCAATTCACAACAGTGCCCTACCAAGAGTTTGCAATGCATTGGCCAATCACAACACGCGAAATCTGTCGACCCTTTCCAAATGCACATTTGGTCATTAGATCTCGCGCACTGCGATTGGCCAACGCGGTGCAAACTCTTCGTGGCGCACTATTCTGAAACGGCCACGTTGTAAGTCAACAATTTAATAGAATTATAAACCAACATTACCTAAGCTCTGATGCCAATTTCATTCAATTTTGTTTTCGTAGAATCCAATCAGGTTTTGCTACGCTAATACGCAGAAACAAGTTAACAGCAACAAAAAACATAACTTTAAACCAGTCTAGCAACAGATAAATCAATGTTTGAACTGTGACCATTGAAATAGAGATAAATGCTTCGAAAGCAAACAACAAACACCAAAAACTAACAGAAACAAAAAGTTTCAAGAAGCAAACGATAACAAAATCCCAACAGTAGCAAACAACTCAGTGAAAACCTGTACCACTTGGCCTCACTCCAAAAAACTGTGGTTCAAATCCCTCTAAACATATCATTCGATAAGCCTTTTGCAAGTGAAATTTGAATAAAATCTGGTACACTGAGTTCTTTAAATTCAAGTGAACATCACAATTTAAATTCTCCATACTAAAGATACTGCTGCTATACCTCGTAAATCGGGGCATGCCACTTGTTACGTTTGTGTGCGATCTGATATCTCAGCATACCATATTTTACTCAAATTTAACTCGCCAAAGGCTTACTACAAAAAATAAATTTCAATCTGTACACAACTCATTTTATTCAGAAAAGTTGACGGTACCTCATAACCAATGTACAGTGGGCAGTACTGGTCTTGTATTTCTGTGCACTGGGAAATGTTGCTCTACAAATGGGACCATTACACATGGCAAACGCTTTTATAGATAAATGAACTACTGCTTCTTTGACACTTATAGACCTTTATCGCGTAGGCAGCCATGTTTGTCTTGTTCCCTGCAGTCCCTTTGGCAATAGTAATACAACTTCACATATTAACATCAGGGAACAGACTAGTTTTCCCTCCAGCCTCAGTTTGGTTACATTGCTTTAAATTGTCGGAACACAAGATGAGAACCCTGCCTCAGTACAGTTTGTCATACCTGAGTCTTAATTATGTCGAGAATGAGGAATTTATCCAAAGGAACCAGCTCTGAATTTTTAGGCCTGTTGTCAAACTGTATAATCAATACAACAGAGGTAAATGATATCGTCTGGAATGCACTGTCCCCTCACTTTCTTTAAGTGCGTAAACTTCAATGTGAAAGTAGCGTGGGTACCAGTGAACACAAGTCCACATGTCATGTAGTCTGGTTAGTGGTCCCTGCATTACCTTATACCCGCTGCGGGGACTCGAACGAGTTTGTTATACGAGCGCAACCAGTGATCAAATTCCCTGGTTAAAAAAAATGACTAAATGAGCCACAACGGTCGCTCTTGACCTTCGAGAAGCTCTTCTGTCTCGTTTGCATGTACATGCTATCAGCAGAATGAGAAGTCTCACAGTGAGTGTGATATGCGGATATATCACCCTGTCATGTGATCATTCTGGGCCAATGAACAGACAGTATCCAAGACAGACGTATGACAATACAATTTCTTACATTCAATACTCAGTTTGAGAACAGCTGACTTTGCACCTGATCAGTTAATGCACAGAAGTCATTTGAAGAGTCTGGACTCGCAACGGCCTGAACCAAGGATTATTTGTGGTTGATTATTAAGAGTAATGGTTGTGTTCACTCCAAGGAGTTGAGGTGGTTTATAAGAATGCCTCTGGGCCCAGCGAGCAGTGGAAAATGTGATGTTGGGACGGACCATGGGGATTTGACGCTGCCTTACCTTCAAGGGCACGTATGCTGAGACTGTGATGGCGGCCTGGAGTCGTTGGCCCCCCTGCTCGTAGGCGACGGTGACCTGCGTGTGGCCCGGGTTGAGCGCCTTCACGGGGATCATGCGGCACGCACCGTTGACGAGATTGGCGGTTCCTGGGAAGGGGAAAAATGGTAAGAATGGATGGGAAAAGATGGGTCGATGTCAAATGGTGCGTGCAACCGCACGGAGCGGACTAGCAAAATCTTCTGGATTGAAACCGATTTTAGACTGGCAGCCTGATTAAAATATGGAATGGAAACAACATTTGAAATATGAGATATTGCAAAGGGTTCAAACATTTTTTTTAAATTTTAAAAAGTTTTAAGTTATAATGTTTTTCCTGCAGGGGAGTCTGCAGGCACGTGGACATAAAGAAACCAGAATGCCAACTTCTCTTTCAATTTTTTGGGGGGGTCCAATGATTTTATAAAGTCAGCTAGCTCTTAAAATTATATTGTATCAATATAATATAACTAATAATATAACATGTGTAATATACAAGATTATTTGTATATTGCGCAGTTATTGCCTTATGCTTGTTACACTATCCAAAATATTGACAAGGTATATTTGCAAGGTCTGTAATGGCTTTAACCAACTGCGCCACCTACATGTAAGTCACCTGACCTATAGCGGGTGTCAAATATCAACAATATGGCGTCCTTCCGTAGCAAAGTGTGCCACAAGTGTTGTTTACCAAAAATACTGCCCTTTTTCAGTACGGTACTCAGCACATCAGTAGTGTGAGTACTCAACTGACCGTCAGCTCGGTTTTTGGTACACGACACCTATGACACACTTCGCAACGAAAGGACGCCACGCTACCGATGTTTGACACCCACTATAGGTCAGGTGACTTAGGCGGTGCAGTTGGTCTATTCGGGAAGGGTTAACCCTAACACTCCTCAGTCCTCCAACAGGTGAAGGATTGAGGAGGGTTAGGGTTAAGGAAGTCAAAACATCGGCTGTTTCTTCATCTGTGATCATATCAACTGTCTTGGTGATTTATCGTCTTTCATACTTTCCCACTCACCTTCTGTTTGTTGGAAGATGGTGGTATCCGAGAGGGCAATGCTTATGGGCAGTGTACTGCAGTCGGTCAGGGCGGCTTTGAGTTTGCCTGCATCAGTTGAACAAGAAACAAAGGTACCTGATGAACAAAGAGAATTGACAGGGGTAGGATTCTAACCCAAGACCTCCAACATCCTGCCCTATAATATACGGGCAGGGCGCAGTCGGTCAGGGCTGCTTTGAGCCGGCAAAACCTGCGTTAGAAAAGAACAGGATTTGATGGACAAAGAGAATTGACCGAGGTGGGATTCTAACCCGAGACCTCTATAATCCTGTAATGGCACTCTGCCTCCTACATACCATTAGAGAGTTTATTCATCAGGTGTTAGTCCGAAACCATGCGATTCATACATGTCCCATGGCAAGCAATCGTGCCAAACTTTATAAGACAAATATGGCAAATTGCAAATATCGGCAATGTTGAAAACCTGGAAGGATCACTCAGAGAGGGTACAGGTCTCTATTCAAAAACAGAAAGTATGAATATTCATCGCCCACGGAAACTGTTATCAGCATGCTCTCGTGTTAGGAACTCCAAAGCCTTCAACAAAAAGTTAATGTTTGTTTGTGGAAATAATCTTGGTTATAATCATCTCTCAAAAATACATGTCACATAACATTTCCGCTCTTCGACCATTTCTGCTAAGAAATGTTTCCGGCGCTTAGCACGTTTCTGTGCAGGGTTCCTGCGCAGGGTTCCTGCACCTAAAGGACAATTATATTCCATGACTTTTCCGTAACTTTTCAATGACCAAATTATGAAAAATCCATGACCCAATAATGCAATTTCTTTGACTAGTCTAACTTGTGAAGTTGCAAATAAAATCACGCATTTTATGTACTTATTTCTGATAACAGAATCACACAGTGTTTGAAAAATTCCATGACTTTTCCATGACTTTAGTCATTTTACAAAATTCCATGACTTTTTCAGGCCGCAGGAACCCTGCTGTGCCAATCAACTGAAGCGTGCATTGCACCCAGCAGACTGCACAGAACCACTCAAACATATCCCCCCACCAAAGTCAGACCAGGTGCAGTACTCACCGGGGGGTACGAGGGCATAGCCAGCCAGCGGGAGGTCAAGGGTCGATCCTACCAACGCCTCCACGGTGGTGTCCAGGAAGGCAATTTCACTGGGTGGCAGCACGTACACCTGCAACGTCACAAAACGACCGGCTCTGCAATTTAGATGGGCCCACAAACTCTACTTCTCTTGAGTTTAAAATACGCCGAGTTTTACCACCCATTAACCCTCCTATGCTGAAGTCACTCTTTGGGTCATTTGGTGAACACCTCAAAGAAGCACAGCTGTGTCGTGTTGTGCACTGCACCAACAGTCCCTCACAGGAATATCAGATTGCACTTTTGTGCTGCCCAACAACTGTGCTTCACTGTTTCATGTGCGTCATTGTGCAGTAAACCAAATGCAGTGAAGAGGACTGCACAAAAGACCCTGGGTCATTTTGTGCTGACAACCTACTGTGTACACACTGAACCTGTGCATGTTTGAGTTCCATATAGAAACTACAGGCTCACCAGTGACTGTGGGCATTTGTGCACATTTGTGCAGTAAAACCATAGGAGGGTTAATTAGCACCTGTGCAACACTAGTCACCGGTTCGTCTAGAAAACTGTAGTAGCCTTCGGTTTTTCGGGCAGAAGAGGGAGAAACAGACTAAGGAGGTTGGGGTCTTTGATTCAAAAACAGCTTTGATGACTTTTGGCTCATTTGTTTGGATTGGGTCAGTTTGTTCTCTCCCTACCCCGTCTGCACGGCCACCCAAGACAAAGGGCGTCAGGGAATTTCGATACCGGGTGACAAATACCATGGCCCACCTTGCTCAGCCCGTAGTGGGCCGGGTTGCGATTGTCGGCTGCCGTCACGTTGGTCGCACCCATCTCCGTCGCCGTGCTGACGATCCCGTGGACATTGACCGTGGCGATGTTTCGGTTGCCTGGCGTCCAGACGTAGGTGCCTGTTCCCCCAGTGGCCTAACAAACAAAAAAAACCCAAAAAATTCTTGAAAGGGCGTGAACCAAATTAGTCTGACTGGACATATAAGTTATTTTACGTAATACGACAGCACTCGTCTGTTTCCCTGTGATGGTACAAGACTTGGCAGGACATAAAAAATTCACACTTCCAGCCTTGGTAGAATTCGCTAAAACAGCACGTGACAAAGAGAACCATCATAGGCAAAATGTTCACGACGTCCAGACTGAAAGCTTCCGGCACTAAAATTTGTCTGGTCAAAATACTCTGGGATGGTTTGAGTTGTTAACGACTATTCTCATACCTTGAGGGTGTACTGATATGGAATGGGCTTTCTCGGCTGCCACGGAAACACCAGAATCTCGGGCTGCACCCTGATGGGATCGAAGATCTCAGCCTCCTGGGTGTCTCTGATTGGAACCTTGAATTTCTCTAGTTCTCCGTCCTGCATGCGACAAATGACAAAGGTTGTAAAATGTATGACATATGACAAATGACATATAACATATGACAAAGGACCAGGAAGCTTTGGATAAATCTCAAAACGTGATCAATGCCTCGTTCCACATTTGGCAAACACCAGAAAGACTTTATTGTCTCAGAGATGTGGAACTTGTTATGGACACAGACACTCCTTTATTTTTCCGAAAACTTGTACTTTTCCATCCGCTGAAATCACTGACGTTCGATTTCTTCTTAAGAACGCCTTCAAACTCTCTTAGCTCCAGGAATGTATTTTCTACAATTTTCAATAACCTATCTTGAAATTATGCTTTTTCTCTTTGAAATTTCATGACTCATGCATGAACTTAACCCCTTCACACCAGGAGACGTTGACAGCCGCGGCTTTGTGTGAGGATTAGTGCATACCACACAGTCTATTCACCATGCAGCTGCGGTTTCAATGTGGGCCTGCTGCTGGACAGAGCTTTGCATGCTGGGCCAACCGCAGCCCAGCAGTCACGGTCAAAAGAATCCCGGCGTGAAGGGGTTAAAATAATAACAAAAATATTTGTTTTGATTCAAGAGCGTCTACCCTCTATCTCTCTCAGTCTGTCCAGCAACTCTTTAGAAATTAGACATGACATCAGCTTTTACATTAAATAAATGATGCGGGGAACCAATTCCTGCATCACAAAACAACAATGAGTTCACCGCAGGTCCGGTCCAGTTAAAAGTCCGTTCATTGGAAGGATCAGACACGGAAGGTTGAACAATGACAAAGGAATGCTCTTGTCACAGTTCACTCGAAAAGTGTGAGACTTGTTCAAAGACTGGGGAGTCAGGTTGGCGTAGTGGTTCTTTCCTCGCCTTCCGACTCTGCGGTTCAGGTTTGAATCCTGGCATGGTCTACATGTGGATTGGGTTTTCAGTTCCAACCTGATTCTGTGGGTTTTACCCAGAATATTCCTTTGGGGTTTTCCTCCCACCTCTAAAACTGTGACTGCTTCTCACTGTCTCCTCTCTACGGGTTTCTCCAGGCTTGCGAGCTACAGTGCCTAGGGCGCTTTTGAGAAATTGTTGGTGCCGTTACCAAAAATAATTTATAACAACAATAACAATGACATTTGATGGTCTTCTGATGGCATTGTGACTGCCTCCTGACAGGAGACTACTCACCGGCTTGACGATGGCCACCAGCGCCGCTTCAATCTCCGTCAGGCCGCTCTGCCGCGTCCGCACGTAGTGGTAGGTGCCGTTGACGGTGGAATGCAACACATCAAAATACTCGCTGACAAAGTCGGCCTCGATGCGAATGTTCTGAAAAGGGGGACGAATTGGGAGGCAAAAGAGTTTTACAGATTGATGTTGAATAAAAAAATGAGCGGTGCAGGTGCCTCTCGGGAAACTAATGCAGCACCTCTGCAAAGTTTGTGAGACAAATTGAGTCAACTCAATCAGTAATTCAAAGGTAAAATATCAAATATCAAATATATAAAAAGCTATTAACCCTAACCCTACATAATACTACAAACTACTACTTGCAGTAAAATGCAGTACTGAGCGCTGTCGCTTGAAAGAGGATATGACTTTATTGTTCTGTGAAGCCGTAAGATACAATAGATAAGACAATGTACCATACAGAGCTGTGGCACTATGAATGCATGGCTTTATTGTTCTCTGTACAAGTAACAATGGAAGTAACCTAGCCAGAAGTAGTAATCTGTAGTGCTAGGTCCTTCAGGCTCAGGCTATTACTTAGTATTTTGTAGTACTGTGTAGTGTAAGCCAAACAATATGCTTGGCGGTTAGGGTTAACCTAATCCCCTAGGGTGTATGTAAAATCACATTGAAATTGGAGGATTCAGGACTGTCAGTGCTATTACTGACTATTTTTAAGAAAATGCAACCAATGTTATAAAGTGAGCAAAAACATTCACATCAGAAAGAAATCTTGTGAATCGGACTTTTGTACTTGTATAGCATGGGTTTTAGGAACTTTCTCTGCTATTTGAAACACCAAAACACATGCGGTAAAAACTGATGATTAAGAATTTGTTAGTCAACACTCTAAAAATTTTAAAAATTTAAAAATCGTTAACAACAAACGGTGAACACAAAGGAAAAGCAGTTCCAATACAGATACATAAAATCTACAATAAAAACTCTTTCTTGTTTTCCTTATTTTTCAAATGTCTGCTAACATGCAACTCAGAGATATTTTCATTTCTTACCAGAAACACTCTTTTAGTGGGTTATTTGTTCTCTTAATTTTTAAAATATCAACACCATGCACTGTTTGACTTTCACATATTACACTCAAGACTGCAACACACACTGCTGTGATTTTTTTAACGCGGTGACCAGCCAAGACCAATGTGCAATGTACAGCTTTTTGGCTGGTAACCTGCCGGTGCCAAGCAGATATCTTCTGCACTTAGCAAATTTCCGAACCAACCCAAGCAACTCCCTCAAGTTACCATTGAGGAAACGGTCTGCTTCGTGAATAAATCACTCTAAGGCGGCATTCCCGAGGGGAATTCTGCGCAGTGGAACGGCAGCCAGTTTGGGAAAGAGAACGACGCGTGCCAAAAGGAAAGTTCAGACTGAGCCAGTCCCTAATATCCAAGGTCAAATCTGAATAAGCCTTTTTCAAGTTAAATTTGAATAAAATCTGGTACACTGAGTTCTTTAAATTCACATAAACATAACAACTGGAATTCTCCATACTAAAGCCACTATTGCTATACCTCGTGATTTGGGGCAAGCTTTTGCTTAGTTACATAAGAGACGCCTTGCAACAATACACTGTTCTCAATGGAAAAGAAGGGCACAAAGGAACCAGTCCATTCCAGAGCTGGTGATCGCTAAGCAAAAGCTTGCCACGAATCACAAAGTATAGCAACAGTGTCTTTAGTCTGGGGAATTCAAATTGTTACGTTTCTATGCAATCAGATAACACAGGGTACCAGATTTTATTCCAATTTAACTCCCAAGTGGCTTATTGCATAGCTGCTGCACCAGGAACTGCATAATCCTGTGTACAAGGTCTGCAGACGGAGTGTCGCTTTGTCTCACACCATGACTATTGTACACGCCACTTGGTGGTTCAACCCATGACATAATGCGATGAATGGACAGGCCTGTGGCAATGGGCGTACGTCAGGCCACACAGGACAGTGAGACCACGTTATTTGGCCTTTGGTTGGATGTGCACCTTGAGACCTTGAGCTGTGACTGATTTTTGGGTAGTTTCTAGCAACAAAAAAGCTTCAGGAGTTAGGTTCTAACGAAATTCCTCTGCATAATTCCATCGCTTCTCCTCAAAAATGCAAATTGCTCGGACTTGAACATCTTCCTGTTATTATAACACTTAAGCAGCAACAGTTGGCAATGTTATTAAAAATTTCTACCAAGAACCCACATCCTCTCCAATATTCAGACATGCGAAACGCAACTCAACTTCCCAAAACAGGAAAACTTAACAACTTTTCAGCAAAGCATGAAGCATCGACAATCGGAACTCCACTACGTGATACCTCACAGGGTGAGGGCTGTACACTGTCACTGTCGTCCTCGCGCTCTCCGTAGCGGTTATCGAGACGACAGGCTGACCTATCCTGCTAGTCAGTGACACAAAGATTAGATTTCTCCACACAGGAGCACTTCCCAAATCTGGCAGAGTTGTGAAGCTTTGGGGAAGGAGGAGGCTTTTCAGCACGGGATGTTTACTCAGTTTTACTCAATTTACTCACACGGAGAAAACCACTTCACCACTGCTAGTGGGCAAATGAGTTCTATATGTAATTATGGGATAAGTCAAGTTGAGTCCTACTCGTGATTGGCCGAAGGTCTGTTTGTGGCGGCCCGGGAAATGGAATTGGAAAGTGGAATTCTTTCTTCACTACTTTCACTGGAATTTTGTGACCACAAAATCTATTACGTCAATCTCTGCTAAGAGCGCTCTTTGCACGTTAATTTTTACAATTCAAAACTGGATAGTGCGGGTGAGCAATATTTGTAATGAAACTCCATCTTCAACAACACTGATAATTTTCAAAGGCCCGCAACCAAATGTTTTCACAAGGAAAATTTTCAGGTCTATCCAGGGTGGGGGGGAAATTCTCCCATCGGCACACAAAAATCTCTTCCATGAACGAAACCTGTGCATACGTGACTGGACAGCAAAGTGCTTGACTGACCGAACGATGGTCTAGCGCTGACAAACCGCGGGAGACTCACCGGTATGTCAGCCGGAAACATCTTGTGGCTGTCGCGGTCGTATATCTCGATCAGAATCTCGTAGAAGCGCCCCGTCTCCAGCACCCAGTTCTTACCGGGCAACACCACAAATCCTGAAACGGATAGAACATACAGTGTTATGCAACACAATTTGTGAGGTGCGAACGGAACTTACGGTAGGGCTGAGTCAACTCGAATAATTCACTATTCGAATACTTGACCTTCAGTTCAATCGAATATCTGAATATTTTGGTCTTACCGACCAGCAGATTGCGACTGGCAAAAACTCTAGTTTCTGAACTCGTCAAGTCCTATCCTCAAGTCGTCGCATTCAGCAAGGTGCATCCCCTGCTTATGGCGGGCTTACCTAGGTACTTCGGTTCGATGACGTGAATGGTGGAGCTTGGCATACTGGCTACTTCCTTGATGTCTGACGACCAAAGTTGAAAGGGAAAATAACGCCTGAAAAAGTGACAGAGCGCTGTTGGCTCTTACGATTGAGACATCAAAAGAGGTGGTTTGTCAGCTTGTTGGGGGCAGTCCATAAAGTACGTGCGTACGAAATGTCGACTTTTCAGATCCCTGCCCCCCCCGTGCGCATGGCTGACGTAGTAGCTCCAACCCCCCCGCACACATTCCACAATTACTGGTGAGGGGCGTTGGCACTAGAGGATAAATGGTGGGGCGGACAGCAGCGGATACTGTTTTTGAATGGTTTTTCTATGCACAAAAGCCGATCCTGGTACTTATTTGTAAGAGAAAGTGTCTACTATGAAGAAGATTCGTTACAGGCATATTTTCGGTTTGCATACGGTAGGCACTGGCTTGAACACGCCTCTGTACGCATGGTGTACGCAACGGCACCATCCCCCCCTCGTGCGTACGTACTTTATGGACGACCCCTTGCTTGGTAGTTGAGAACAATTTAGGGCAAAACTCCAAATAAATGTATTTGATATCAAATAATGCTAAATTTCAAAGTCCCGATCAACGGTTTAAAACAAAAAAATGAAACAGATAAAGCTGACTAACCTACGGGTAAACTCCTTTATCTGAGATTTAAATCTAGACACTGATTGTTTTAAAGGATACTCTTATCTCGGAGAACGACCTCGGTGGTACCCAGTGACACACCGGTTACCGTTGATGTAGCATCCTCTAGACTGGCTATGCCGCTGTCCTTAATCTGCAGCTTGTACTGTGTGGATGGCATGGGAACCACTACGAGGGGGTCGGAGAAGAGGAGAAAAACTAAATTAGAACACCGATGTCCTGCAGAGACCCAAAACTAGTTCTACAGCTTCTGAACACAGCTTCCAATAACTTCCAGGAACTTCCCAGCATTTCCAGGGAATTCTTTGAACTTCCAGGAACAGAGCTCTGAACAGCCAAGATCTTCCTGGAACACTCAAGAATTTTGAAGATCTTCCAGGAACTATCCCAGCACTTCCAGGAGTTTCCACAAACTTCACAAAAAGTAATGTGAAAAGTTTCTCAGGAACATAAAAATTTTACAGATCTTCCTTGCACTCCGAGGAACTTCAAGGAAAAGTTCAGCTTTCAGAAAGCTTCCAGGAACTTCTGGTTTTTTCCCAACACCTCCTGGCAGAACTCACCCGTGATCTTGCCCTGCTTCAGCTTCTCCACCTGGTACCTGATCTGGGCATGGACGAGGATGTAGATGTCGTGGGCGGGGTTGAGCATCAGGTGGTCAATGACGATAACCCTGGTAACACTTGGCTTCACATCCTGTGAAAACAAAAAGAATGCAGGAATTGCAGTTTTAGTACTTTAGTACTTTTAGTACTTTTTGTAGTTTTAGTACTTTAGTACTTTTTGTAGTTTTAGTACTTTAGAACTTTTAGTACTTTTTGTAGTTTTAGTACTTTAGTACTTTTTGTAGTTTTAGTACTTTAGTACTTTTAGTACTTTTTGTAGTTTTAGTACTTTAGTACTTTTTGTAGTTTTAGTACTTTAGAACTTTTAGTACTTTTTGTAGTTTTAGTACTTTACTATTTTCTCACGCTGTATCTTGTGACCCCCGTTCAAACCCCAAACACACTGTTTTCACACAAAGCCCATTTTACCAAGACAGGTCAGCTGTTAAGCATACACGTTCCACTGACTGCCACAGCGCTGCCTTGAACTTCAAATGACCCCAGCAACAAAACCATGTGGACTTGAGTTGAGACTTTACATTTGTAGTGAAACTGGGTAACCCTGCATGTGCACATGTGGCCCATCTATTTCACAAGGGTAAGGATCTACGTTCAGTGGTCCAAAGGCAGTTCGCCCAGCCATTAGGCGTGTTTTGGTGTCGGTAAACCAACTTTAGGTCTCTGATCACGATCCAGATCTAAAAGAAACAAACAGGCTGCAAGTTTAAAAAGATCAGGGACACCTGAGTTCTTAAGGTGGAACCCATCACTCCAGTTGTGACAGATCAAAAGATTAACTGTGGCTCTTTTAGGAATAAGTCTGTCAACAAAGATTTGCGTGGTGCACCAACATCCCATAAGCAAGTGTGTGTACTCCTGGTCATAGCCGGTCAATTTAGACACCACCTAAGGCTGTGTCCAATTTACATGGCTGTGGCTTCAAATTACACACAACGCTATAGGCAGTGCCTGCAGCCACTGTCATAGACTCATGCATAATTTCAAGCCACAGCCAATTAATTCGGACAGGGCTGCGGTGTACCTTGAATCCCGGAGAGGTCAACTTGGCCATGACCTTTGCTGACCCCGCCCGGATGCCCTCGATCAGGATGCGGTCCCCCTGCTTGCCTTGCTCCTCCATCCTCTCAATGTACTTGGGCGGGTCGTAGGGCGACTCATGGTAGGTCACCAGCCTGTGTCAGAGGTCAACTTGGGGTCAGATTTTTATCAAGGCAAACAGACACATCCCGAATTCGTGATGTGTCAAAAACTTACTGAAATCCAACACAGGGTGGTTGACAGCAAAACACATTCATTTGCAAAACAGGAAACCTAGGTTTGAAGATGCGCTGCTGTCTGAAGACCTACCTTAGGATTGTCTTGGCGTCCACGACGATGTCAGCATCGTTGTCGGAGAGCAGGGACCATTCAAATTCTAGGCCCTCTAAACTGCTAAATGTATTCCCTGTTTGGAGAGTGAGAAGTAACAGGAATGTGAAAGGCACAATTGGAAACTGCTATTGTAGCTTTGTCGCAGCCTCTCCAGATGGGTTGGTTCGAATCCCGCCAAAGCTGCATAGCTGTCCCCAGGCAAAGAGTTTTACAGAAGTTCCTCCCCCTTCCCAGGACTAGACTAGACCCAAAAAAGGACCCTGAAACAGAAGTCCTTCTTACTCGGTAAGTGGACGGCCTTTCAAAGACCCCAGTAATACACCAGATCTTTAAATAAAAATACCTACGGACAGTTGGATATTTTGGAAGACTGAATAGGGAAAGACGAGTCTGCTATAAAGAATTCGCCACTGCTTATCAGCATAGTGCTGGACTTCAGATAAGTTCCTTGTAAGAATCCATAAGGGATCAGGTCAGATATCCAGTTTACAGCAGCGTTTTACGATGAGATGATTTATTTTCTCAAGCTCATCACGACCATGGGAATCAAGCCAGCAGGTGTCGCATGCTTTCCACGACAAGTGGACAGATTTCATTTCTGTTCCTGTGGGATACAAACCTTCATCGTCAAGAGCCCTGACTTCAAATTCTTCGGGGGAATCGCCGAGATACAGCACCCTGGTGGTGGTGACTATGTCGATCAGATCAATGGTGTCCACAATCACGTCACATCGGATGGTCTGGCCACTTGCTGAAAAAAAAGAGGATTTGGGTGGTAGTTGATGCTCAACATTAAGCAAATTGTGCTACGGTCAGCAAAAAAATGTTTGACGGAAATTGGGCCTAGGTCTATGGCGCCGCCTTTTACCCTAATGTACATTGATGGGCGTACGTTGTCACCAACCTGCTTCCTCGGCAAAGATCACAGTGGTCATCTGAGTTGGGTGGGTGGACAGAGCGGTCACTTTTGCCCTGTGGGAACACTTCCCATCCTTCCCCTCAATGGGCTTGACCGAGGCGACCTCTGGCCGCGAAGATCGCCTGATAACAAAATTCAAACGATTGTTGTGTTAAACCTGGTCATTTTGAGGACAGAGGCCTACATCATTACATCTAACAATGCTACCAGCCACATTCGTGTAAACTCATAAGGATATCTTACTTGGACCTCCTCAACAAAGATTGGGCAGAATTTCACCCATGAGTGCCTGTCCTCAGTGTGCCATCTAGCAATGGCTGACCTTCACGACCATATGCCACATGGATTCTTCATACTGAGAATATGTATAACTCAGTGAGGGAACTGTTAATTTGAGATCTCATTTTCTCAACAGGAAATTGGATTACAATTTGTCTTTGTTTTGCATACAGAAGCTCGCCTATTTAATTTCCAATTTAAAAATTTTTTGAAATGTAACAATACACTGAAATAAGGCACTTATCACCCTCCTTATTAACAAGAATTTCAAGCTTTACAGTCAAAATTCACACTCCTTTTCATGCACAAAATAATAAGCTTGTTGTGTCATGCCTGCATTACACCTGTCCACAAAATCCCAAAAGTTCAAAAACGTAACCAAAAATCCCTGCTTCAAAATGTACATACAGTATTTGTTTTCTTTGCAGAATCCAATGGAATCCAAACTTAACCTTATAACATCCTCTCCAACTTCAAAACGAAAGAGGAAAAAAATTTTACAAATTCATCAGCCCCTCGACCAACGACCAGACACAAGCACAGTGAGTGATACATTGTGGGGTAATGGAGCTCAATCGTTTTTTGTCAGTGGCACAGGGTGTCCATGTACATTTCATTCATTTATTTTTCGATTTGAAAACGAAAACCACAAATCCAAAAAACAAGTCATTTTCGCATTCAAAACAAAAATTGAAAATAGAAAAATGAGTCATTTCCCATTTTTCGTTTTAAAACCAGAAAATTAAAAAAAGAGAAACAAGCCATTTTTCGTCTTTCATTTAAAACTGAAAAATGACAATCACTTTCTTTTCTTATTTTTCAATGTGAAAACGAACATCATAATTTATTGATCTACTTTTTGACAATATTTGAAGACTGAAAAACAGCTTCATTTTTCATTCTGTAATGTACACTGTAAGCACGCATGCAAAAATGGAGCAACCCGAATTTTTCCCATTCTGAAAGACAACTTTCCTTTTGAGAAGTGCTCAGAGACATTCATGAGTATTTACAAGTCTGGCGAAATTACGAAACTGGGATTAAACTAAATTTCAAACAAGGCTGTTACACCCAACTATGATTCATGACAGTAGCGTCTGTCCCCAGTTGGGACAGTCCCAACTATAGTGCTGCAGTTGGGCCAGCCCAACTATGGTTGGCCAATATCTGTAGAAAATTTCTCAACCTTCCCCGAGTTTATGCAGCTCATGTTGATGCTAGTTGAATGTGTTGACACTAAATAGCATGACCGCTAAAAAGATTATATTTTCGTTTTCAACATGAAAAACATGATAAACAAGAACGACCAGAATTTTGGGCAGAAAGAAACAACTTTTTTTCTTCCTTTTTCAATTTCAAATCGAATAACAAATGAACAAAACGCACAAGGACCCAAATGGGATGCCCTCAAGTTTCCAGATGTAGGAAAATTGCGCAAAGGTCGAGTGATCCCACAAATCGTGCATGCACATGATACGGTGATGCACTGGATAGTTGGAGATATTAAAACGTTACCCACCATTTATAACAGCTATCAGAGGCCTCTAGGGTGAAATTTATTGGCGTGGTTGCAAAATAAGGTAACATTATTCTAGGCACGTTGAGTTTGTGACATTCACTTCCAAGAATGAAGGCAAAAATAACCAAAAATTCGATCTTATTAGAAATGACCGCCATTTTCAACCACATGATGCATGCGCATGCATGGACCGGACTCTGGAAGAATAAGTCTTATCAATGACCCCACATTTGCACAATGAAATCAGAAGTGGCACGGCACCAGGCTGTCAGTTGACGACCGCCCTCAATGTGCGGGCTTGTTTTATTCGTGTAACACCACGTGCCCGGGCGCGGCGGGCGGCGGGCGGCGTTCATGCATAGGGCGCAACTTTAGATTAAAACTAAAAGCCAGTTCTACCATAAAGAGTGGTGGGGGTTCAGTTGTACTAAGATATAATTATAAATGATAAACCTTAACTTTTGCTTAATCCATAAAATTCATCAATATTTTTACAACAACCCGTTTTAGTCCAAGAATAATTTTCCATTTTTTTGTATTTCAATTTTGGCACAATTGATTTCAACTTTCAAATTTGCTACAACCAAACATGAACACACAAACAGAAACAAACACGAATCCTGACAAATTTATTGACAAACTTTCCCGACGCCAAAGTTCAAAGTTTAGCTCCCCCCCAAAAAAAGTCGGTCTCAGGTCAGCGCGCGCCGATTTTGAACGTGCGCGTCAATTTTTTTTCAATTCTTTCTCAAATTTTTTCAAATACAGCGCCCTCTATTTCCGGACCGCCACAAGTCCAAGTTTCCCCGGCTGGCCACAAGTCAGAGGGGCAATTTGTTCACTTTGACATATGCAGCAAGGTATGCTTTGTGTTGGTCATTGTCTCGCAGGAATCTAGGGAATTCCTTTCAGACATCTTGGGGGGCTGTGTTAAGTAACAATAGTCTGGAATGTGTACAGGGATTGGACATGTTGGGGGGGGGTACCCCTCGGTCTCATTTCTTGCTGGGTATACACTTTGAAGGAATTGGGACCAGACTAATTCATGGGTAGCTCGTACCCTATACCCAGAAAGAAATGAGACCGAGGGGTAACCCCCCAACATGTCCAATCACTATACACATTCCAGACTATTGTTACTTAACACATTCCCCCCTCCAAGATGTCTGAAAGGAATTCCCCAGATTCCTGCGAGACAATGACCAATACAAAGCAGGGGGGTTCTCTCCGTCTCATACCTTGCTGCATATGTCGTACCCGGTGGCAGAGCTGTTACGACTGCGTATTGTAGTCGAACAAAAAGGGTGGACCATGGGTAGCCTGCAACTTGCAAAGTTGCAGCCAGCTGATTAACAAAAAAATAATGGCGGCATGGCCGTACGTGCGACGTATAACCAGAAGTAGTACTGGCCTTTGCTCCTTGATTAAACACACTCATTTCCGTGTTCAATGTCAGTCTTAAAAAGCCAACCTCTCCCCCAAGAAAAAACCCGCATCGCTGCATTAATTCTGGAACTTGGGGGGGAGGGCTTCATACTTGATTAATCTGTTCCGTAATCAGATGCAAGTCAATGAACTGACAGAGAATACCACAAAGAGCATTCCAGGGGCTTCATTTGCAGTGTTGTCTATGTACTCTACACGGCCTGGCCTCTACGTGGCACACTTGATTTCTCTCCTCTGATGCCTTCAAAGCCGAAGCAATATTTTTACTTCAAATATTAAAAACAACTTTGATTCTACTCACATAGTTCAAAGTTCCATTTTTACATTAACCCTAACAGTCCTAAATCCTTCACCTGTTGGAGGACTGAGGACTGTTAGGGTTAATGGCTCCAATTTTTTTCTCCTGAAGGGCAAAATGAACTCTTTTACATGCGACCCCCCAAAAAATCTAACAAACCTGTGGTCAAGTCTGTAAGTGGAGATATAAATAACAATTAGTATTTCTTTGGAGGGGTAATTAACTTTTGAGAACTTTTTAATATTTATGTGAAATTTTGGAAGTGTCCCCATATGCCACGTTAGGGAATGCTTGTATCAGCTGAATTCGTGTCCAATCTCCGGACTCCGCCGGTATCGAATTTTGGACGAAATTTCATGACACTAAAATTGTTCATACACAAGGCTTTGCTACGAGTAATAAGTCACTGATAAAATCAAGGTCTCTAACGCTGTCTGGTTCCCAGACTAAACAGATCCCGACTGTGTTTGGCATTGGTCAACTATGGGGAGTTAATGGCGAAGGGAATGGCCCAAATCGAAACCAAAATTTCACGGACTTCTTCAAACTGGAAATCGTCCAAAGAAATACATCGGTGGTTTGATGGGATGAATGATCCATACACGCAAAAGGGATTTCATAGATGGCGTTTTCGCCGGAGTCTCCACTATTTAGATTGACTGTTTGTGGAGCCAAGGATACGCAGGGGGTCCAGTAGACACGCCCCCAGTCTGGGGATAGCTTGAATCGAGCACTTGGTTTGTTTGGTTACTTCCCTTGCCTGCGGTTAGTGTTGAATGTGAGTGACCACTAGGCTTAAATTAAGTTCTGTGAAAGGTTAAGGTAGGAATGTATCTGATGTTTCGTGCTTTCAGTGATTTTTTTTTTCAATTTTAATCGATTATGACGTATTTCCGCTCCAGGCAGTTCCGGTACTTCGCGCTTGGAGGAAGGCACAATATCGGAGTCCTAGCTTCGGACATCGAATATAAGCGCCTTCTTCTTGTTCTCTTCCTGTTTGGCAAAGGTAGTTGTCTCGAGCAAGGTCTTTAATTGCTACATTTTTAGTGAGCTTTTTGAGGAAGTCTCAACTAAGTTTGAGCTAATGGATGGGGCCCTTAATGAGGTTGTCATGGTGTATCTGCGGCCGGTCTTCCTTTGCGACTCGCATCCGAGTCCGTCAGGCTCTATGCATGTAGGCCTATACAGGCGACAGTGACCGTCCTCCAGCCCCCGGTCCTTACCAGTGGCCGGTACTGATTGAGGTGGCCTCATTTCTTGCGGAGGTTTCTTCCAGGACTGGTGAGACATCACTTCGAGACTGGTGACACGATTTATAGTGCACTGGACGGGGCTCTCCTCCATTCTGCAGGGAGCCTTAACTTCTGCCTTGCCTCACCTTGGGTGCAGCTGGGCCGAAAGGGGCTAGATTGTGTTGAGGTGATAAGTGCACGTCCAGTGAGGAAAAAATGCAAGGTCCTTTCTCCATGGTTGTCGTTAGGGCTCGGTCTGAAGCAGCTGGTATGCCAATATAAGACATGAGAGAGTTCAGCCATCGCGTTAATCCTGCCCCAGGCGGACACAAAATTTTACTGGGCACGAACCAGGGCCTGGATGATCAAACAGAATTGTATTCTGCGACCCAGTCGTAGCTACAAATTCGTCCAAGCATGTTGTACCCGGTAACGTTTTCAACATGGTGGCAGCAGTGGCGTAGCCGGGCTGGGGGGACGTGCGCCCACAAATTCCCTGCCCCCCCCCCCTGCAAAAAACGGAGGCCAACAAAAGCTTGCCCCCAAAACCACACCACTGAAACCTGGTGCCCCTCCATTTGCTGGTGCCCCTTTGTACCCCCTCACCTAGTAAAATCATAGCTACGCCACTGGTTGGCGGGTGGAAAAGGTGCATGCAATCATCGAGTTTTACTTGGAGGTCTAATAGCAGAGAATGGAATGAGGATCTCCAACTGATCTCTCTGGAAGGTCAAGAAGTAGAAACATGAGGCGCCATTTCTACGTGATAGACCTGCCGCCTGATCATCCTCAAGGGTGTTACACGATGTTAGGACGACAGTTAATGTCATCAGCACATGCAAAATGTTTAGAGCTTGAACACGACATGTCCTTAAGGAACGTTGGGAAGGCTGTGGTTCTGCTGAACTTTCTGCTCATCGATCCTGAAAGAAAGTTGGAGAAGATTTCGTTACAACTAGCACGATCTGCCTGTCTTGGAAGATACAGCAGTCGATGGTGCCAGCCTAATGCCGAGCAGAGATCAAAGAAGAGTGCATAGCACTTGTTCGTCTATTCGAAGGCCCATTTAAACAAGGCCTTGGGGATCCGGATACTTTGACCTACGGCGCTTCCCCAAACCACAGCCTGCTCATTGGGGAGAGAAAATTCGAAAATTTCGAACATATGTATAAGTCGCTCGGTTATTTTGGCCCTTTTCTAGAGGATGGAAACTTAATTTACTTGGTTGTGACTAAGCATGGGACATAACGATAAGGCTGCATTCTCACTTAAATTCGGCGATCCCATGCAGTTAGAAGCCATATTCGCGGTGGCATCATGCTCCTGTGCAGGTGATACGCGCGCGTATACTTGTGTCTTCGGGCTCACTGATTTGCCAAATGCGCGCTTGCACGAGTGTAATTCAGTTGTGGTCTCTCACTGGGGTTTGTCTACTGGCTATGAAAACCCGCTTCGCGCACCCACTACTGTTCCTGACTGACCCTGCACGTGCAGGATTTTGGGCCAGCGCAGTTGGAACACCCAACTGGCTCACTGTCCCAAAATTCAAACGTTATTTTTGTGAGGTTAGTTTTAACCACGTTTCATGGTTTAAAGGAACCCTTCGCGACGAGTGGAGAAAGAGGTCCACCAGTGTGATCTGCCCTAGTTACCAGGGGGCCATGCGGGGATAGGGTCTACTTCGACACGCTGAGCATATGCCTGTTTCTCGAATGACCTCGCTCTTCTAAATTACCGAACTGCAAAACGGGAAGCCCCTCAAAGTTTCCCTTGTGGAGGCCTGTTGCCCGTTTAACGAAACTGGTTATCACAAGAGCCTGTTAATCAAACTTTGACAGCTGATCATTTCTTATAGATGGTATCGACTGAAAAAAATCCTGCCTTTTTACTGGAAGCTGACAGTGACACCCCTTAAATATCAATGATATTTCACTCGAAAAAAATCACCACGGCAGTTACAAGTGATTTTCCTATAAAAATTTTGCAGAAGGTCCCCGGGAATACACCGAGCGATCAATAAAACATGACCTGGAAATTCTTTTCATTCATTTTTAACACAAAAGGATAGGCCTACCAACAGAGTCATTGTACACACACAACGAGATCCCTTGCCGCACAGGTGCAAATGCGTCGATGATCAATCTTTAATACCGGAATTGCGTTGTAAGCTTTGGACTCGTCAACGAAATGCGATTTACGTGCGACCTAGGCGCGCATAGTGTAACGTATAGGGCACATTATGCACTTGACTCCTGGTGCATAATTTCGCGGATCCATTGTTGCAACGTGCGTGTCTTTGCACACATCAAGCGTAAATAAACAGTTGCTCTTGTTGCGCCCACGTTCAAAACCAACCTGGTGTTCTTTTGCAAGAAAGCTGCTCAAGTTGTTCACCTTTGTGGGCCCAGCGCGATCTGCAGTTTTATTGAATCTTTGCGGTTGTGGAGCAGGGCCTTGGTTACGAGTGGCAGTTGTTTGCCGTTGAGTCTGCATATCAGCTTGGGAGTTTCCATTGAGCAGAAGTTACTACGAACGAAACAAGCATGTCGGGTATAAAGGAGATACCGTGAGTATGTCTTGAGTCTCCATGAAGACCTATACAACAGCTAGGCGAGATTGAATCGTCAGTACATTGTGATTTATACAATGAGTTTGAGGCAGATGCCTAGTGACAAAAAGTAAACACAAGACACCTACAGATCTAGGATAGAGCGTAGCGCTGAAATCTTTATGAGATTATTCATCTTTTTAAATTTCCCAGACACCTCAAAAAGGTTGCTATATTAACCATTAATATCTCTATGTGGTTGTCATCCCTTCCCCGGCCGTTATACAACGGGACAATATGCAATGCCTTTTTGGAGGACAAGTCATCCCTTTTTCCCCTAGGATGTGATCTTTTCAATTTGACAATAGCAACTGCATGGTATGATGAGCGCCATCTGGGGCTTCGTGCGCGTATTATGAAAGGGGTCATTTGCAGATACGCAGATCATCGTAATCAATTTAGATGAACGTCTCTCTTATCCAACATGAGAAATCACAGAACTCGGAAAGATTTGTTGGTTTACATGTCCCAGTTTTCCCTGAAGAACCAGCCATCTGTTTGTGAGAGTTAGATGGCACTAAGTTGAGAGGTCCTCCAAAGACAAACTCATGAACACTCCCTATGCAGTCATGTCTTATACATGTACATGCAGGTTTATGAAGCTAGTAGGCCTCCTGCCAAGATGACGAAGGCAATGTTGTTATTCATTGACTCTTTTTCTGTCTCGTCGTGTTGACCTAAATTCACAGCTCAGTGAACGCGTGTCAGTAAGTTCAAAGGGGAGTGGGGAATGGAATGCGAACCTGAGTGACTACATCTTTTCGTAGTCTGTGGGCTTGGGCTAAACTTGGCGATGTGAGAACTGTGCTTGTTAATATGGAAGGGGGAGTCTACTCATTCCCAGTTGGCCACTCTGAAGTAATGTCGATTTACCATTCGGAAATACAGAATTCGTCATTTTTCTCTACGTTTATTTAAGGACATTCAAAGTGTTTTGAATGTTTGTTTGGAATGCCAAAAATAGCTTAAATGAATTCCTGTTACTTGAATACACTTTTTTTCACAATACGTGTATTTCAAGGTTAAAACTTGCTGTGGATCTAATACAAAACAGCTACCAAGCTCAAAGCGTCCGATTTCATTCCGCTGAATGATGCAGCTTAATTTGAGACGTCAACGCTCAACAAATGACACGTTTTGATATCATATTTGGTATTTATATTGACCTAGTTTGTGCTTGAGCGTGCAAGCTGAAACTGTAAGGTACTTTGACCTGTTGTCTATGATGATATTGTGTCACAGCGGGTCGGAAGTTTGTACCGTTCGTAGGGTCGAAGTATAAACACTGACACAGAGTGCTTCAAGTTGAGTGCACTCGACTAACACTTGTCTTAAAACAGCCTCATGATTCTAACATTCCTGCGCCCCTGTTTGCCACGCCCACCTCTAAAACATGAAAACAGAAGCATGGACATCTTAGGGGATAGTAAGGGGTGCTCCCCCCCGAAAAAGTTTGAACCAGTTGAGACGGGAAAGGAAGAAATGAAAATAAAAAGATGGAAGGGGATCTAAATCACTGATTTGCTGCTGATGATTTACAGATGATGAGTTAGAGCAACCCAAAGGAAAATTGTTTTCTCTGATTTTATCTGTTCAAATAAAAATGGAAGCATCCAAATCGAACGCAGTGTCATTTGTCTTCAGAGCTGAACTATAACAAGCTAAAAAGGTTTTTTCTGTTCATGCCAAGATGCGAGTTCTGAATGTAGATTGCGTCATTCTGAGAAAACAGAGAAACCGAGGGGAACCTTCGCCCTGTGTTTGTAGTGGATAGACCATTGGGCATGTCAAACAGTGCAAGTAGCCATTGTTTGTAGCCACTGCTTGGCATGCTTGGATGCTTCCATATTTACTTGAATAGATAAAATCAGAGAAAACATGTTTTCCTTTGAGTAACTCTTTAACTACATATGTTCCCAATTAATGTTCCTCCAACACTCTACTACGCATCAACGAGGCTGTGTAGTGCTGTAAGCGCTGCAGTGATATGATTCGAAGTTGCGGCTTCACGGTAAACCACTGGACCTACACGGTTGCTGGTGAGGGCTGGTTGATCTGCCTCCATAAACGTGTACGTGGTGTAGCCTTGCCTGTACTTGTGAGAGCAAGTGCTGTGGGATTCACCACGCATGCGCCAAAAATTCATCTAAATGTGCACAAAATGCAGCTTCCTTGCGTTTGCACTCCAAGCACGGCGATATTACATCCTAACCTACCCTGTCCCTTGCCCAACTTCTGTGCCAACTTGAGGCATGCCCCACCGTGTTGACTGAGTTGGGTATGCCCGAAGTTCGCACTGGGCAGATTGTGGTCAGTGTACCGTATTGGGACTGTGTCCGCGACAAGAAAGCTCAAAGCATCCTCCATCCTCTACTCCATCGTACCCGGAGGACGTGTCCAATGAGTTCCCACAACAGTCAAGAAACGAACTTGACCACCGTGAGTATGAATATTCGTGTGTGTGTTTATTTTGAAGCAGGCCTTGGTATTTTGGCAAGGTGGCAAAGGACGTGGCTCACGAGAGACTATCCGGTACAATGTCTGGGACCTTTCTAGTGAGAGACAACGAGACATCGAGAGGGAGCTACGTCGTCTCTGTGAAGTAAGCAAATAAGCAGGGGCCTGACTAGAGCAGTTTGTAGGGAGAGTTGCTTCATGAGCGTCTCAATCTTTGGAACCAAAACAATGGATTATGTGTCCCTGCACATGGACAGTTTGCAAGCTGCAAGCTGTACTGAGCACACAATGAACAGCCATTTTGGTTCCGAAGTCTGACGTAGACATTACTCCCACATGCAGCTTTTGGCGTAACAAGAGCCCTTTTTCGGAGGGGTGGGAATGGGCAGCTGATATGCCTTTCCGCTCAGTCACACAACCTGATGCCTTATCGCAGTTACTAGCGCAGATGGTGTTGTTGCAATAATTTGGGAAACCGATGCTGGAATTCCAGATTGGTAGCAGTGCAGTAACTAGTGGATTCAATATCTTAATTGAACCAAATTTTAAGCACGGAGTGGCGCTGCGGTAATGGGGAGAACACTGAAAGTATCCAAGACATTTAGGATGCCCAGTTAAGGTAATTCACTTCCACAAAGAAGCCCAGAGCATTCCAGACACCTGGATATCACCGAGAGCACCAAGGTAATTCGAAGATGAGCCAATTAACACGCTACTCCGCCAACAAACAGATCTATCTCATAAACAGGCGGCATGTGGAACATTCACTTTGGTTGGTACCCTTTATTCACTATCGATGGCCTTTGTGAACCTTCGTTTTGCGTCGTTTTTCAGTGAAAATGGTATGGTGGTCGACTACGACATCCGGAAGACGGGTCGGACACTTAAGATCAACGACCGCGACTTTGCCGACCTTGCCGCCCTCATCGGCTACTTCCAGAAATACCCCTTGGACACCATCACACTAGACATACCGGTGAGTATTTCATGCAGCAAGCATGATCCTGGGCGTTGGAGTCAAATGAAAAAGCAGTGAGCCAGTTCGGTATTCCAACAGCGCATGCCCAGTGCGAGGCTACTCGTGAACAGGTTTGCGCTCGCGCGATAGCCTGTCCTGTCAGCGTAGCCATATACGCCGACTCGCGGGCGGCTTTGTTCCCGAACGACCCCAGCTTCCCGAAATGCGGGTGTCAAACTGGCTCATTACAACAACAACGAAAAAGGACGACATCCTCTGAGGGTCATTATTTGTACATCAGTACCAATGCCCCAGGGCCTGGTTCGAAACGGTCGACTAGATGGTCCAAACCATCCGTCGTTCGGGAGCTGTTGGTCGACGTGTAGTTAACTATTTTTCGCTCGAATCTGCCCAAAGTTGTTCATCACTTTCATGTTCGGAAGAAGTTCACGCGTCCGGGAGCTGGAGATCGAATTAGATGCACGCATACTCATTCACTTGTTTGTGACGTACTCTCTGAGGAAGTGGGCCGAATTTTTAACTGTTTGTTATTTACCCAAACCTGTAACAGAAAACAGAAACCGTATAATCGGCTCATAATGAAAGTGAAAATACAATGGCTTTGTTCAAAAAATTACTTCTCACAATTTTTCTTCATGTGCTCTTTGTTTGTTATGATTCGTCCGGTATAAGTGCTCAAAGGAAGGCATGGAATCTCCTCCAATCTCACCATCATGGCAGAAATAGTGACGACTGGAAGGAAGACTGGTCCTGTAAAATAATCGGAAGCTGGAGTTTGGACCATCCCATCCGGTTTGTGGAACACGCGGAGTGTGAAAGGGCAAGATAAATAGAAAAGCTGTTTGTTTTCTGTTTGTACAAAGTGCAGGGGATATCTTGGAAAAAAAACTTTTTGAAATGTTGAATTTCTATCTTTCTGTAGTATCATGATTGCTCGTGCCATACGTTCTTGTCATTAAGACTACTGAAAAGAGATTGAACAATTCTTGTCAAAAATATAAGAAAGCCACAGCCACTCTGAAAGTAAGACTTTCTGTGTTTTTCCGATGGTGGCGCCAAATGTATGAATTTTTATGTAGGGTTAAATATTTTTCAACTGCAGTTGCAGAACAAGCAGAGGAGGTACCATCTACCTTGGGATTCCACAAGTACAAGTTGCTTCTAGAATATGACATGAAAGTATTCAGAGTGGCTGTGGCTTTCTCATAGTTTTGACAAGAATTGTTCAATCTCTTTTCAGTAGTATTAGTGACAGTGTGACCGCCATGAACATCATTTAACAACCTATCTGTAAAAGAAGTGATAAACTGGAGCTGTTAAATATTGAAGTAAACCTACCGTTTCAAAAACATGACCAGCTTATGCGAAGAATTCATGTTTAACCTGGAGGAGCTTCTATTCGAAAACATTGTTTACACCTTGAAAGCATTTTAAGCTGAAGTATTCTGAAAAATCAAAGTAATATGTAATACTGACGTCATATGTATTTTTAAGTGATTTATACTTTATACGACCATTTATGTGTATTTGCTGAATGGGCTTGAAAAACGTGACATTTCTTCCCTTTGTATGTAAGACTTGCAGTCAAAATGTACTCAACGGAAGTTTTGACACTGATCTGTATAACATTATTTCCGTTTTGAGGAGCGAGTAACGTCGAACCAGCCCTATGTGTATTTTTTAGTAGACTGTAATAGACAACCAGAATTAGAAGCCATGACTGCGGTGACGCAACGCTCGTGGACAGGTGGTACGCGCGTTACATGCCTCTTTGACCAATAGGATGTCGTGATTTACCAAATGCACGCTTGCGTCAAGCTGAAGAATGTGCGAAGAGTGCGGCGCCACCGCATATGGCGTCTAATCGAATAAGTCTAGATACTCTAGTTGAATGTTGTGTTTAGTTTTTAAATCGTCCATCTCATAAAGATCATGTATTACCGAGATGACATTACTCGGTTGTTCAGAACAGTGATGACTGAAACGTTAAATTTATTGCTGTGTTGTGTCTCTGCGTTACAAAAGTGTTATGATATAGAAAGTGTTATTAGTGATTGCCTACACGGGAAAATGATCACGGTAGTGAGCAAGGAAATTTAAGTACTCATGTACATGCAATAGCCAGCGACCAGAATTAGACGGATCGAGCCTTTACTGCGGGGGCAACCAGTTTGCTGGCAGGTGCTGGGCCCACGCGCGCGCTATTTCTCTGTATCCGGTTCGTGACACCGTCAGACACACGCACGCACCGCGAATTATACGTTCCCATTGGAAGAACAGGCAAGTCGAACGATAACTTACGATTCCACGGTTTCGTGTTAACGCGCAACTATGTGAAGTGGGCGTGTTTAAACTGAAGTGACGTCACACTTACGAACCGGATAAGGATGTCGTCACTTGCCAAACAAGCGCGCTCAAGTAAGAATCTGTGTTTGAGCATGTGGCCCCGCAATAATGGCGTTTTTGTACATGTACGTGCATTAGCAGAAACCTCATTACCATACATACAATTTCAGCTTTCACATTTAATCGTGATAATCTGTGCACCACAGCACGTGACTGCAGCTCATCACGCACTTCTGACAATAAACCATGGGTTTAAATTAATGTGATCGGGGGAATGGGTATACAGTTCCACCGTGATTGCACCGCTAGTGTAAACTGTTATTATTAATGGGTATTTTTGTGCTCTTTCTAGGCTGAAGAAAATCGTTTGACATCTTGTGCCGTAATTAGCTGTCTTGTCTGCTCATTTTGTGCTTGTGCAGTTGGAGTATTGAACAACTTAACGGGAGAGGGAAATCTTTTCATTTCAGTTGCATGCATATGGCTCGTGCTAAAGCCTCCGCTTCAAAGAACTGTGGCCAATTTCATAGAAATGCTAAGCCGAAATTCGCTTAACTTAAGCGTGGAAAACCTTTTAAGAAAACAAAGGTTACCAGCTCAAACGCTATTTATTGTCATGCTAAACAAAACACAGCTGAATTCGATCCACAAACAATATACGCCGCATGGAGTTTGGGCTGGTTACCTGATTTATCCAGCAAGGTTTTCGCGCGCTTAAGCAAATTTTGTGCGTAAGCAGCTCTATGAAATTAGCCCCAGCTGGCCATAAAGGCCGCGCCGCTGACTCGGACTCTCGTGTGAACTACGCGTGGGCTTGCGTGGGACACCACAGTGAAGCAACCCCCAGTTGTCGAAATTCGAAGTGTCGGCACCTGATTTTGACATCAACGGACTTGTGTATGCAATATCGATCAGTCACAGTCTGATCACTTATCACAGAATCTTTAAAGCAAACGGACTGACCCGTAGTGAACTTGAGCCAGTAAATAACGAGGTCTCTTGGTGTTGCCAGGATTATCCATGTAACCAATCACGGGATGAACTCTTCTGACCTCTTCCGGCGGTTGTTAGACCTATATAATTACTTCTTACGACGGCGCTTTGAAACCACGTCCTTTTTATAGGGTTGCGGACTGATAATTGGGCCAAAAAAATATGTAAAGCTGGGCTCAGAAACTGCTTTAGTCATGATCGTTAGCCCGAAATGAGCCCTTTGTCCAGGCACCGTGCAAGCAGGTTGAGTAGTTTTGCCGTTGCCACAAAACCTGAAGCCATTACCTGGGCCGATTCTGATGCAGCCACAGTACAATGCAGGACTGGTGTCTCCCCTTGTCAAGGCAGAGGCACAAAAGGATTTACCTAAGGATGGCGATAGCGTCAGTTCTGTATTCCTTTTACTGAGAAGTCTCTTTTGAGCTACTCTCAAGAGCGAATTGCCTCTTATAGTCACAGTAAATAGACTGTGTGTGTGCTACAGGCGGAAGTCAAACGGTAGGCGTTGAACAAATCAAGTCAAGGACCCTGCATGAGTGGGTTGAACCGATCGCACTAGCGTTTCCCCTTAAGAGGGAGATCCGGCTGTGACAGTCAGCTACTCGAAGTGGATTTCGACATTTTACTATGTGGTCTGGTCATATGACTGAAGATTGCTTTCAAGGTCTGGTGAGTTGATGATGTACTTGGGTCACAATTAAGAGTGTCATTGGCTGTGACCTCTTGCAGAAATCTGCTTATGATATTGCTTTCAAACAACCAGAAACAACCAGAATCATCAGGCTTATGCCCACTTCGAGCGCCCTGAACTATCAAAGGTTCTGACAATGACCTTACGTACGGACGTGCCTTAACTACCGGGTATCCGCACTCAATGCCGGTAACTTTGGGAGCTACGTGTGGGCCGCCACGGTGAGGTAACTGATAAAGATACGTCGCCTGATGCTTACGAAATTACTTCGTCATTTTACGGAAATTTCCGAGTACCCAAGCCGCAAAGCTGTGGGAAACTAATTGGAAATATCGGCCGTGCAAGAGGAAAACCAGAAACGGAAAAACCTTTGGTACAGCGATAGGAAAGTGCGGTGTGGATCATAATTTTAGGTACATACGAAATAATACTTCAGTGGAAGGGCCAACTATGAACTCGATAAAAGGGAGAACTGGTGACTAGTGGGAAGTGTCTTCAAAAAAACTGTGTAACAAAACTCCGGACTGTTAAAAAGAAAAATAAACTTGCCTCTCCTCTGGTCAACTTGCCTCTTCCGTCGTGAAGATGAAGTCCCATATTCTGCAGGTTTCTTCTGTGACTTGCATTTGCCTGCTGGTTATTTTGTTATCCGTCGACGGCAATCCTGTCGAGAAAGCAGAGGGAAATGCTCGCAAAGACCAAGACCCTAAAAGTGGGGACATAGGTGAGAACTTAAGTTATTGCTAGATTTATTCGTGAAGAGAAAACAATGTTGTTTTATTTGTCAGCTTATAAAACATCCCCACCCTGTTACCCCCGAGGCGGTGTGCTGTAACTTCTGGATGGGACTATATATTTGAGGGAACAGCGGAAAATGAAAGCTACGTGTTGATTTTTTCCGAGTGAAGCACAGTGACAGGACAAGAGAAAATGGAAATCTTTGTACCTTACGTACAATGAATAGTGAATTGTCTTTGTAAATATAAAAGTTATTGCAAGGTAGTATTTTAGTCATTCAGGTCATTTTCTTTATTAACCTCTAGGTGTTCTGCGTAATCTCGATTTCAGATTTGTCCAAGCCAGGAACCTGTCCTTCTGAACAAATTGTCTCTAAGCACAGTCTGGCAGTGTGTACCTTGGATTGTCTCTTTGACCTGGAGTGTTCGGGAACCATGCGATGCTGCCCGGACAGTTGCGGTGGGGCGGCTTGTATTGAGACTACGGAAAATGAAGGTAGGTCTATTCACAATCTGGTGCAGGTCTCCTGGCTCTGAGGTGCAATTAAGTTTCTGCCCCCTTCTCTGATTAAACAGGGTGATACGAAGAACAACAAACTTTCATCCGAATCCACTGATGAAAAAAAAGAAGAGAGATTCAATTTCATAATTTGTGCGAAATTTTCCTAAATTTCTGGCAATTGGAATTTGAATACTGTTACGTTCATTACGTTTAAGCCTCTCGAAGTAAAATGATGACAGATTTTCTTTATTAAAGACAATTGTATTTGGGGTTTTTGATCGTGAGTTCTAGTCTCCCTGGATGGGAAATACAAACAGTGTACATGAGACACACTATCCCATGTCCAATGTACAGTCCGTCGAATTGTTATGGATTGTTATCTTACGTGGATGAATCTAGTGGCACCGTCCTTGACAAAGCGGCAGAGTGGAAGTATGGAAGGAAAAACTTATGGTGGAAGTAACAGAGAGATGGCAATTTTATTTCGGGTTTTTTTTTTGTGGCTGAACCCGGAACCAGCAGTGCCTTCCCGTTTCCTGTTATTGTTGGAAATGGGTCGACCACGAAGCATTAAAGATGAGATCCCTTTTAAACTGGAAGTTAAAGGAGTGGTCACGTATGTTGTGTGTAGTCAAATCACATTGGCACCACCAGTTGTAATACGCCCCTTTTACGATGGTGGCAATTACACTTGAAATACAGCTTATGACCGCAATCGAAGATGACTATTGAGGAATTTGGTGTAGGGGGTGCTTTCACGTTTATCATGTGGCAGAAAGCACAGTCAGCCTGAGTCAAGTCAGTTTTTAAAAATTTAGAAGCCATCACTGCGGGGCCGGGCCATCCTGTCGGCGCACATGGACAGTATACGCGTGCGTCACAATCCTCTACAACCTATCCGGTCCGTAAGTGTAACGTCATTTCAGTTTAAACCACGCCCACTGCACACGTGTACTGCACATAGGGTTACATGCATTGATCGCCGTATATGTGGAACCATGGAACCGAAAGTTAACGTGCAAGGCTTCTGCGATCGTCCAATGGGAGCCCGCGAATCGTGGCGCATCCGTCTTTGTGACGAAGTCACTTACGCACCGGATAAGGTGTCTAGACGTACGTGCCACAAAGCGCGAACACGCTCAAGTTGTGTGTGAGTGCATCTCATCGGATTCGTTTTTACTCACGAGGATCTCTCCGTCCTGTGCCAATTAACTACGTCATTTTTGTACTAGTTTATTCATGCATTAACCAACTCGATGTTTAATTGGGAAATATCGAGATAGAAGACGACCATAGAGAAATGTTAGGATGTTTGACAGATGGGAAAAATAGCTTGGTGATGAACCAGCTTGGAGTTACATAACCTATGGGTCTGCCGTCACAGGCGCAATGTGATTTTTTAATATGACAGTGGTCGGACAAAATTAATGACAAAAACCCAACAGAAATAATAATGTGTCGCTTTGACAAGGTTTAAGATGACCTTAAAAAAACTCTAGGTTTACTCGAATTAATAAATGTTTCTAAACCAAGGCAAGAAAAGTACTTTTAAAGCAATGATAAAATAACGACTAAATTGCATTCAATATCAATCGAAAATGGAGAACAACATAAAAAGCCATAAATATGCCATTCTGAATAAAACACACTGCAGATGTAGGCTTCATCAATATCTTGTCTATCGACCTATGCATATTGTGTCACCCCCCCACCTTTCCTGATCCCTACCCCCCCCCATTTCTGGCACAAATTTACACTACTGCAGCCCGGAACCCTTCGTATTAGAACACCCCCCCCCCAAAAAAAAGCTGAAAATTTCGGATAAATTTCATGCAAAAATCAACAACGGGAAGCATGCTATAAAATAATAAAGCTCAACAAAATGAAGCGAAGCAATGAAGATACATGCAATACGACCTTGTACATTTTAACTTACAGAGAGCTCGAGAGTGTCACGCCGAAAAGTCTCTGGTCTGGGCCGATTTGAGGAAAGGCGTAGCACAGCAATGTTGAAACACAGGTCTCTTTGACACATTATGGTCGTCGTGGTGGCGGGCATGCATGCAGTGTGCTTAGCCGGTAGCTTGAGGTAGCCCTCTGTCTCTTAGCTTTCACTCCGTCCCAGCTAGCACCGGGTCCACGTCCACTGTACTCGCACAAGCCAAGTATACCCCACCGTGTCAGTCTCGTACTCGATGAATCTTGGCATTCTACGCCTTATATACCCACTATTTCACAAAGAGAGCTAAACAAAAGACATACCAAAGAGCTTAAAAACAGATTTGTGCGAGCATCCATTCAAAAGACTATGCGTAGGCCTACTATTCAGGCGTATCGGCAGTCATATTCAATCGCATTCTTTTAAAATTGGACGGGGCGCATGCTGACAAGAACTGCAAGTTGAAAATAAAAGTCTTATTCACTAATAAACAAACACTGACCCTTAATACTAAACTTACTTTCTCTTCCAGATAAATCCAGCACAATTCAGCCAGCAACAGAGACGACCACCAGCCCTGCCAGAGCCAGCAGTGAAAGTGCAGGTGATTGTAATATCCTGCGTATTTGAGATGGAAAATGCACACGACCAAATAGTTGGACACTCTTTTGTGAACCAAAGCAAATTGTTCCAGCGGGTTAACTTCAAAACTTTCTTTGAATAGTCCTCGACATGTTTCCTTTTTCTTCGTGTTTCTTTTTTGGGCGGGTGGGTTCTCCGTACTAACTCGAGGATCCTAGTCTCCTCGTGGTTCACAAACAAAGCCCTAAACCTTAATGGCTACCTGTTTTAAATGCTCTTTATCTGTGCGGTTCGCAGACAACACTAAGCCTGAATCAACAGTCTCTGCTACCATCAGGACAAGAACCAAAGAAGCTACGGCCTCCTCTACATCAGACAGTACTCCTTTTAAGTCACCGCAACAAAACTCCCAAATTTCACTGCCAACTCGAGGATCCTAGTCTCCTCGTCGCTCACACGCAGAGCTTTAGACCTAACAGCGCCCTGTTTTAAATGCTTTTTATCTGTACGGTTCACAGATAGCACTAAGCCTGAACCAACAGTCTCTGCTACGATCAGGACAAGAACCACAGAAGCTACAGCCTCCTCTGACAACAATGCAGAGTCAGGTAGGCCTTCGTTTGAAAACTATTTCAGCATCCTTCCAAGATGCTGTCTACCGAGAGAAATCTAGGCCCACATGACATTATTATCTGAACGACTGTAGGCTTATACAACCTGATCAGATTAAGTACCGGTAACAGGTTTGCTGTAGCACCATGCGAAAATACCTCTTTCGTATGCGTGGTTTTGAAAAGGGTACTCAACGTTTCAGACTCTGTCCTTCGTCTGGACACAGACAGTATGCTCTGTCCTTCGTCTGGACACAACCTTTTCAGACCTAATCATACTCACAAGATAGATATTTCCGCACACCACAAACTTCTTTCTTAACTTTCCACCTTCACCGTGAAAAAAAAACAAATCTCCATGCAGCTGATCAAAATCTTAGTTATGACAAGTCGGAGGGTCTCTTTGTTGGCGTGTGTATGACCACAAACAAGCCTCTCCTCCTCCAGAGCACAGAGGGTGCATAAGTTTTCCGACAGGCGACATTAAATGTGATACCGAATTGTCTCTTCAACAGATTTACACCTTGACGGGGATGCGGTTGTCAACGTATCAGTCGTTGTCGGCAAGGACTTGGTTCTCCACTGCAACATCTCCACGACCGGGAGTGAGCCGCTGCTGTTCTTCTGGATGGTGCAGACGGACGGTGGCTATCTCTCGTGGTCAGATGTGACCTCGACCGATAACAAGCGAGGTGAGCCCGACTTGGAAGCACGAAGCCGTGTCCGAATCACTTGGCTACGACTCGAAATCACACACAAGTTTACGGTAGTGGCTGTAGCCACTTCCAATAGGGTCGTGTGTGATTTCAAAACGCAGCCAAGTAATTCGGGCAAAGCCTGATCACGATTGCAGGCTTTTGAGGCCCGGAACACGAACTGCATAATCTATACCAGCGTTGCAAACAGTTGTGAAGGTCTCGAAGTTTTTATTACGTGTCATTTGAACTATGAAGAGTTCGTTGACGGTTTGTACAAGCCTCTGAAAGCAAATGACAAAGTTCAGGATCTTTCCTCTTCCTCCACACGCTTTTAATATTTTGTCTGTTCATACCGGCCTACTGTTCACGATCTCGAACAAGACAGTTGTGACACCAAGCCAATAAGACAGGCTGGGGTACACTTTGTTATAACCTAGAAGTTTACTGGTCACAGCCAGTTGTATTTATAAGGTGAATATCTCTTCAAATATAAAAACACTGGGGAATACGACACAGTATGTTCAAAAAAGTCGATGACATTTTGAAATTCTCATCATTTCCTCATCCAGTGTCTCACGGAGGAGCTTGGTTGGAGATTGTCGGAGCGACGCTACAAGATTCCCAGAGCTTTGTCTGCTTTGGGGGTCATTCGATTGGTTACCTGACGCAAACCTACATGGTGACTGTGACAGAGAAACCAGGTATAAATATAATTATTAAGTTTCAAAATATGTCCTACAGTGTAGTACAGAACAACATTATAAATTGGTTCCATAGTGTAGTTTAGTACGGGAGCGACAGTATAAATTGGTTCCTTAGTGTAGGTTAGTACAGAACAACCGTATAAATTGGTTCCACGGTGTAGTTTAGCACGGAAGTGACAGTATATAAATTGGTTCCTTAGTGTAGGTTAGTACAGAACAACCGTATAAATTGGTTCCACAGTGTAGTTTAGCACGGGAGCGACAGTATATAAATTGGTTCCTTAGTGTAGGTTAGTACAGAACAACCTCAAATAGTAGTAATGAGAACAGGACAATTTCATGGTGCTGCCGAGTGCATAAGCAAAGGATAGTTTACCAAACGAATTATCATCCAGTATTCAAGTGCTTTGGGGAAATATACATTTCTTGTGACTTTCTCTCGGCTTACCCAGGATGCAACAAAATGGTAAGTTACATTAATAGCCTCGCAGATTCCTGGAATTCGGGACAACGTGCAGAGCTACATTGGATTAGACCCAGTCGAGCTTTTGCTTGTGAGATGGATACATCAATAAACCTGAACATCCGCTTCAACTAGTGAATGAAAAGTTAAGTTCGGCATTCGAGAACCAAAGGTGGTTAAGGTTGTTGAATCTGAGATTGGAACCTGAGACCAAATGATCTAGGACTGAATTCTGGCGCTCTTTCTGTTCTTCAGAGACCAGTCAAGGGAGTCCACCGGACAGCTGTGCCAACCACGCCTGCATGAATGGAGGCTCGTGCATCGAGGAGGAGGACCACACCTACCACTGCGTGTGTCCAGATGGATATCAAGGTTCGTGATTGAACTGTGGAAGATCATAGCCTTTTGGCGTTTTAGTTGTGACGGATTTGAGGGATGGTTCCAACTTTGCTGCAGACACTTATAAATCAGTCACAAACATTACAGTATAAGAGCCTGGCTTTCAGAAGACATTCCTAAACCAAATAGGAAATATGGAAAAATCGCAGATTTGTTAACGTACATAAACACAGTTACTTGCGCGCGCAAGGTGTATACTATCGTTTACTGTACGATTACAGTACAAAGTGGAATAGCATATCACGAGTCACTCTAAAAGACGAGGAATGAATAAACTTCAGTTGCTTAGGAAGAACTAAGGAGACTTATGCCATGCAGTGTGTTCAATACCACGAACAGTAATTATCACGAATTTAAACGAAATTAAGTTACACATCGTCGTATCAGTTAAGACTTGGCCTGACTTCCTAGATTCTGTCAAAAAAAGAGCAAATGTGTTCCTCGAAATATTTGTGCTAGATATTATTTTGCGCTCTCTTTAAACTCACTAACAGGAGAGGGCTGCACTGAGGTACTGAACCCCTGCGGGCAACATCCCAACATCTGCCAAAATGGTGCTACGTGTGTGCCCGCCGACAGCCATTTCTCTTGCAAGTGTGCGCCCGACTGGGAGGGTGTACTTTGCCAAGACAGGGTAAGCGCGTGTCGCAGCTCCCCTTGCCTCAACGGCGGAGAGTGCGTTGATTTGGTCGACACCTTCCGGTGTGTTTGCCCTCCCAAATTTTCGGGACTCCGCTGCAAGGAGAAGCGGCCCGTGACGACGGAGACGAGTAGAGAAGAGACTACTCTGCCTCCTACCACAGTGCCGATGTCCGATGCCTGCTACTTGCCACTGGATATGGGCACCTGTTCGAGAAAGGAAACTAAATGGTGAGAGTAGAAAATATGTCTCATAATATCAGAAAAAATTTTAGACTAGAAGGAGAAAACGAAATCAGGCAATAATTTAAAGTCAACTGTAATTAACGGGGAAGAGTTTTTACAGCAAATTCATAGGCCAGTGTAGAGATTGTTTGTCCGCAGGAAATTTTTGTAGGGAATTAAGCAGTTTTGTGAAAATTGCTGTATTTGGGGCTTAACTTGGTTCCAGTCTGTTATTGTTTGATCTCGTGGAAATCAAATGACAAAAGAAGGCCATACAATGCAACTGAATACTGCCGCCCTTGAGTCACATTTGCACAGTAAGTAGAATTGACCTGGTCTAATTCTGACAGTTCTATCATTTTCGGACAAGACACGAAGCTTTCACTTCGCAATGTTTACACCGTGACAGGTACTACGACACGGAGACGGAGCAATGCCGGCCTTTCGTCTACAACGGCTGCCGGGGTAACGCAAACCGATTCTCGAGCTACGACAACTGCCACTGGGAGTGTCCCCGGCTCCCGGCCGACCCTTGCGCCCATCCCATCGTCACAGGACGATGCAAAGCCATGATTCCCAGATGGGCGTACAGCGCTGAGAGCCGTACCTGTGTGGAGTTCGTGTACGGTGGTTGCCTGCCAACGGGGAACAACTTCCTGACACGGGAGCAGTGTGCTCAGACATGCGTGTCAGGTATATAGACCTTTCTTTTCTGTACAAACACTGCATGACCGCCATTCTGTACTGGTGGCCAAATTTTCAGCCATTTAACACAGTCTTGTATTCAAATCCATCACAAGCCCCTGTAAGTCCATCACAAGTCCATCACAATGAGTCTTAGCCAATTCACAAGCTATTCAAATGAGCTGTGACAAAACCATTTTTTTTGTCATTGTTCACCCTGTTACTTGTGACTGGCCTTGTGAAGGGATTTGTGACTGGACTTGTGAAAGGACTTGTGATGGACTTGAATACAACACTGGTGTAACGACAGCGTTTGTCTCAAATTGCGTATCTGTTCCGTAAATTATGTAGACTGAGGCATTTTGCAGACAGAATGTAGCAGAGTCAAAAATATCAACACAAACATGAGAATAAAGGTAGAATGTCCGTACAAAATCAAGGAACTAGACGGTCTCGATGTGCATATTGCAGAATCACAACATCCACCGACAGGAAGAATCCTATATTCCGTGAATGGCTGAAATTTTAACAGTTCTGATCTCTACGTATTTCGTGGCTAATATCTCCCTTTTTCTTCGGTGACATATGATTAAATTATTATTATGCAGATACCCCACAGCAGTGTGAAGTGTGCGATCCACCAAGCCTTGCAATGGCCTACTGTAATAGTGACTTTGGTAAGAACTTTAAAAATTTACAGAATTTATTCGGTATTTTAGAACATAGCGATAATAGCACACACAAGCATGGGAGACAAGATTTTTTTTCACTTCTGGACTCGTTCCTTGTCTTCTTTTATAATCCCAGAATAGAATGAAAGGGTCAGGAATCAGCCTCCTTGGCTCTCCTGAATCAAAACCCCACCTTCCGTCCCTGTACGGGTTCATCGCTGAAAATAGCCTGAGAGGCTGTTTTCGTTTAGGTTAACGAATGCACAAGAGATTTACTCCAGCCTGTCTCAGTGATCCAAAGCTATTGGCCTCTGAGGACAAGCTGTAACCTATGTAACTTGGCTTCAAATAGGAATAGGCCTCCTATCTCACACACCTATGAAAGCCACAGCCGCTAACGGTTGCATTTCGACAGAATCGCGTGCCTTTTGATTAAGCCACAGCCAGGTTGAACGCGGCTTCATACTCAGCTTTGTGTGTTCTGATTTCAAAGTGATCACTGGCATCGTCCGTCGACAGTTGTTTGCCGATGGTACACTAAAGACTGTCGTCTTGGAACTGACCAGGCGTTACAAAGGACACAATTTAACACTCCGGCGGTCCAAATTCCTCGACGAGCCGATTTTCATCGTCAAGAGTCGATCCCAAGAATCGGATACGTGCCGTAACGACTGTTTCAAAGACCTGGAGGGTAAGATCTGCTGATGACATCACATACAGTCAGTGACATCTCAAAGAAACGACCGCACATTGAGCTCAAACCGCTTCTCCATTTTCAGAAAAATCTATGAACTAAAACTGGCAGAAATTAAAGTACACTTGCTGAGAACATCAATACAGCAATTGCAAATTATCTGTCACCTGCCATATCAGTTTAACATGAATTCCATACTTTTGAAATTGATTCCTCTTTGTCCTAACTTTGTTCCCTCCAGACGGCAAGGAATATATTCTGACCGGAACCCTGTCGAGAGAGGGCGGTAGCACTACCGCCCACCTCACCAGCAGGAGCTACGTCAAGCCCGTTGTCGGCAGAAGGCTGACCAAATTAGAAATGATCAAGAATGACAGAGCTTTCAATAGAAGATGCTCGCGCCGACTGGAAACCCCACTGTAGGGAGCTGACAGTAAAAGTTTCCTACAACTATAAAAGAAGTGATTTCCTTTACTCAACGTGGGGATCCCGGAAGTTGTTTTTTTGTACGGAGCGCTTACATGCCAGATAGGATTGCTTGAAGGGTTGGTTTTAAGGTTGAAGTGTGTGGTATAATTTTTAATTTAAATCACTTGTAATTAGTTTGTAGATTGCCTTAGGGGTAAAATCCAGCCGCATGAAACGAGCCAAATCGGTACTCCAACAGCACATGCTCAAAGGAAGTGCGCCCGAGGTCATTTCAGCGCGATCCTACGCGGACTCGCGCACGCGCTTTATTCGCCAATGGCCTAGCTTTTTTGAAACACCGATCTGGCTCGAGCAGGGACACGTTTTAAACACCGCTTCCAGTCCGGCAATAGTTCTGATATTTTGTATCTGGCCAGTTCCATCTCTCTGTAATGGCTACTTAACAGACTGATGTTTTAAAAAGGTCAACAGTTCACTGATTGTAGGGCCTACCCTTAAATTCGCACTTGTTACTTCACCGTGGCTGTACAGGTACACAAATGCTGCCATTATTTTCCCAATTTAAGACGGAAGTGTTAAATGATGAATCATTATCATTTGTGCAAATTAGTATGCATAAATGTGGTCGACACGGTAGACAAATGTAGAGAATGTAGTTGCTTCTTTGTGCATGTCGTGTGCGCATAATTATAAAGGCCTGCAAGTTGTGGTCTTCTTGTTAATCTTGATGGTACTGTATTTTTTAATGTAATCATAGAGATAATTAGACAATCCACCTATTTTCCAGCAACAGAGGCTCCATTGTTGGGAACTGCTGGTTCACAAACGATTATGAAATGCACGCCTTACGGTCGCATGGCTACCAGCAAACTAAATATATCATTCCCACCAAAATGCCTCTTTTTAACCGATGAGGGGGTGCTTCTGCTCAAGGCGGATAAAACATAACTATGGGTCTATCAAAGTTTCCTTCAGCGTTGTTGTTGTGTATCGTGTTCTGCCCTTTCTTGTCATGGCCAGAACTGTTGTACTGTCATAGCTGCACGCGCAAATAATAAACCACAATAAAGCAAGTGCTACCCGTAAGAATGTTTCACTGCAATCAGGAGGCCTTCACATTATGTACAGAGCGATTAAAAATAATGAAAAAAGTGTTGCCTTTGATCGTGTTGGTTCAAATGTTTGGATAGATGAAAAGTGATTTTCGATGTGCTTGTTATGTTTCAATTAAGGAGTAATCTAGAGCTATTTTGTTCATAAAATGGAACCGGGGGCAAATCTGTCGTTCCCCTGTTCAGCAATTGCCTGCAAGAGTCGACAAAATGTATACTGGTCCAACAATTATTGCCTTGGCAAAGACGCTGTTACTTGACGCAGAATTTACAACAGTAAACATTAAGGCCAAAGTAACGAACGAGTTCCAGGGTGTTTTCTACCTGATATAACTATGTCTCAGCGGCGTAAATGGGACACCATATGTTGACTTTCGGCACGTGTTGACTCTGACTATACAACGCACTGCGCTGATGCAGTGACAGCAGTAATGTGACCAGCCAATCAAACAACCAAATCGGAACCATGTACAAGTCGCCTGTCAGTTGCGCGTGTCCCTGCCATGGCAACAGCTCGTCCACGTGCCGCGACCGTGTGCCACCTGTTGTTCCCGCGTCTCTGGTTTCGCGGTTGCTGAATGGTGAAAATTGCTATCCCAAAATCATGGCCCTAAAGATGCCGAGGATGGCTTGATGATGGCTTTATAATGATGGCTTAATGACGCGCCCTACCCCTGCCCCTTTTCTGCATTGTCGTCTGCTCTTCAAAACATGTTATAGATTCGTTGGATTCATTTGAGGCCTTTGTTTGTTTTGTGGGTTATGGATTTTTTTCCAAAGGGGCGGTTGTTCAGTGGCGTTAATTGGAGGGAACTTTTCTTGGGGGCACCTGTGGTGTATCCAGTTTTGAAAGATTTCCATAAAATGACGCATTAATTTTTCCCGACAGTGACTACAGGCCATCTCAAAACAATGAAATTGAGCATTAAAATGTTGAAGAATTAGCGCAGATTTTTTTAGACCAGTCTCATAGTGTTTGTGTGCAGGGTGTCAAGCGGCATCCATGTGTGCAATTCTTTCGTGTATTTTTTGTTTTCAAAATGACACCAAAGGCAAATGAACTGCAGCTTGTACATAATTATTAGTGTGTTCCTTTTGAGATTTCAAATAGGGGGACTCAGAAGGGGTGCCGGGGGGGTGTGACGAGAGGCACGTGCCGCCGCCCTTAGTCGTGACTAGCCCAACCATGCAAGTAACACTTGTCCAACTCCCTCTCTTTCCGAACTGAAAAACTATCACTTGGGGAATGATAGACTGCACTGCATCCGCATAGCAAGCAGATGTTCGGCCAACGTCACTCAACCTAACATTTGCCCAGTACAGAGCACTCTAATATTGCCAACAACTTGTATGGGCGGCCAAAGTTTCCGGAAATATCACCTCTTGGTTCGTTTTCGATTTTACCTCAAATTCGTTCAGTATGGACATTTGTCTCATAGGGTTGTATTTTCATTCAGTTTTTAGTAGTAAGCGTTTATTAGTGTACGCATTTGGTAATTCTAAGTGTTGTAATAGCTGCGTGGGGTATTTAACAGTTTGTGAATAATTTTTCCACTTTTGTACTGGTGGCCAGCCATAGTTGTAGCAACCACTTGAAGGAAAAACATGGCTGTGACGTCAAAGGAGCAGGCCCTATAAATACGCCGAGCGAACGCTGGCCAAAAGAGATGCTTGCCATGCATGTCAGATCTTTTCTCCCGGTTGTAAAACAAAATAATTTCCATCCTCAGTGTGTGGATGTATATCAAAATTACTTAGTTACTTTAAAGGTTACAAGCCGATAAGGTGACAAATAAATTTGTTCTGTGCTACAAGATAGTGGTGGCTTTGAAAATAAAATGCATGCTGTGTGTAAAAAAAAAGGGAAGGGATCCGTTTGACATCACCTGTCTAAGGGGAGTCGACAACAAAAACATGGCAAATAATGTGTTCCAAAAGCTGGAAATATTTTTCTCTCTAAAATCAGGGTCACTTTAGAATGTTTGTAATTATAGATGACATTCACTGAGATACGCGGGAAAAAGTGGCGTCAGGATGCAATATTCTTTTATGCAAAAGCTTGCCACCTGTTCAAATGATTGTTGATGACCAACTTTCCGTGAGCGTGACTTTTCCTTTCCAGTATAAGAAGAAAAGAAGAGACAACAAATGGTCGCTGATAGTGAATTGCCTTTCAATAACACACCTGTGTAGATAAGCCCTGTTATGTTTAAACCCCGCGTATTTCATTGCAAGTGTAGTAAACTGGTCAATCAGTGCTTTGATAACACTAAAAATGCATACATCCCGTATTTGTTGACAATAGCCGTCTCTGAGAGACGGGCCACTGAAGACCACCATGCACGACTACTATACCGGAAAGTACCTTGTTTTTTTTTGTTCTTTTTTGAGCGATCATTCCAGGGGTGGTGTTGACACATCATGACGTTGTATTTGAAAGTGATAGGGTCCAATAGCGGGGCCGAACAAAGGATCGGTGGAAAGCCAAGTTTGTATTTACACTCGGTACTTACTCGATAGTAGCGAGACAACAGCAGGGCATCAGTGGGGCATAGAGGGTTAGCTGGCGGTGCATCAGACGAGACGATCACGCTGAGATCTTTGACGGGAGTACCGCTCAACTTACTCGACTGTACCAGGATCTCCAAAGGCAGTGGGGTGAGCGATTTCCTGTCGGTCAGAGTGAGTAAACGTGTTGGCAGCTGTCTCTTTGTGAAACTCCTTGTAAAATGGCGGATGCTTACGCTCTTTTCTGAGCTCTAGTGCGTAGTGCAGCCGGCTCAAAAAGCGATGTGGCGTTTCGCACTTTTGGGAGGGGACTGGTACCCTGCGCACGTAGTACTTAACCCTCCCTGTCTCTGAGTGCATCGGAAAAAAAAAACGAATCTTAACTTTTCTTTGGATAAAGGTTTTGGTTTTACGGAAAGGAATTTAAGGTATTCTCATCCAACATAATCAGCACTTGATTACCTCCCTACTGAACCCAACGGCGCGAAAACTGCGGGGAAAAATTCAGCCAATTACGGCCCGCGTTGTATGAGACCTCGTTAATTAACTGAAGTTGATGGGAGAAAACGAGTCGTCTGCCCAGACTGCGTGTGCTAAGACTTCGTGATTTACCGCAGGCCTACGTCTAGGTCGGTGGGGAGACAGTTTTGGATTGATTCCGGCGTTGATTGTTATTCTGACCTCTGTTGGTTTCCAGAATGGATTATATCGACATGGATGACGTTCCGGCGGCCAGATCTGGTAAGCTCCTTCGATATCACTAATATGTGTCATATTAAGTTCTTCTGTGAAAATTTTTCTGATGAGTATTCAAAAACCCTTTGTACACTATACATCGTTTCAATCGACAGTTTTTTAATCATATCAGTCACAAAGTAAAATATTGGTCAAACATGTTTGTCAGCAATCGATATATTGAAGGAAAACCGGAATAAAAATTCCTTTGTCAGTTAATGTGGGCGATTTTTGCTTATCAGGCCATCGTTCCAAATCAAAGCATACGTGCAGTACCAGACGACAGGAGCCCCTCCCAACACCGAAGATTATGAAATGGCAAGTGAACCTGTTCTTTCGGACGATTTATTCTAGATATCATTTTATGTCAAAGACGTGTATGTCTGCTGTGCTTAGTTGAAATCTAATACATAATATGTGTTATACGATGTTATGTCAGTTGTTAGAATTAAAGGTGCAGTTTCTCAAGTGAGCTGAGTTGTTGGCCGAAGTTGCTCAAACTATGCCCTGTTACTGCCACATCAACAATTTTTATTTGGACAACTTTTTATTGAAGGTTGCAGTCCAACTACGAGCTTGCAGACGGCGTTTGTATCCCGCGAAACACGCTCTACGTCCACTACACAAGCTTCTGCGAGAAGACTAATACTCGTGCTATGAACGCTGCTAGCTTTGGCAAGGTAGAGCAAAATTTGGAGACGTGTAACATCTTGTCATTTCTACGTACGAACATGCCCACAAGTGTTCTCTTATTGGATAAAATTTATCGATTCGGTCTTTTTTTTTGTTGGTCTTAAAGTAAGTTGACCAACAGTGAATAACTGGTCAGGATTACACTGAGAGACAGCATTTTGAGAGAACATATTCTAGATAAACACACTGGAAGGAAATGAACCCATTTACCAATGACACTCCGCCAGTGCTATAAGTTGCGATGAGGTACATTCCATAAAGTCACAGAAGGATCCCAGTTACCCAAATAGGCCTATTTCTCCCAGCAGTGATTTCACCTTTCAAGAATGAGTCCCTTTGATACAGACACACTTCAGCAGTGAAACGGTCCTCCAAAGCAGATTTGCCTTTGTCCGCCAAGGAGGCGAGCAATCCGCACACAAAGACCTGGGCGGGCAGACGGACTCACTCCAAAATCTTGGAGTATCAGCTGGTATCGCACTCGCAAGGCCATGTACCCTTTACATATGTATACTCGTGGGGTATTTCCTTTGTTCTCGTGGCTGCGCTTGTACATGGTGCCTTGTGGAAGGTACCCCACAAGGCCAGTTTTGATCCTTGTCGGGTACTAAAGTGGTACCCCACAAGAATTTCACGAAATAGATATATCAAATTTACTCAAAAAGGAGAACTTTTCAAGTGCCATTCATGTGTCGCAAATTGAAGTGTTTTATATAAGGGACATACGGTCGACATTTCAACCCAGGAAACTGAATTTGGTTGAAATCGCAGTGATTAGAAATTATTTCTGTGTTGTGTGGGAGTTTTGTACATTCTCGTGCATAAAACACTCTAATATTTGAAGCAAATAATGTCTTTTGTGTAATGAAATATAGTTTCCCACCAGGCTTGTATCTAAATAAGACCTGACTGTAAACACTACCTTATATTTAAAAAAATCATTTCAGTTCTGCCTCAATGTTTCAGAGAATGGTGTTAAACCATACTCTCCGTCTCATTTATATTGTTTTCATAAACACACCAGAGTTCATTAATAAATAATACAATGTTCATGATCTTTGTTCAGATGATAAGACAAAAGTTCCCTCAGTTGACGACGAGGCGTCTGGGAACCAGAGGACAATCAAAGTAAGACACACTTTTTTTCTAGCCAGAATTATCTTTATTTTGACATGATTATGTCATAATAGAACGTATCCACAAGGAAGCCATTCTGTAAGTGAATCTATCATCTTCAACGTAATCTTTTGAATGGGGCGGTGCGGGACTATTTTGGATTCCAAGCCTACACTTTCAATTTCTTTTTTTCATGTGGCTTGAATATTTATATATAGGCCCTAATTTACCACCAATTTGGAATTATTCTAAACAAAACCTGGCATGAATTCGTATTGAGCTTTAATTTCGCCATTGTTATTTTAATTCTCATGGTCCTAAAGACCTCACCGACAAATCAACAAGCGTCTTCTTTCACTGTACACTGCAAACTCTGTAGTGTTGACTTGGTGCTGGTTTAACACCTTCGGTATCCTTACAGGGCAAGACCAGTCCGGTGCTGTTCCGTGTGGATACCGAGGGTATTTTAACTAATACCACAGTATTTGTAGCATAAGTGTGCCTGACATCTGGTAGCGTCGAGAAAATCACACATAAATTATGAAGAGCTGAAGTATCTGGCCAGAGTTTGGGTGTTAAAATAGTTCAGTGTGGTGTTTATACCTGCCAAGATATCCAAACAGATTAATTTTAAAAATTGCAGTTACACCAGTGAAGTCACGCTTAGATTTCGTTAATGAAAATGGGAAATTAGTTAAATAATTTGATTAGTTAATCCGAATTCGACCCGGCCCTGAGGAGAACTCACAATTACAGTTCCACATTATCAACAGCCCTAAATATAATCATAAGAACACACAGTTTGCTAACCACCTTAATATTCGGCATGCCCTAAGAAGAGAGAGTATTTTTTATATCTCTGCTAGGTATCATTATTACGGAATCGCAGTTAAGGAAGCTTCCGAATACTATGAGGAAAGTTACTCAAGTAAAGCTGCTGAAAGGTAAGATATACGTTATGTAATTATGGAAACCAGATGTATGATATCTATTTGAAAAAAGAGACCGTAATCGGGGCAGTAAAACCGAAGGAGCAGTGTTCATATCTTCGAATTGCACTTAAGTTGTTGCAACTGTATTTATGAACCACATAATATTTTTTACAGTCCCACGAACAGTTCAATTTGGTTATAAAGCCGAGCCCGGCAAATTCTTACCAGAATATGCATGGGACATTTTCCGACATATGATTTGAGAAAAAAAAAGAGTCAACATTCCAATTTCTATCATTCCTTTGATAAAAGAACCAGTGGACATATCGAAGAATCTGATTTTTGCACAATGGGCTGTTATGCAGACGGCCTCTTCAGCGTGTAATTCTAGATAGTGAGACAAACACACAAGACAAGCACCGGCCACTCGTCCTTTCTGTCGGTGAAGTCCGGTGTTGACACTGCTAGTGTTAACGCAAACATTTAAACACTGGCTTTTCGCAGGTGCCGTGTGTAGGGACCAACAAATCCCCACTTCACTCAATGGCTCTGTCTATATGCACAACGTGTGCGATGTATACAGGCTACCAGTCTTTACAAGTCGTATTAATATTAGGTTAAGATCAGTTGTCTGCGGTATTAAACTCGGTCTCTTCAAGTTGAAAGAAATGGGTCTGCGAACCTTTTTTTATTATCTTGATACGAAAAGAGCCTTGTTGGAAGAGGCTTGACATAGTTATGGACCACTGATGTCTGACAGTCATCCTTGGCATTTTTAAACACAAGTGTGGGGATTTTATAGGGTCAAATTCCACATGAGGAGGGGGGTTCTAGAACTTTCTGTGGCTTCGACTCTGTAAGTTCAGCGTCATAATATCAGTCGCCGACTTTTGGATGCTTTGCTTATGCCTATTACTTTCTTTTCCTTTCATTTGGTTGTTAATCTTCGTATGGGTTGAAAACTGCACCTTTGTATTGTTTGGTGTATATTATACCGTTTGTAAATACTGGACCAGTTATATCAGCCTAAGGCTTTTCAGCCCTTCACGCTTTTCCACTCCGCCGTGCCTAATGCCCGTAGAGTAAGTAATATCTCTACCCTAAGCACCAACGAAAGGTTCGTACTGTGTGAAATGTACAAATTGCAAACTGTGCATTTATTGGTGAACAGCTGTTGTTTTGGGATGTCAGGAAATAACTGAAGATGAACTCAGTCGCCGTTGAATGGTTGCTAGGCAGAGCTTTGGCGAGCGTGTGGAATGTTGGCTGTAATTACCTGAAAGAGCCCGCCCCAAGTCACATTGCGGCCGTCACAATGGCATAATGGCCTGTTGACTGATGAGTCCTTTCCGATGCATTCTTGTAACTGAGGTATCAGTTTCCCTGGTGATGACCGTCGACTCTTTCGTTGGTAATTAGAATCCAGTTATTTGAACATGTTTTCCTTCCGGAGAGGTTGCAACTTGACAAAGCAGGCTACTTATTGCACGTTCAGATTATAAGATGACAAATGAAATAAGTTAATGTTTCTGCCATTGCTGTAGTTTGTTTTCAGGGAAAGAGGATGTTCTTCCAGCAAAACGGTGCTAAGTGCTCCGCACAACATTGCCATTTATTTTGCAAACGTTTAAAGAAGCTGGTAACTCTATCATTTTATACTCGTGTATGTTTAGCAATTAAATGTTTGTAAACTAGTAACAGTAACGCTTTTAGAAAAGTGTTTGATGGCTAAACAGTTTTTTTGTGATGGGGTTCCTGTCAAGTTTAAACTTACAATCAGTCTTTTTTTTATAGGACTACATGTATACTTTTTTTTTTAATATTTCTTAAATTCTATGATACGCAGCACTTCTCACGAGGTGAGTAAAAGAGAGCACCCCAGTAGACAGACGGTGGCGTACTCACCCCGGTCCAAGTTGGGCACACTTCTCCCGGCATTCCCTGACATCAAGGACCTTCAGTTGCCTAGCAACATTTCAGAGGGGAAGGTGATACCTTTTAGTTCTTCCGTAGAGCATCAAGGCTGTTGAAAGGAGAAGTGTACTGCCATTGTGTTACAGTCTGTTTTTACACTGAAAAAGTCTGGTGCTTAGTTGACACCTGCGGTATCCATTCACCGTAGACTACATTTCATAGTACCGGTAATCGATTCAGCTTCCTCTTACTTCCATGTCATATCCTCCGTAGCTTCCACAGGAGAACCTGCCTAATCAATGTTTTGAATGGTTAAATGGTGGGCCGCCAGTTTTGTACTTAAACCGATGTTGTTTTAAATTACTGCGAACCAGGTATCAACATTTCTCATGATGTACCGCACCCACTGCCAGCGAATTCTGGACACGGTAATCCGGGCCAGCTTTGATGAGGTCGAAACCTACCTCCTCCATTTCTGGCAAGGGATGCCGCCCCATATGCTCGGGGTGTTAGACTCCACTACAGTCGCCGATATCGTCCGGCTGTGCGACTCTATTTTGTACAAGGTTAATGTCATGCGCTGGATAGAAAAGTTCGCGGACTAAAACTGACAATACTATAGTGATAAAACAAGACCATGTGTCAAATTGCTCATGTTTCAATACAACTACATGTGATGCAATGTGGTTTGCAAAAAAACACTGTATACGTAGAACAAATTATTTTAAAAGAAACAAATTTTATAATTAGGCGGCAATATTCCAACTATTAAGCCTGGAATCTCTTTAAATGGTTCCATGGACTTTACGAATAAGTAACAAAATTAAAATGCCTGTTATCGGACATTTTGGGAAGGAGAGTTTTGCTTGAGCTTGATGGTGTATTCAACTCAAATAAACAGCAAGGCATGTACTAAAAGTGTATTAAAACGCATTGGCATGTAAATGATGGCAGTTCAAATCAGCGAATTGATGTGGCGTAATACGCCCTCTGTCGTTCCTTCTAGGCCATTGCAGGAGTTCTCATGCCGTCTGTTACGCAGACCATCCCAGACAGCCTGACCCAAGTCATCGGGACATTCGCCCGCAAATTGGAAGACTGGCTACACAACGCGCTGGATCAGCTACCAGAGTCCCTCCGCAACAGCAAATTCACAAGTAAAAGGGTTATCTTGCCGTACCCGCCGGTACTTGAACTCCTGAGGCCCCAGATTAGGCCAGGAAAACCGAAAGTTGTACCCAAGTCCAAATCAACAGGTCCTCCATGCTCAGATTGAGTTATAAGTCAAAGACTCCGTTGCTATACACAAAGTCCATAGGCAAACGCTGTTAGACCCATTTTCCAAATGTATAGCACTTCCTCTCTACTCCCTACCCTGTTTTGTTTCTGGTCAGTTTAGATGGTTACGCAGACATTTCAGTTTTGTGTTAACGTATAGTATCACTGAACCTTCAGGACTTTCCGGTACAGCTCTTCCGTTCGACGAGCCACTCCGCTTACAAGTGGACTTTTTCTCCTTCTGGAGTAAACCTGCTTGGCTAGAGCCCGGAGAGAATTAGCCCAGTGCTACTTACCAAAAACAATAGGGTGTCTGCATTTCAGCGATGGGTTTCCCGGGACTTTTTTTTTTTTTTTTACTTTTTCCCATTGCAACTACCTTGCGCTTAGTTTTTTTTTTATAGAGCTAAGACTGGTCAAGTACCGTCGGACACTGACAAGAAGAGCACTGTTGACACAAAGTTATGTTTATTACAAGGACAATAATTGGTCTTTGCTTTTATTTGCTTTCTGTTGCTGGTAATAAGAGGTATCTGTTATAACACTGCAAATTAATTTGTAAAGTGTCACACTGTTTCTTTTCATCGAAGCGCACTCCAAACCATTCCACAGACCAGCCTTAATCCTATCCACGAAGGTAGTTACAAATCACTGGAAAAGACTGCAAAAATGAAGTTTCAAGAGAACATTGTTGTTTGCGTAATCCTCTCCAGTGGCAAGGTATTTCTCCCGGCTTATCCAGCGCCAGGCATCTCTGAACCACCTTTGCCAGGCCTCCAAGGGCACGATCCAGACTTGTGACGTCGCCTCTCAAATGGCTGATGATTGGTCCCTGCTAGACTTACGGCCGATACAAAGGCAGACGCTCTATGCCGTTCAAGAAATGGGGCCTGAACCTCCGCTGGCCGAACGTTAGTTGACTCGACAAAATACCTCCCACTTGATGCGCTTTCAGAAAATGTTGTAGTACGATACTAGAAAAAATGAGGTGCTTTAAAAATCCCATCACTTTCCTGTTCCATGTCTCTGACGAGAGGCCGGCAGCTTGGAGACGTTTGGTATCCATCCAGACCATCCTTTAACTTTACAGCATGCTTATTTTCTGTAGAACACCTGCTGAACCGTACACTGGGTCCTATGTTCCTTAATTTGAATGTAGCTACATTTTGTGTTTTAATGGAGTACCTGTTTTTTATCATGCGTTGACATTGTGGGTACATTCCAATGCCTGGATTTCCACAGGACCCCCTTGGCCAATGTTTGTCCCTTACAAAATGGCCAGTTGATGTCGAGAAATAATAAACAATGAAAACATTTTGAATCTCCTGCTACAAACCTAGAATTGTCCACATAACGAACGATATTGACAAGTGTGTTTGCGGTACTAATGCCTGGAAGAACGTTTCTCGTTTCTTCACAGTTTGTGTCGAATTTGGCTGCCTTCTCGACGAGCAATCCTCTCTCGATACCTACACCAACTGGCTAGATACTCTTCTCCTGAAATGTGTTGAGAAGGTGAGACATCGAGAAGAAAGCTTTCTGTAAGACTTATGGTGACGTGGGCATGTTGAAGTAGTGTTAGTGTGGAAATAACCATCAGAGTGAGTACAGTTACGGTAGTGGCTTCAAACATGACAGGCTATTTTACCAAGTATCAGCAGACTGTCGGCGCCAAGTTAACCACACATTATGAAAGCGGTCTCCCGATCCTACACCTGAGAAAATCCAGACACCGCGCGGAATACTGACCTCGCTCTATCCTGGGTGCTCTGGGCACCATGGGTGCTTTGGGCACCATGAAGTGTATACAACAGGATCTACTTCATAAAGACTTCCTTTAAATTTGACCTATGCTGAATCTCATAATGTCTTCCATGCTGTAATGATGTTACGGTAGACCTATTTAACTTCAAGAACATCGCAAGAGACCCATATAGGGATTTCTCGCGATGTTCGCGTACCTTTAGAGTCGTCCACATATGGTGGACCGTACATCAGATGTTCCATAGATGGAGAGTAAAGGATATCAACTGAGAGAATACCCCCTCGACAATTCACGACCAATTCACGGTCTTTTCCCAATTAATCTCCACGCAGCAACCACAAGGTCAAGGGTCAAGCAGTGTATGTCAAAGGGCAAGGCGGTTCATGCTCATCTGGTCCTGCTTCAGTACAAAGGTCATGAGAGATATGACGCTTCACAGCTCCCCGAGTTTTGGTGAGACATGATAGCCAATAGAGTACCGAAGTGTGATGTCACCGTGAACCAGAAAGTGTAGTGCAAACGAATGGGGTACGTGCGCGTGTTGGTTCACGCGCTGGTTCTCGCTCTCATGCCTTTTACACACACACTTGTACGCGTGACGTAGACACTTCGGTACTCTATATACCATCTGAAATTATCTGAGGTCAGATATGGTCAATCACACGGCCAAGCACATACAGAAAAGCCAGGGCAGTGAGCGATGTTTGCTGAGGATAAAGAAAGAGGAAAGCACAAAGATAAACATACAGACAAACTTGAAACTGGAATACAAGAATTAAAGTTAAAAGTGCAACATGAAGAACGACAAACAAAAAACGTCGCAACACCAAAATAACAGGTTGAATATCGTGTTTGAGGCTCGAGCTGTGAGATAACTCGGCCATTGCGCTGTTATCATCTTTTGCTCAAAAGCGACAGACTATCCGGTTCGTAAGTGACTTCGTCACAAGACGCGTCACAATTTACAGGCTCCCATTGGACGACCGCTGAAGTTGCGCGTTAACTTCCGGTTCCAGGGTTCCAGTAAACGACGATCAATACATGTAACTCTATGAGCAGTTCATGTGCGGTGGGCGTGGTTTAAACTGAAGTCACGTCACACTTACGAACCGGATATTGATTGAGGTAAGAGTCGACAACTGCGAAAGTATCCGAGTACAAAACAAGTGGCAAGCCCTACAACAAACGGTTATATTGAAGTCAATGGACCTGCTTGTTTCACATGGATCCGGATCGCAATCAGTGATCTTCTTTGGTTCACTGACCCCAGAGTTCGCCTCATGGATCGAGCGAACCAGTTTTGGGATCAATGATTGTGATCAGGATCCGTGTGAAACAAACAGGCCCTAACTGTTGTGCACGTACAGGTTCTTTTCATCTTCTCCACATGACGCTGGACGAGTACATTCACTATAAGATGGAGCTGATCCACACGCAGGAGCGGGCGGACAGCCTGCTGCGCCGGCTTAAAGGAGAAACGGAGGAAGGTGGGTTGAGAGTCCTCCGACTGTAGCTGTGTACGAACATAATTCGTAGAAAGATTTATGTGACTGTTCTCTCAGCGAAAAATTAAGCTCATGTTTATTTTCTTCATATTTTTTTCCAAGCGTTAGAAAGCGATGAGATTTTATCTTTGAGACCAGAGAGGAGACTGACGACAAAGAACTCTATCCAAACACCGTATCAGCGTCAGTATAGTGTCGAAACCTGTCAATCGCCTGGTGAGTCATCTCTAAGATGAGTGCATCCTTAACACCTGCAACCCGGAAGTAGAGGCCAATGAGGGCAAACATGTCATTCCAAACTAGTAGTACGCTCTCATCAGAATCATACTTCTTCCTAAAGAGATATATCCACGTGGTATTACCGCCAGCCCTCTCTTTAGTTTATCTCCACCATGTAAAGCTTCAGGTCTTATCCCTGCGATTCTACTCGTGACCATTGTTAGTCTAATTCTATAAAGGCGTCATGGAGACGCAACTTTTCTCTTGCGAACACAATCTGTAGAAAAATTTATGTGACAGTGTTCTCTCAGCTTGGTCTCCATTTGGCGTAACTTCACAGATGCCAGCAGCCTGTCATCCAACTGCGACTTCACGACGTGCTCGGGCCACCCTGGAATAAACTCAAGCTACACGGCATGCCTGAATTCACATAGTCCATCCCACGTGTCTTCCATGCAGGCGTCACAGCAGGGGTCACATCTGTTGAGTCTCGGCGAGTTTGGCGACTACACCCCTCTTACGCTTTATAGCTCAGAGTAAGTGTTACCGGCGATGTTCCCGTCCATAGTGGTCCACGTGTTGCCTCTCCTGTGCCACTCCTGTTTGTTTGATGGGCCTATCAAATATTGCTTTCAAAAATCACTTTTAGCATGAGTCATCGTAACCCTTCACGCATGAATTTCTGAATGCAATTTGTAAAATCCAAACTAATCCTCCCAAGAACACCGTCCCAGTCCTCACGTTCACTCATTATTCTTCCCTGCAGTCGACCTCCAAGTCTTTGCAGATTCCTTCACGAGTCGCCCAGTCTTAAGCCACGTCAGAATCTAATGTTAATATAAACTAGGACTAAGGCATTCCTTTGTCGTACACCGTCACTTACACTTGTCTTGTGAAAGGACTTGGGCTGGACTCCACTTGATACTGTCAAACCACAGCATTGCAGCCATTAGTCTGGCAGATGTCCACTTTATCGTCCTTCTTCCTTTGAGGTAGGTGTATAACCTGTTTACTGCCTTCCTGTTTGCAGAAATAGTGCTTTCTCGCCTGTTACAAGTACTGACAGTCCGAATTCTGAGATTCCGTATCAAAGCAACGCAGCATTTCTTCAAGACACTCCGCACAATCACCAGTTTTTTGAGAGATCAGCCTTCGCGTCCAGTTACTACCAAGACAGTGGAGTCTACAGGAACGACGCCCAAAGAAACCTGTGCCGTGACTGTGACCCCACGCTGACGTCGAGGGCAAAATTTCAAGACCAGGCACAGCCTGCGGGAGCCAGATGCAGGCAACTGTATCTGGCTCCAGCTCTGCAGAAGGATGCAGCCAGCTGCGTTTTGGAGGGTCAACAACCGGTGTCAGACTTCCCCTATCATTACAACGACCGGGAGTTCCACCATTTTGGAAGCTTCGATCGCTTTCAGGAGCCACTGCACACGCCACATCATGCAAATGAAAACAGACACTATGGTTCATCATTATGCAGTTGAGACTGCATGTCATTATAAAAACACAGCATGGTTTGAGGGGAAGAAGTGGGAATTACTGGTCCCCTTCGCGTCGGGAGGTAGTCAAGCTGACCTGCACCGTTACTTTACTTGTACCCATAGACGCCATTGTTGTTTCTCAGCTGTTAAAATTCCATGTAATGATAGTGAAGTGCAGATGTGCATAGAAATAGGGCTTCAATAGTCTGGTGCTGACTTACGTTTTGGGTCTTTACCGTATATTCATTAGGATACAACTCCAGACTGGTTCTGTAAAGATTACATGACACAGACTACATATTTACGCGGCGGGTTCCAGAGGGTTTTTTTATGCTAAAGAAAAAACTCCCGCACGACAACCAGGTGGATACTCACCGCTATGACGTCACCTGGTCGCGTATCATTTCAACTTCCCAGACGCGAGGTGGAATCGGCCAATGACGCGCTCCGAATTGCTCATGAATATTTATGAGGTGTAGTAAAATAATTTAACGAGAAGCAACGCACTGATTATTGCCGGGAAAACACGGTCTCTGCTGACTGGAATGTATACTTATTTTAGCAATGTCTTTTGCATAGTATCTCATTAAATTTAACCTAGATTAGTTGAGCTCCTCATGTCAGGACATTGGTCAGGAGATGTCTGTGTTCTCGGAAACCTCAAGTTTAGAGCCACGCCAGAGGGCAATTATTTTATGGTCAGATTGCTAAAACGTCCAAGAGTAGGTCTATATCAATGGTGAAAAACATATGACACTGATCAGTCCATGTATTAAATCTCCTGATCGATTTCACATGCTGTAATTTTTAAACTTTAAATTTGGAATGAAATTAATTTTTATACTTTAGAAAACTTTCGGACAGCCTTTCCTATCCCTAGTGAAGACATTATAGATGAATCTGACTTCTGCCACCAGAAGGCATTTCACAAAGACAGCCACGGTTGACAGAGTCAGAAAATGATGACAAATGTCACTTCTCTATTTAGACATGTATTCTCAATTTTGGTGTATGCAATCTGAATTCTGAATGTCGTCTGCACAAATAAAGATACGCCATTTAGAAACATAAATGGGAATTTGTTTGAAATGTACAGACGGTTCTTACAGAACTCGCGCGAGGCAATGCTCCATACCCGCCGCTTATCAAGACTTAGTGATTAAACCAAATGCCCCTGAGCCGTTTCAGTGGACTATACAGTTATATTGTTGTGGCTGGCAAACAATGCTTAGTAGCCAGCTGTTTGATCCACAGTCAAGGCCTTCACAAAATAACTTGCCTCAGTCTGAGCTATCCCCAAATTTGGAGCCAATTTTGGACCCAGTGGGGCTAGACAAACTTGACTCCCGGTCGCCGCTCCAAACTCCTGTTGGACATGGGCCTGCACACCCATGGATCTCAGCTAGAACACCGTCTTAAAAACCAGACAGGTTACACAATGTTCATTTTTGTTCACAAATTTCTGTTTCGTTTGTCGTGGAGTTTCAAATAGCACGCCACATCGGTGTGCATATCGAGAGTTCTTTTAATCATGGTATACATATACACCTCTGGAACCGCGACCACTTACCTCGATGTGTTACAATCTAGGCTTCGGTGCTTTCTGAAAAAGTCATTCATCATCCCTTTCCTGACCATCCAATAACACAAAAAATCGCATGCAGGAAGCTAGAAAGGTCACAGTACTTGGCTCGTACTACCTTTCACACGACACATCATGATGTTGAGACCAACGAAAAGTAGTCATACATCAGTGCGCCCTCAATCGGCAGGTTTTATTGACACGTGATTGCGCATGGGCCGGCGGCCGTAAGGGTTTTTTTTTGGGGGGGGGGTATTTTCTTCTTCTCTCTCTCCAAGTACACAAGTGTCTAGGGATACAATATACACATTCCGATGGGAAATGGTTCTTGAGAGGAGACTAGTCTTCATACCTCCTGGAAGCATTCCCTAACGAATGTCGGGCTTTACTCCCCTTTGAACAATACATCCCCCAGAGACATTGTCGGATTTACCCAGTGAATGCGGGAATCGAATCGAAAAATCGCGGCCCGTACCGAGGACGAGCAATGTGCAAACTTTACGTGTAATGGACTCCGAGCTGGACCAAGAGAGGGCAATCTTCCAAGCATCGGAGGCTCCTTTGGTAGCAAAACACAAGCGTTGCAGTCGCATATCTTTACAAACAAAATGAACACTCCACACCGTACCAACACGGCTCTTTTCAACCGATAGGGGTGCTCTTTTTGCTTATCCGTGTTTATGATTTCAGACGGGGTGAATCTGCATGTATACCCACCACAAATTCTTCCAAAAAGAGCTAGCTGCTTCTACGGCTGGTTGGTCTCCCTTACCACGCATATGGCTGCACCTAGGCGCAGCATCAGTCTCACCCCAAGAGGTCTGCAACCCAGTGGCGTGCAACAGTGCACTAGAGATCTTTACAGTCAAACGGGTGATCGGTGGATCAGGGGGGTGGGTGGAAAGAATCTCTCGAGAGGGTCAGCCCACGGAGAAAGGACACATCCTTTCTCCATGGTCAGCCGAAGGTCAGGCGTTGCCGACCTCAATGCGTGAATTGGGATTGAAAGGCCGATCGCGAGTGCGACGCCCTGAATCTGTGTTTCAGAGCATAGGCGAAATGCAGTTAAAGTAACACCTCCGCGTCACTTGACGAGACGAGACGAGATCCTCGTCCTTTGCGCAGCCAACAAATAACAAGCTCTTGCATATCTCAGGCAGTTACCAAAGGAGCTCCTGCGTCACACCGTTTGCTGGATCCATTCAAACTGAATAAGCCAGTTCGTTCGGTGTTTCCAAACTAAGAGGTCTTTGGGGAACAAAGCACACATGCGAGTCCCTGTATATAGGAGTTAGATCCACACTGATAGGGCAAACCTCCCAAACGCGTCCGAAAGACCTCGGAACCGCTTGGGCATGCGCTGTTGGAATACCGACTTCGCTCAGTTTTTAACACAGGCGTCCAAGCTCCTACGCGAGGTGGCTTCAGTGCTCTGCATAAACGGGGCAGAGTGACATGACAGAAAAAGCAGGTCTCAGCAGAGCTACGTTGCTAATACCTTTCGAGTACATAAAACGGTACCGGTGAGATCTTGTACTTCTTGAGGATTTAGGAAGGTTCTTAAATTTCCCAAAATATTAATTCAAGCCAGCAGGGTTGAAAGTCGGATTCTAGCCTTTGTACAACTTCACGACAATAAATCGGACAGACTTAAGACACAATTTCTCAGTGGCTGATGGGAGTTTCATGTATGACAATTTATTCACCAATGGTTTAATTTTTTTTTTAAAGCAAGCTTTTCAAGCAACCAATTCCATTATTGCATAGAGTATTCGTGTTGACGAGTGTCTCGCCTGACTACATCAGCCATAGAGGCTATCTTTACCCATTAAGTCTAATCTGATAAACCATGTTGGACGCAATCAGTTGATCTTTGCGCCATTAATTGATCTTATTGCAGGATACCGTATGTCAATTCTGCCATGAGCCATTCGCTTTTCCTGTCTTACTCAAGGACGTGGAAGATAACTTCACAAACGAAGCTAAGTTGGATATTTCGTACAGAATCGACAAATCAGGCAGGTTGACCGGGCGAGCACGAAGATCGACCCAATGCGCCCAGCGTCTTCGTTAACATTTGTGAGTTGGGAAAAAAAAACAGAGAGGTTGGTGCTGCAGTAACGAAGTAACAAGAGAATTCGAAGCCATGCGAACACACATTCTTGTCTCATGTAACAATGGACCTTTTCCACGAAATAAAATTATGCACATAAGGCACGTGCATGCGCATGACTACCACTGGTTGGCAAGGTTGCTTAAATCTATAACAATACAAATCTCCATGCACGCGTCACTATCGCCGTTTCTGTACTGGCACAGTTTGACAAGAGTGCAAACTTCAGACAAGGAACTGTTACTTTCTAACCTCAGGACACTCAAAACTTCACTTAGTTTCGCGAAAAGCGTGCTGAAGTATCGGGCAATGGTTGTAATACGGTTTTGATTGACATTCAACGCGCCAGGTTATGGTTACCAGCAGCTCGCCTACACTGCCGACAGTGTTGACGGCCCCGCTTGCCAAACAGTGGTAGAAGCGCCCACGTGCCAGTCTAATTTGCATACATCATGGGATAGGTCCATACTGACCAGTGCTACCCTTTAAAATCTTGAAAATGTTAAGTACGTGCACGGGCACACAGAGTATCCACTACACAATAAATACTGCCATAAACTACAGGTACACAGATCGTACCATTAAATCACCACCTACCTGCTTGTGCAAAAATTGCTTTTTGTCTTCATGGGGTATGTTTCCAGGGGAGCAAGTTAGGGGATCGTGAGCCCTTGGCAATTGGGATTTATTTTTATCGGACACGCAAGTTTAGTTTGGCTTTCTGTGTGCTAATGGTAAGGATTACATAAATGTACAAGACATCAAAGGGTAACTACAAGTATGTTTACCACGCGAAAAAAATATTGGAAAAAAGTTGAGTAACTCCAGGATACCGTGTGCAAATGTCTGCATACTGAAGTCCTTGAAAACAAAATGTCTCTTTGACGGAGTTTCTTGGTACTAGTAGGCCTATATCATAGCGCACTTCTTTGCTAACTGCTGTCATTGAAAATGGAATCTGTTTCACTGTGATTTTTTTTCAGACTTTCGCAGCAACTTATTGAAATATTGGTTATGGGTGGATTTTGTTTCTAATTTCAGGATGATTGATGTCCATACAGTTATCCTACACTATCTGCTGTCCCTAATTTGGATTTGACAAAAGCTAACACGACATATGAACTAGTGTGTACATGTATGTAGTTACATCAATCCTTTGGATTCGGCCAAAATATCGCTGCGTTACCAGGATTTCCAACTACAGTATATGGTAAAATATATACCAGTTACCAGGATTTCCAACTACGGTATATGGTAAAATATATAGAGGCCTTGTTGACTGCTCTAAAGCACAAATCTGAAAGGCTTTATTATTTTTAAGGGCAATACCTCAGCTGACTGAAATACCACTTTAACTTTTCACCACGACGACGTAGACAAATGTTCTCCAATGTGGAATAAAGGGTTATTTATGGACATGTGCATGATACATTGATGTAATTCATGATCAAATGTCGACAAGTGAATAATTTTTTGGATCAGTGTTAGTGATTCAAGCCCAAGCTCTGACAAAAGCTAGCAGAGAAAAAAACCTTGCTATTCAAGCTTCTCGGAACTAAAACAAAGGATTGACCATGTGTCCACACGTACATATGTACTACACTTTATTACTGAATGTACATGTGCATATGCATGTACAGTTTGTCATGCAACGTGTGACTGACCACATCCTACAGATATACAGATTCACCATTCAACTAAAACTATTGAAAATCTGACAAGCCCTCAGTTGCTACAAATTCACAAGGACACTGTTCTTATAACAGAAAGGAATACATTAGAACCACACACATGGAAGCTCATTGATTTTGAGATAAAAAATGAACTCGACCTGAAATAAATTGTTCTAGGTCTACATGTTGACCGTGCATACATTTACATATTCTACCACACATGTCCAATCAAACTACTGTGCATGTAGTTCTTTAACCACTTCATATCAGAGGAAGTACGTGTCTACATACATGTTTTGTTTTTTGCACACGCTCAGACACGTTTGTGGAGGTTGAACATGTGTGGCGCCCTCGCTCAGTCTTTGAGGTCGAGTTCGGGCGGCCTGTTCTTGACACGGGTTTCTTATTCCCGCGTTCGAACTGCGGCAACACAACTCAAGAACACTGTTCTCAGAACAAAGATCACATACGACCTCCTCGTCAGGGTTTTACATGAACACACGGAAAAACTCGTGAGATTTTTTATTTTTGAACAGCTACAAAAAGTTGAGAGTGGGCTTCCAAAGCCAGAGACGATGGGAAGTTTTGCAAAATTAACATAATTATTTTCCGTAACACAGAAATGAATGCTTCTGTTTAAATAGAAAAGAATTCAGCCCAGTTATCCAAATATTAACTCTCGAATTAAGTACATGGACACCACCATGAGCATGTTGCTTGCATTAACTGCCAGCAGCAATAACCGGTTGTTTGTTCCCAGCATTCAAGCCGCCAACCCACGAACAACGAATCGAGCTGTTCGTGAACGTACGAGAACAAGCCGCCCAAACTCAGCCTGAGTGTTCAAAGAACATACATGTAGTTGCAGAAAAAGTCATCCCAAATCTCATAATGATTTCCTGGAGGTTTTGGCCAAAGTAATCCAGAATCTGACGACGGTTTTTGTAAAAATCGATAATCCTGACGGGAAGTCATTGAAGAATATTGTTTGAGGCTCCTAATTTTTAAGACATTGTTGCAATTCAATAATGCACTGGGTTTTTAATTCACATAAATTGCACAGTGCCTACATTAATTTTCCGTATCTGCACTTCAAATTGGAAAATAACACCTTGACTAGTTGGGTCAAGTATATGCACATACTTTAAAATCATCATAAAGAATTTCCAGACAAACAGAGGCCTCACCTATTCGACCTCTTGAATTTCTGAATCTATGGTGTCGCTGTCAAGCTGGCCTTGCTCATGTTCAGCCTCGGCTGCCTCGCCATCTTGCTTGCCCTTGCCATTGGACAGTGAGGCTGTGGCCGCAGTCTCCGGCAGTTTGATCATGACACAGATAGGGTCCGACTGCGGCAGCTGAACGTTGTAGGGGCACTTGGCCAGGTGTACGGCCAGGCTAGGGTGGTCCTCAAACCCCCAGTGCAGGACGGGTGTGAACGCTGTGCTGAAATGCCACACCTGGGAATGCAAGGCCGACAAGCGAGAGCAGATGAAATACAATAGGTCAGGGTTCTGAGTCTACATATACCTTACTGCTAGTCTAAAAAATTTACTCAACCAGAGGTACATGTACATAGCTTCTCACATCTAGGAGTGTCTCCAGCCACGATTTAGCAAGATTTAAAGACGATAAATACCTCTTGTCCTTTAAAATTTTTAAATGAATAATTTACTTTTTGAATTGTCATTTGGATCTGCTTGAAACAAGCCTCCACAGTGGAATTTTTCTCATTAAAACAGAAGAAATCCTCTCTTCATTTTCACAAATTTTGCATTCAAATATTCAAATTCAGAAAATTAATCTTCGAATATTTGATACTCAATTGAATATCCGTATATTTGGCACAGCTTTAACAGGCAGAAATTTCCTGGGACCCAAAATTTCCTTGTTATAAGCAGAATTTTGTAATAGCAGTGCTCTTATGTATGTGTGATACGTACAGAGTGCTATGCATGCTTAAACCAATCAGCACAGACCCAGCAGCGTGTCAGTGAACATGTAGGTTTCTGCAAAAGATTTGTGGGGGGGGGGGCAGTTGAACAATGAGACTGGACTGTGTTCGAGATGCGGATTCTGTGCGTTAACACCTCAATCAAAGGATATGTCAAGAACCCAGTGGTACAGTACCAAAGTGTGACACCATTTTGAACCAGGGATCTGCAATGCAAATGAATGAAGTACGGGTGTGTTGGTTCACGTGCTAGTTCTTGCGCTAACGCCTTTCACACGCATGACTGTGTGCATGATGTATTCACCTTAGTCCGCTACAGTACTATTGCAAGCAGGCTGAGAATTCAACTCCAAATGAAGTCCAGGAATTAGACTAGTACCTACCCGATAGGCTACATCCCATCGTCCGTTCACCTTCTCCCACTGCAACAGCACCATCCCCCGTTCCTCCAGCACGCTGCAGCAGATTTGCCGCAACAGCTTGGAGGTGAGCGACAGGTTGCACAGGCTGAAGGCGTCTAGGAACCGGGTCAGGTACCGTAGGAGCTCCAAGGGCAGCTGGCTGAGGTGGTCTGGCTCCAAAGGGAGCTCTGATTGGCTACTTGGACTCTGAGATGGTACTGCTAATTGGTCGGGTGTCTGGTCTGTGTCTAAAGAGTCATGTGACCCTTGCACTTCTGGCGTGTTTTCAGTGCTGATTTGGGTGTCCGGTTTTGGACCTTTCAGATGATTTACAATTGACTCATTAAGACGAGCATCATTGCAGTTTCCTAAGCTCCTCCCTGATTGGCCGATTGTGTGTAAGGAGATGTCTGATAGGCTAGCCTGATTCTCAATGATCAAATTGGCATCCTGGTCCATTTTCTTTAACTCAACGCCGGATTCGTCTGTGAGCCCACCTGCCTTGGGAAAACTATCTGATTGATTTGTCACAGCAGCGTCTGTTTTATCTTCACCGTATTTCAAATTTTCCTTCATTGGGCTGGTTTCGTCCTTGCCATATGAAGAAACAGCCTCGGACACCCATTCCATTTCCATCATCGCATCTGCATCAACCTCACTGTGGTCTTCCGACTCGGCCAGCCGGCTGCTACCTTTACCGTCCACCCGTACCCCAAAGCTCTCCAGGTGCTCGTGATGCACGATCCTGGCCTTTCTCTCTCCAGGGAAGAAACGGCGCTGTGAGTAGGTACAACCGTAGGGTGCAAGCGGGCAGCGCTGCTCCAGCCAGCCGTTCAGGCCGCCGTGGATGTCGCTGTGGACATTCTGGAAGTGAGATGCAAACTCGTCCCTTCGAAATACCTGTTAAGAATTGTTAATGGCCAAAATCGGTGGCTTATCCAATTCACATGGGGTTTTCATTATTTACGGGGACGAATTTATGGGATTCATGTCGCACAGATTACTAAATCTGTCAAAACTGGGTCCAACAAAAATGGCATTGCGGTGTTCTCGCTAACAGTGCCACCTAGGGTCAGTCTTCAGCCCCCCGACCTTTGATGAAAGGCTCATCTTTTTCACAAAATTTGAGGAAAGAAGTACGTCGCAGCTATAGACACGCAAGGTACTCTGGGTTGCTTGATTCTTAAACATGTGTACATCCAGCGCACCTTTGTCATTCATATGGAAAGGTTGACCCCCGCTACTGTTCAAATGAATTCTGTCCAATGAGAACTCAAAGAAAATTATGTCAAGCATCCTTAAGTAATCAGATCACTCCATTACCTTGTAAGCGTGGTAGCGACGAGCAAACTCCCGACCACCAATTTTTTTCAAAATTTAAAATTTCTTGAAAAAGTTAAATTTCCACACATTATCACTGGCATCCCCCAACTCATGGACAAGAAAGCACTGCCACTCAATGAGTAACACGAAGATATTAATTTTAACCCACCTGTGCACAGAGGAAGGTGTACATCGAGTCTGGCTTTGCCTGGTACCTTGTAATAGACTCCAATGACAGGTCTAGACTCAGTGATGCCTGCATTGGCGAATCAGAGTTGGTGACTGGAAAGGAGGCTACACCAGACCCTGGTATCATCTTAGGAGGCTGGATTAAAAAATACCAAATTAACGAAAAAATTAAATAATCCTTGTACCACACTAGCCCATGAATGCTACCTCCCAATTTATCTTCTTGCCTCTTTCTTCACTGCTTCGTTCAGCTCTTTGGCAACCTTTTCCTCTGAGACGTGAATCTTCATCAACAGTTTGTTCAATTGGTGTTGCACCACTCAGGCATTCTTAAAAATGCATTTCAGACAGAACGTCTCATTGGGAGAGCTACTTGAAATTTTAAGACAATCTCTTCTTGACAAAGGAACAAATTTGGCCTCGGAGCTCATGTTGTTTGTTCATTTATTTCAGAGTTTGTTCAAATGAAATTCAATCCAAAACCTTCTCCTAATAGACAACTAGTGTACACCTCTTGTTCTCTCTTTTTGCTTACTGTGGTCTACTATTAACTGTTTACATAATCAGCGGTCAAACTCAATCACTGTTCTGAGTCAGTCAGAAGCATGCCTACCTCAACCACAAGTATTTTGGAGTGACCCCTCCCTGGCGCTGCTGACACTTCGCCCGTCGTGGAGGGAGTGACAAAGAGGGCCGGCATGGGCACATCATTTAGGCTGCCTTCACTGCTGCTGGAGCTACTCCTGTAACCTTGCTGGACATCTCGACTGGATGGAGATGAGATCTGACCTGGCTACTCACAAGAAAAGAATGAAATCCATTCAACAATCATGACTATTATTTCGAGGTTCCATACAACAAGTGTCTGATTTCATATTAATTTTGAAATAATTTACACGTACAGTACTCACTCTGTGCAACTGCTCTTCCTCATTTGTACATGTAGCCCCTAGTAACGTATCCTTGATGACCCTGAGATGCACACTTTCGTCATGGCAATCACCTGGTGCGGCATTTTTTTCCGTACTCGGTTGTCTGCCCTCCAGAGTTTGGCTATCCTCACCACAGTCTTTCATTGCATTGTGGGAGTCTAGAAGTCGCTCCATGCGTTCCTTCCGCCTCTCGCAGTGTGCGCAGTGAATGTACGGATAGGTGCTTTTCCCTAAACTGAAGTCCGCCTTTTCTGAGGGAGGGTGGCTGTCACCAGTCATGGCATGGATTGCTGTAGACAGCTGCTGCACCGTCTCCTGGCTGGCGCGGTAGAGCTCATCGCAGATGCTCTGGCGCAGGCCGGCGGGGCTGCGGGATCTCTTTCTCTCAGTTGCATTCTCCCACTGGTGCATGTCCTGTAGCAGATTTTCCAGCTCCCGCTGCTCGTCAAACTCCTTAACCGTGCTGCCATTGCTGACGGTCAGCTGGTCAGCCAGAGGTACGGCTGGGTGCCGTCTGTTCAGGTTGTTAGTCAGGATTTTGCGGGTACGGACTGAGGCTCGCATGGAGCGAGTCAGCATACGCTGGTCACGCAGCGCCAGGGCCATGTCCAGCTGCTCGCGGTTCACGTCCAGCAGGACCTGGACGGGTTGGTGGGATTGGCGCTCACTGGAGCAGACAGGCCAGCGGTTCCATTCCATGGTGCAGTGGACCAGGCTGGCTGGGCAGCCGGCTAGGTGACGTGACATTTGCGACCTCAGCACATGCAGCGGGCAGCCGTAGCCTGCGTTGATGCAGGCCACCTTCTCGTTGCCACACAGCAGGCTGTGCTCGGCCTGCTTGCAGGAATGGAACCGGGCCCCACAGTCCAGCTCACACGGAACGATACTACAAGCTGGAAGGCGCATGTTGCACCGACTGTCATAGCAGGCTTGACAGTGGTCATGCAGGTCTACTTCCGAAGGCATGCCTTACAGCAAGATTCAAAACGAGAAAAAAAATCCTCATATCAGTGATGAAATCATCGACGTACATGTACCACTAGCTCAGGTAGGATGCCATGATTCATTTACATGTATGTCCCAATGCAATGAAGACGTCGTCCAACCCAGAGGGCCCAATTTTATAGCGCTGCTTAAGCGAAAAATTTGTTCAAGTGTGAAAGAACCTTGCTTGACAAATCAGGTTACCAGCCAAAACTTCTTGTGATCTAGATTGTTTTGGAATAGTTTTTACCTGTCTTTCAGTTAGCATGATAATCACATAGAGTTTGAGCTGGTAACTTTTGTTTATTAAGCCAGGTTTTTTTCATGCTTAAGCAAATTCTGTACTGCACATGCACTGTACAAAGAGTTACATGCATTGATAGCCGTTTACATGGAACCATGGAACTGGAAGTTAACGTGCAACTTCAGCGATCGTCCAATGGGAGCCTGCAAATCGTGGCGCGTCTGCCTTCGTGACAAAGTCACTTACGAACCGAATAGAGGTACAGTGGGTCATAGCATCAGTAAAAGCTGATTAAAATATCTTTACAAGCAAATTAAAACTAATCTTTTCAGTGTGTGTGTCGGTTTTTTTAAATAAAAGGTTATTTCTCATTTTGTTGAAAAAACGGACACGTATATATTTTACATGCAAACAGCACAAGGTCAGCTCCATTGGCTTTGAGTGCTAGAACTAGTAGAAGGCCAGGACAAAGAACTCTGGAAAGACATGCAATGCATCTATGGTCATGGACAACAAAAAAGCATAACGTGCGTGACTGTCGTGACTGTAGAGTCACCAGGTCCCTAATTTCCCCACCTATTTTAAAGTGGTTTCCACAGTTAGTGGCAAAATAAGGGACCTGGCGACTTGATGGTTATGCACGTTAGAATGCAAAATTTCACAAACCTTATTCCATGGTACATAAAACAGTCGTTAATGACATAAATTATCAAAACATTAATTATGACAATGAATAGGAGTCAGCCCAATCTAACACGTCTCAGACTCATAATGATGTGCTAATTAACACATACTATAGGGCCCAGGCCTATTTTTATCTTGTTTATGTTTCAATTTTTTCTTCAAATAAATCCCTTCCATGATTTCATTCATTATCTCAGTTAATCACAAATATCATGCCGCTCAGTCATGTCAATAAAAAAATTCAAAACTGACATTCGATCGTAACAAAATGGGCATGATCGGGCTGATTAATCAGGTTCTACATTCTAGTACTGTACTACTATATGGCCTACTACTAGTACTAGGCCCGGCCCTATGTAACGTTCTCGAAACAAGCACTTGAACTTGGAAGCAAAACTCGGCAGCTGAACCACTGCATTCTTACCTACGGTTCCTTTTTCAGCAGAGGCGATCCCTACAAACGCAGACGTCTCTTTTTGTCTGGCGGAACAGACCGGAATGCGACCAGGCCAGATCTACCAACTCGCCGGAAAGAAATTCCGCGAATTCCAGGCGAGCTTCCAGCGCTCGCGCCACTGTGACGGTCGTCGTACATTTATTTTTTTTACACGGACGACGTCGACAGCAAGAAGTTCGAAGGTCATTCCGTTGGTTACCAATGCCTGCTCCAACTATATTGATTGGACCCAATCATTGCGGGTACCAGTGGGAAATGTGCAATTTGTTGACACTTACGTAGCTGGTAAGCGGCGCATGACCGGTCATTTTCCTGCTGATCCGAGTATTTTCTGTCTCTTGACGACATGAGTTGATTTTGTCAGACGGTTACCAGTGATATTTTTTTATTAAAGGCCAGCTGACCGATAATATTTAAAGGGAAATGTTAGACCTACCTGTAAACAGGGCCCGACGTTTACTCCTCCGTCATACGTCGGGCCCTGTTTACGGGTCTAGGCAAATGTCAGCCCTTAATGACGTTAAGTTTAAACTAGAGAAAATCAGTATAACTATTTCTGGGAATTTAAAATGGTACCAAATCTGTGTGTTATGACAGGGACGTTCATTGCCACATTTGGTAAAAACGGAAGCTTCGCAAAGCTGACAAACAATGAGCTCTGACCTTTGTAATTTGCGATATCGGGGTGGACGTCAGCATATTCCTGTGTAAACGTACCTTTCACTTTCAGGCAAATTCCTTAAGAATTTCACATACAGAAATTTGTATTTTTTCAGCGCCTACCTGATCAACACGGCATGCGTGCAAGGCAATGTTGTTTTGCATAACGGGCCCAGTCACGTGATTTGGTCTTTCGGTATACTCAAAGGTGTACAGTTCTTATTAAAATCGTGTATAACGGCAACTGTGATACCTCAACGTGTTATTATAGCTAGCATCAGTCCCTTCTTGATTTTCAGCGCCCCGAGCTGGACCAAGAGAGGGCGCAATTTTCATAGCAACGAAGGACCCTTTGGTCACTTCGCTGGTTCACAAACTAATATGAAAGACACACGTTAGGGGCGCATCGCTACCAGCTATGAACCGAGCCTGGCTTTTTTAAACCGATGAGAGGGTGCTGCTGCTCAAGGCGGTTGAGAAAACTCACTCTTTCAGCCCTGAGATTTGCCAGAACGGGAGAAATGGCATTCTTATCGCAGTTTTTTTAATGACTCAATTTGAGGTCGCCAATTAAGTTGGGAAAGAAATTCCAACTAACGCGTCTTCCTGAAATGACATAACAGCAACAGCACCCTCATTTATCAGAAACATGAAATCTTTTGCAAGAATGTGAACATTCCATGATCCACCCCCAAAAGGGAATGTCAAGTTCTGTACATGCATGTGGTTTCAAGCACCGTTTACAAAACCAAAATCAGTATGTCTGGCCAATGGAAGGCGCACCTACCATTATTGGTTTGTACACTGTCCGTGAATGCCTGCGCCTCACTGGACAGCAGACGCTTGCTTCTGTTAAGATTTGGCGTATTTTATTGTGTAGTGGATAAACTTTAAATATTCCAGCAGCGTCAAAAATGCATGGAAGCTTCTTCCACTTTTCCACATTCTTCAATCACCTCTCCAACTTTTCCCACCTCATTTAAAGTAAGAAATGACCGACTCACACACACACAAAGAGAAATAAGAGATTCAAGGGTATTTCAAAGATGCATAAAGATTTGTTTTTATATACACGTGTTAATTAATATCATACAATGTACATGGTTTATAAAAGAAAAATGCTTTTCATACAATACAATCAGTTTCAGGCAAAGAACGTTTGGTTTTCCCCATTTTACAAAGGAAGCAAGGTTTGCTCACAAGGAAGTAACTATGTCAAAAGGCAGTTTATTTATGCACCCTCCTCCAACACAGGAAAGGGAAACAGCAGCTAGTCTGGTCAACACTGAGATAAAGTTTCAAAGAACACAACATACCACGCAGCTGTATTCATCAAGTGACCAGATCGATATGAAGTTCATTTCTTGCACCTGTATTGTGCATAAATCCTCTGGGGGACAACACTCCCCCCCCCCCCAAAAAAAACTGTCTGCCTCTTAGAGCATCTCGAAAGCATAACACATCGAAATCAGTTTGTCAAATGGTAAACAGAGAACATTTCTTCGGGCAGACACCGCATCTGTATTTAGTTTGCATGTAACCGGCCACCAGCTAAGTTGTCATCGGATTTTATACTGCTTGCAATTGGCTCAGTCAATTCCTCGGAGTACAACCCATGTACAGCAGTCTGTCATAAATGCGAGTTATTGCCACTTTTAAAACTTCCTAACTGCTCATCTATCCCTTCACAAAATCAAACACCCCTCAAATCTTGGCCATGCCCAAAATAGGCCATTTAACTGTCTGAGACTGCAATCCAGCCATTCCACAGTACAGCTGTCTCTATAAAATCACCATGTGCTGTGACATATCACCAGGCCACCAAGTTCAACGATAAATAATGAAACCAAACTTCTGAGTCTCTGAACATAAGACATTAATTACACACATGAAAATGTCGAACAGTAATTTAAACTCTCAAAAATTTCCATTTCTTTGGTCACTCTGCTGAAGTTATTCTTCTTCCAGAAAGTTTCCAATCTTAACCAGAAATGAACCAGTGTACTGAAACTGTTCAATAAGGAGCTAAAGATTTCATCAAATTTTATAGTGTGACCCACGACAAAGTTTTAATTACACTTAAAACAAGAAAGATTGCCCATCACAACCCCAATGTCTTGTGATGTGAATTCTGCTAAGCAACTTCTTTTGCCATCTCAGAACCATTTAACAGAAAACAAAACTCATACAACGGAGAGTGGAGGTCTACAGTCTCTAACGAGGCTTGAGCAGTAACTTTTAACTACATGTACATCAAATGTTTACTCACCAAGCACCCCCCCCGGGCCGGTTCATACTTAACGTGAAAGCGAACAACGCAAAATTGTGACAGATCAAATACTTGTGCAGCAACTTTTGCAAAAGTTGAAGACATTTTAACTTCATGTTCACCTGAAGTATGAACCAGTCAGCCTTGACACTTTTGCATTTAATATTTGCCTTTAATTTCAGCCCTCCTTAATTCAGAGGGTCATTGGTAGCATTTACATAAATACATGCAACGCTTGTGTACATTTTAAAAACATGTAAGTTCAACAGAGGGAAAAGGTAAACTGGAATTGTACAATGAAGTCACAACAATGAATCACATATGTACCACTATTTAAAATTATTGCATGGATTTTTAGTTCGGGCTGTCAGGCACATTCAAATATACAAGCAGCACAGAATGGAATTGCTTTTTCCCCTTTTGTACTTGATTTACCTACAATCAACCAGTGTTCAATCTATAAGTGTTAAGGTTAAGCCGACCTGTGAACCAAAATGTTAACTAAGAGAAGTTACTTTTCATGCAATCAGCATTTTTCGTACAGCACACGGCAGAGTTTTTTTTAAAAACTTGTTTGGCTTCGTCATTTTTTCCCCAGAACTTGTTTTAAAAAATACAAGTACACTGAATCAACATTACTGTTTTTAGAACGCAACTGGGAAGCTGAAAATTAACAACGGACACAACAGGCAAGTGCAGCAGTGACGGATTTTTTGTAATCAACGGACCATACCTCAACTCACACAAAATGCTTTGATTCTACCCTCATTCCACGTCACAGGACAAACCTGTGTAGGTTCTCTCTTTGCCAGTTTTGCCCCCAGTAGGTATGTTGATGACACCAGCCTGCTGCGGCATAATCGCGCAGACTTCACGGAAATAATTCTACACACTCTGACGGGAGGGACAGGACGGTGTGCCCAACCACAGGTCAGACTGTAGTTGGATGAGACTGCTTGACCTTACAATTACTGACAGACTTCGGAGGAGGAACAGGCTGCTCTTTGTTTTTACATGCACACGAGATCGCTGCGACACGGGACAGTCCCTTCCTGTATGCTGCCCCTATAGGAGGGTACACATCAACGCATCCTGGCCCCATTATGTCCTAAGTCTAGGAGTATGCCGAGTTTCAATTCAATACACAAGTTCGTCTTTGACTGTTGCCGCATTGGGATCCGTGACAAAGGTTCACCGACCCTCTTCCTAGGTGAGAGTCCATTCTTGAAGTGCGAAAAGATACATGTAAAACTTACTTTTGTCATGTTCCCCCTTTTTACACAATCATCTCCTACAGTACTACAGACAGGGGATGCTACTTTTTAAACTAACGATTAGGAAAGTGAATGTTGTTGAATATTAAGATGAATATCTCCAATTTTATATTCTTGGAAACTTACTTTTTGTAGAAAAAATAATGTCAAATATACAAGTACAAGGAACACCATCAAAATTGTACAGCAAAGTCAGCTGTACACAGATATATCATATACCGTCAAAGAAGCAATTGGACCTATGTTTCCCAAGGGTTCTTACATGTACATGTGCATTTCAGCACGTCCAAGCACATGGTTAATTTATGCCAGACGCCTGTCAAGATTTAAACACTTCCAGTTTGTCCCTCTTGGGACATCCCAAGGGCAGACCAAACAGTGCCTCTTTTAGTCCACTGGCATTTCAGACTGCCAACAATGTGTGACACATGACACACTACTGCGCTTATGTGCAGCGGCCACGTTCTTTAAGTCTTCCAACTACTCAGTAAATTATGCATCGAGGTTGAGCAATATTGTGAATCAAAACATTTCCAATTCCCCCTCCCCCCGCCACGTGAAGTAAAAATATCCACGCACACAACTTGCAGTCACCAAGTTTGGAGCTAATGGGTCCCTCTCTGCTACGTTCCCGCGTTGATGGTTGTTTACAAAGACCTCGGCACAGAAACCCAACATTCAGATGAAACTTTGACCTCTGGGCCCAGAACATTTTTGAACAACAGAAGTGTTTAAGCTCCGACTAGTGGGATCATCTCAATTAGCCTTTTAGAAGTGTGGCGGACACAATAGGAGGGGCTCTGTTTGAAGAGGCAAACTTGGAGCAAACACAAAAGATTCTACCCAAACCAAACAGCCCCCGTCCTATTGTGTCTGCCATACCTCTAAAAGGCTAATGAGCTTTGCATTGTAGTTCTAGGTATGCCGAACCTGTCAATGCATATACGTGTATGTGCAATCTGAGCAGTCAACAAGTCTCTATCAACTGGGATTGTCACAAACGAGAACTCCCGCATAAAAGTATTGTCAATCTGACAAAGTGTGCTTTCGTTATTGTTCAAATAAACAAAACGGTGCAAGGATAACATGAGTTGAACGCAAGTGGGGGGAACAAAACTGAATAATACAATGTGGGATTTCAAATGAGCCTGGACGTTGGGAAAAATAATGGGATTATTCACAGATATGCCGTTGGAAAGGTTAAGAGTAAAATCACTTGAAATTACCCATATTCCTCAGAAGAATTTTTTTTTTTTTACCCTTTGCCCATATTGGTGCCATATGTATACCCGTACATGTGGGGGTGAGATTGACCAATGATAAAAATAGCTGAAAACAGCTGAAAAAGCATAAAGAAGCTGAACTGTGAAAATCTCATATACTTTTGTACAGAGCCAGTGAGGAAAAAAAGCTGAAATCCAACACAAGAAAAGCTGAGAAATCTCACTCCTGATGTGCATCATCCAGCCGAACGGAATTTTGATTAATTTTTTCCAATGCATCTTTAAATCTGTGGGTTAGACACACCTAAGAATATCAGTTATCAATTGATCAATACATGGAACTTTGCCACTGTAGGTTCTGAAGAAGTGTTATTTCTATATAGCCGTTGTGGTGTCTGTAAAGTAAATGTAAGATTTCAGGAGTGGAATTTTTCAAGTTGAACCAGTGGAGTAAAATTTTATGACAATTAGGGAAAATAAATCAACTAAAAAAGTCTGAATAAAGTCAAGGTCCCCTCCATTGTGTCTACGCAATTCGTCGTGTGCCCGGCAGCAGGTCATAAGCGCGCTTACGCCCTTTTGCCTGGAAGCATGATCACAGTAGAAAAAGTTTTCCCAGTAAAAGGCCTGAGAAACACTCTCTCCATCTCTCTTAAATTTATTACAAAATCAACACAGGCTGTGCAAAAAAGCAACCTTTGAACAACTTGGGAAATCGTTTTGGAACTATTTGCAAAGAAATCTTTATATTTCATCAAAATAAAACAGTTGCATACATACATCCTTTTGCCGGGAAAATTTTTTTGGCGGCGATTATGCTTCCCGGCAAAAGGTCGTAAGCACTTACGACCTTCCTCCGGGCACAAGACGACATGCACATGTACAATCGAAAGTATAACACATCCTGTACCGGGATGTTGTCTGCAGTGTAGCCGAGTCAAGGTATTATTTAAGAACTTATTTCGCATATGATGTGGTTCAGCATTACTGAAGAGTTAGATCCCATTCCCCGTATTTCCATCTGCAAAGAAAGAAGCTGTTGCAGGTTGTCAATATTCTGAAGTCCAGGTGCCCTACTTTGTTAATATCCTTCGAATAACGTCACATTATTGACCAGAATACCATCTCAAACTGTTTGCGGTAGTAACTATTCCCTCCCCCTACGTACTTTTACGTTTCATTAATTAGTTCTCTTTTTTTAACACTATTTTTCTGATTGTTAAGTAAAGCAACGAGCAGATTATATCAGCCAGACAGCCTGTTTGGGGAACATGGGCAAATGTATTTAGTTTACTGATGATATCGCCCGATTGAAAAAACTAAACGAGTTCCTCCTCGTAAATGTCGAGTTCCTCCTTGGGGATCATGTGGCCGAAGTGGCAAATGTAATGTACCCCAAATTTCCCAGTCATGTGTGACTTTACACTTAGTACCAAGTCAGCAGCAATATCAGAATTCCTGTACGTCTGTGTCAAACATTGATTTGACAGTCATTTGAAACAGTCAAACCACCCGCTGTCTCTTCGTTGCGAGCGCAGGAGGTATGTCTCATCAGAGCTGACACCCTTTGGAACACCTCTGAGGTGCAAGTGCAGATTGAGAGGGGGGAAACCCCCCAAAACACTACAGGCAAAATACAGAAGTTTGATGTGCGCCACGGCTGCATTGCCATGTAAGTTACAGGTGGGATATCACACACTCACTTTGTCAAGCTAACCTCTACAAGGCATGGGGAAGAAAAATGGATTCTTACAGGTATCTACGTTACATGTTCAATAAATATATTTTTTTCTCTTAACATCACCCATAACTTATTCAATCGAGTGGCGGGCTAACCATGCACATGAATGCGTCTACAGACTGACTACTTTAAACACTTCTTTTCATTTAGAGAGCTTTCCTAAACCTGCAATTAAAAAAACACAATCATTTTTACTGTTGCAACTGCCAGGTAACAGCACATTTCGTTGTTTTGTCTTTGTTTTTATTCTATTTCTTTGGCGCGAGCCACTCTCTCCATTTTACGCAAAAGTTACTGATTTTACAGGCCTTCCGAAAACCCCCCTCGGGTCATTCTATAAATTTGGGGTCCCATTTTTTTCCCGTCCCTGTTACATCTGCATATGTTTTCTGGTTTAGAACTCATTGTTTAATTTCCAAGACTGAATAAGTACTGCAAATTACCTGCCAAACAAACAAAAAACAGTTTAAAGTCAATATCAGTGATCCATCCCTTGTCAAACATGTCGGATGGTATACACGTCAGAGGTAACAGGGACGGAAATATGTCATACTTTGGACCCCAAATATGTAGAATGACCCTCTTGCTGGTTTTGTCGAGGGGAAAAATAAAAAGAAGAGAAAATACTACTTCCAGCATTAATTGTCGCAAAGCTAAATGAACCGTGCATTTTATTCTTGGTCCTAGGGACCTTCCTGAATCCTCCACAAAATCCTCCCCTACTGCGCAGGAAACCAACGGGCAGGTTCTTTGTACCGCTACTGCAAGCTTCAAAGGTCAGCAAGGCCCGGGTGCAGGACCACTCGGCTTACCTCTGAATCCGCCTTCCCGATCCTACAAAAATCTCCGGGTGAATTTTGAGGAATTTTTGGAAGGGGTCGGGGCTCATGATCGACCTTTCTGCAGTAGTCGTGACATCACTGCCCCACTACTTTCATTCCATGCCCAAAGCAAGAGGGAACTGGATTAATGAGGCCTGAGCAGGACCAAGAGAGGGCGCAATTTTTCCAGCAATGGAAGCTCCTTTTGTGGGAACACACCTCGCTAGTTTACAAACAACTACGGTCATGTCCCTACCAGCAATATGAGCTCTCCCGGTCTCCCGCCAGGGGGTGCTTTTACACAAGGCGGACACACTTTAAATCGTTTGCATAATTTGGTGCCCAGAGCCATGTTTCAAGACCTTTCTCACGAGGACGAGGATCAGGATTAGAAAGGAACTGCTGATGAGCTGCAGTAGCATACAATTCTCACTTCGGCCCTACTCTTGACTCACAAGTGTACCTGTCAAACGCAGTGATTGAAAATCTACATTGTACTTACAACCGGACCCAAACCAAAAAGAGGTAAGGGTTGGCCGACTTTCTCACTACAAATTGAGCTGTTTCTCCTACTCGCCTTTCGTTGTTTTTCGCCAGATGCACACAAGGCAAATCGGGACTCCTCGCCGGTGGGTGGCGCTCGGTTGGCAAGTCGGGCCGTCCGAAATAAATGGTCGCGACGATCAGAAATCCGGACAGCGTACAATCCAGCCGTGTTTTCCCCCGCAGCCCCTTGGGTCACCCTCTCAGAGCCGAAGCGTCCTCAAGTAGACATCTTCACATACCCTCAAACTGCATCCTCAGCATCTGGTTCCTCTCATGCACAGTACTAAATCGTGTCATCTATTGCAGGATTTTTTTTGGGGGGGGGAATGCGAAGACACCACTAAACCACTTGTTTTCTGTGGAGCACCGGCATGCCAGTCTATGCACATAAATTTTATACACATCCACAGTGGTCAGACGTAGCTACGTACGGTACAGTTTCCAGCAAGTCTTAAAACCGGGTGGTAGTGTCCAACACCGAGTCTTTCTTCTCCGTGGCCGATACGTATATTTCTTGCAGGGTTTTATCCCGCCATTACGCACTGGCGTTGGCATTGGCACCGGCGGCTTTCCTTCGCTTCTCCATGAGTTCCTCGTAGGAGCTTTGGTCTAGTAACCGGACCCTGGTGAAAGGGAAGAAGCCCTGTTTGCCGTTCACCTCGCCCTTCCAGTTGCCGCTGACATTCCTCTCCAGCACTTTGATGATACTGCCAACCTAGCAAAGGAGGGGGAGGGACATATAAGGTTGGCGACCCATTCCATAAAAGAACAACGCGAATAAAAGATGGTGTGTGAACTTTAACAGCAAAATGCAAAACTGCGGAAATATCGCCGTGCCACTGAAAAGACTGGTCCCAACTGTGGTTCAGAGATCCACAGAACTACTGTTGTTACAAACTGAAGGTAACAATTTCGTTTCATTAAAAGGTGGGGACAATTTCCTTCCAACGTTCAGAACAATGTGCTACTTCCTATGTACGAAAAAAAGAGCCTTGTTTTCCGTACATGGTCAACTGGGATTGCGTCCAATGCCATTTGTTAAGTGTTTTTTATATTTTAAGGGTACACTGAACCTCACAAAATCTAACAGGTGCATGTACTTGTCTATGTACTTGTACGTGCAGGTTACTGTACCAAACCTGATTAACTCCAACAGAAAGAGCCCGTTGGAGTTTGAATGATATGGTATGGATGGGTCTATGCAGCATAGGATGACTTGCACTGAACAGTATCAAACCTGACAAAATCAAGCATAGTCCAACAATTGGTACTGCAAGCCAGACACTACACACAACGACCTGTGTGTGTCCCGACTCACACAGAATCCAACACCATCTCCCTGGGCCTTTCATCCCAAGTCCCACAAAATTCAACAAGTTCATCAGGTACGGTACCACACCTGCCAAATCCCTCACAAAACCTGCTGTCGGAGTGTGGCAGGTTTGAGGTAGTTAGGGTTAGGGATACCCGGTATAGACATGACATGGGTGACCGGTTCCAAGCATACCCATAAACGCACACCCCAAGACCAATGCTCCTTTCCCCCTCCCCCTTCAATCTCTTCAGATACTAACACACAAAACGTCTCCAAATGCTGTCAGAAGCACAGCGTGTTCCGTCAAAACCGGACTTGACAGTGATCTCTAGCCCTGAAATATTTCATCTGTATCGCTACAAATTTCAAAGCAATTTGGCCGAAGACTGTTCGGTTTCAAACAAATTATTAAAATGTGCGCAACCGTGCACCACACGAGCAACCCCCTACCTCTAGTTTGAGTTGTGTGGGATCGTACGCAGACGGGATCCTGCCCTGCTCTACGATGGCGTACTGCACGGTGTTGGGATTAATCAAGCTCAGCTGCCGATACTGGTCGTTGTTGGTGGTCGTTTTCGAGTCCTCGCCTGTCGACTGCCGCCCGTCGCCCGCTCCTCTGTTTTCAAGTTCATTCACCTGTAGGATGTGGATTACAGCAAAAAATTTGGTACGGGACCTCCATGCAGGCGTGGCAGACTGGCTGACTTGGCCAGACCAGTCCGGAAAGGAAAGATCTAGTGCACAGGGATCCGCTCCCTTTGAACAGTGGTTCACATACAAGAATAAGCTACATCCGAATTTCTTGGCTGCAGCGTGAAATTACCCAGGCATCTATGGCAGCAGCCACTTCAATAAGAAGCCCCAGCGAAGTAATTCAGATACGACTGTATTTTCATCTTGGCAAACAAGGGTAAAAAACAGGTCAAACCAGAGCGAAAGACAGGATTAATCTTTTGAAAATCCTTTGGCTAATACGAAATCTGCAAGACTGCCAGAGGGAATCAAGGACAGATTACATGGGAAAAAACAATTAAAGCCATGTCCGAACGTCCTGGCTACCACAAAGAAAACATGCAGCTATGGAAGCCTCCCGGCTAGTGGCTTGCTGCATTTTCCATTAGTGCGTGTGTTATTTTAAGCTGCAGCCATGTAACTCGTTCACAGGCTTGTGCAGGAGTCACTGAAGTAGCATCCTCACCGGCTTGATGTAGTTGGCCGGCACCAGACCTTCACGTCCCGAGTTATTTCTGGCCAGCCACCACTGGTCCTCGTCCTTGCGGATTATGGTGAGGATGTCGCCTTTGCAAAATGACAGGTCTTCATCATCCTGTGCACAGTGGAGAGAACAGCAGACCATAGACAGTGATCATGATGGTGCCATGTTTGTCTAGTTCCCTGTTGACCCACTGGCAACAGTATTACAACATTACATATAGATGAAAGGGAACAGACCTTTATCATATGGTGCCATGTTTGTTTTGTTCCCTGTTGGCCTACTGGCAATGATATTACAACTTTACATATAGATGAAAGGGAACTGACTTTTTTCCTTCCAGCCTCCGTTTGGTTACATTGGTTAGAATGGAGAAAAGCAAAATGACTGCCCCATGATAGAGGCCTGTAGCATATGGATGTATGACATCCAATTTTCCTGGTATAGAGGCTTTAAATGATAGCCATCTTGCAAGGCAGTTCTTTTTTTCCATGGGGAAATCTCCTTTGTATAAACCCTACGAAACAAAAGCACTGGCCTGCAAGATGGCAGCCATGCAAACCCTCTATAGCGCACCGAAGTGTGACATCATTTTCAACCAGGAAGTATAGTGCAAACCACCGGAGTACGCACACGTGTTGGTTTATGCGTCAGTTCTTACACTAATGCCTTTTACACACACGATTGTATGCGCGCCATATTCACTTCGGTACTCTATACTTTATGAAAGTAACCAAGCAGATATAGGCAACGCAGAGGCGCACGCTGGGAAAGTGCTGCCAAACACCAAATGTGACCTGTCATCTCAAAGTGAGCTCGAAGTCGGAATTTTGAAAAATTGAGATATTGGTATTTTTGTAATTCAGCAGAGAGAGAGAGAGAGCTTTCCAATGGTGTGCACTTGGAACACTTGGGGTCAAAGTATAAGGTGACGGTGTGCATTATTCTGGCAGATTTGTGTCTGTTTCCCACACAGTTTCAACACTTCCGACCAGGTACGAATAATGCTATTGTCAAAATTGCCCAGTCACATGTTTAAATTTATGATACCTGCAAAAAAGTTGGAATTAAACAGGAGTCGGGTTACTCTTTCCAAATATTACGAAACCCCAAAACTGACCTCCACTTCAATATATGACTTTCAACCGTCAAGATAGGAAGGAGCGGAATGCGACTTCCCGCTCATTCTGTTGTGATGGGTCACGGATGGGAGCGCCCACCTACCGTTTGTGTGAAATTGTACTGCGCCTTGCAGACCAGGCCCAAGCCGGCCGACTTGTTCATCGGCGGTAGGGGTGGAGGGATCTGTGAATTGTGGGCGGGTCCGCACGCGTTTTGGGCGACCGGTGCCCCCAGCAGGTCGGGCACATCTCGCTGGGTCGGATGCCTCTGGCACTGGAGAGAAGAGGAAACGGCAAACCAGGATGCAACTTGGGCTTCTGAACACTTAATTAACCCTAACTGCCCAAGGGTTGCTGGCCCTAACCTTCCCCATTCACACCAAGTTTAACACCCATATAAGACTTTAAGCACAGAGGCTGTTGGACTTTGTTTTTCTGAGGAATGCCAAACCCAATGCAAAAGCCAGCTGTTATGGGCCTACCAGACCTATCCCCACAGAATGAAACACTTTACTACTGTTTAATTCTGTGTGGTTGGGGAAGGTTAGGGTTAAGAAGTATTTGGGTCAGGGTGAAAGATCTTTGTTTCTCCTCATGCCACTTGTGAATGAGGTTCCCTGCCTCGTTTCTGCCTCAACCACTGGTCGTCTTTGTGGTTGGGGAAGGTTAGGGTTAAAGCTACTATGGGTAACTACTGAGAGGGACATCTTGCCACCTGCTGGAATCAGAACGCTTCAAAAACCGATTAATCCAGCGGTGGCGAATGAATTATTCTGGTTGAAGGAAAAGAGATGTAAAGACAAAAAGATATGGAGTTATGAACCCTTGCGATCAACAAAATGTGGATCTCATAAAGATTTGAACAAGATTGTCTGGAAACTGGGGCAGGGTGAACACAACGATTCAGGGGTACGATGGGGGCGGGATGAATATCCATGAAATAATCACCAGATGTTCTGAGGGCCTAACAGCCGTGGTGTTTGCCTACAGGCACCCCTTAAATACCTGTTTCTCATGTTCTGTATCAACTTTTAAAGAACACCTCAGGGGTCGATCAAAAGGTAGGCTGGGGGGAGGGGGTCAATGCCAGCTGCACACCTTCAGAATTTTGAAAAATGTCAAGTTGTTTCTCATTTCCTGCTGTTAGTGCTGTAGCCCAACCGCCAAACTGTACCAAAATTCATCAAACATGGCACTTTTGAACCGAACCAAACGGGTCAATTCGGATGTTCGGCTTTAATGCGGCAGGGCATTGACAGCACATGGTGTGCACGCACGGACACTTGACAGAAAACGTGAATAAAAACATCCTGACAAATCTCACCCCTGGACAAACGAACTTACAGGTTCGGTGAGAGTGGTTGTGTCTAGGAAGTGCAGCTTGTAGAACTCCAGCACCTCGGGCAGGCTGGAGAACGACTGGTCGCCGATGACATACTTGTTGACTACTGTGTGCTGAGGTGATTGAATGATGTAGTGGGACACCTTGCAGTTCTCGCTGGAGAAAAATTACAGCGTTAAAAAAAAATTGGCTACCCAAAAAGAGTCCTGTACTAGTGATGTGTACATAAATATCCTGCCATTTGAAACCGTACCGTACCGATTCAGGAAATTCAAAGTGCATGCTGGCAGGATTGAAATCAGGCGTGATCACACCAATAACTAATAACGAATCGCTACCGAGGGAAGCAGCTGGTATGGCTGAGAAGAGGGAAGTCACACTGAATTGCATTATACACCACACACTGACAGATCGAAGCACCATGAAAGGCGTCTTGGACCCAAGACTAGGGTATCCCTAAGAAAAGTCTCTTGATTGTTGTTGCTAGTCTGGTGCCTACTGTATACCTGAAAATCTGATGACACATACAGCATATAGAAAAACACAGGCATCGGAATAAGAGTCTGGGAAGCAGACTTCACCCCACATGTTGTGCGCTCAGTACGAATACGTCTCGTAACTGACGGTGAGTGTACATGTATGTCACGTACGAGTGTACATTTCATGTACTGTGCATGTTCATGGCCACGTGTAAGCACACTTTACCCGCTGCTCCTCTCTAATGTCGACTGTCAGCGCTTGAAGAATCTATGAATTGGAAACCACTGGTGAAATACCTGTTCACCTACATCGGTAGCTATCATACAATCAAGTCATCCGGATGGACATCAGTACAGTTTGGCTTCAGAGAGTACGTCCCACTGAGAATTTGTACAAACATGGGATTAAACGCCAAAGCGCAGCTTTTTTGTTGGGGAATTACAAGCACTCACACTTGTACTTAAAGATACAAGTACTCGTCCTTTTGGCAAAGTCCTCAGACTTTTATGTACTTGGACATCTAAGTACTCGGCAGTACCTCTGTCCTTGGGAATAAGTACTCGACTACAACACTGCTTATTTTCATTGACTAACAGTGCATTTTATAACCTGGACTTGTCAGTGAGAGTTGCGGACGTTTGCATAAACAATTTCCTTAAACTATTAGAAAGTTCTGCGGTCGTGATTAATGTTTTGACTGTAAACTGTGGGTCAAACAAAGGAACTTTTTATGGTTGAGTCAAAGGCAGGAACCACACATTTGAAAAAGGGAAGTTTGCTTTTGATATTTAAGAAAACAGAGGGAAACCATGACAATAATTTCTGGGGAAGTCCCCAAGTTGCCCACATGAGGAAGTGAGAAAATATTAAATCTGTGAAAAGAAACACGTTTCCAAAAAAAATCCAAATTTTGTCCTGACACTGTGCATCAAAACATCACCCTTCAATGCTTTTTGTTTTCTTTTTCTTTTTTTTTGTTGGAGGAGCCTTTCTCATTTCAGCCACTAAACGCCAACTAGCTTCTGTGCGACTATTCACATGTGCTACAAGTTGCAGATATGACAGAAAGAGGCTTTTTTGTGTGTGTTGGGGAAATCAGATAAAATTGGAGCCGTTGATGAATCACGGGCCGAGGGAAATCGACACTGCACTGAGACTGTTGCAGACCTGCCAACCTGTCGTACTCCTTCCTGAGGTCACGCAACACCACACAATAGATTAAAAGGTATTTAAATGAGCGATCAGTTCATTTAAAGGTTTAATCTATTATGTAGTGATGCCTGACCTCAGGAAGGAGCATGACAGGTTGGAAAGCCTGCTGTTACGCAGATTGATATGGCACGTTAGCGGAATGTTGAAAGCATGCAACACAACACAGCTGTGCTTCTTTGAGGTGTTTACCAAATGACCCAAAGAGTGACTTCAGCATAGGAGGGTTAATTAAAGACCCCCCTATAACTACTGCAGTCCCCATTCCTCTACTGCCATGGTTTGGGTCCAGGAAAAACGTACGTCACTAGCAGCTTCTCAACGGATCACAGAATCCACCTCTGCGCCGAAGTTTTTGGGGGGAAAGGGGGAGGGGAGACACACAGGGGGGTCTGTCAATTTGTCCTACCTGACACAGAGCACGTAATCCCCGATGCTGGTGCCGCTGTCTCGGACAAGGTACGTGCCAGCTTTTGTGTTGTGGAGGAAGCTGTCGGCTTCACTTCGGCTCAGACGTCCGAAGTACCAACTGCGAAAGTCAAAAGAGCCGATTCAAATCATTGTAAGCATTGGTCTTTTGCAGTCTGACTGTTGGACTCAATTGGTAGACGCCTGCTGTCAGTTATCAATGCCGGATGAAATCTTTGACTTTGCATGTACATGTATGTGTCCTTTTCCATTTCGTCCAACATTTGGTGACGGACAGCACGAGAACTGACAGGATTCATGATGAATCAAAAAGCACAGTGCGATCAAGTGATTAGTTCCACTGACTATCCCCAAGACAGAAGATTTCAGCTAAGACTGAAATAGCTACTTGACCCTTCCCAGCAAAGGTTAAATCTGCGTGTCCTCTCCCAGGAAAAAAATTTCTAAGCTGACACCCGTTGGTGCTATCTGAAACCGTATCGACAAACAAAACAAACTGAAAGCTGCACATATGCTCATTATATGATCGCCTTGGCATTCTTCAAAATTGTGTGGTGTCTCATCACCGCAGCAAACTTGACGGAGTAAAGGGAGATTTTTAATTCAAGCAAATTTTTTTCGGGAGTTGAAGGTAATACATGCGTAGGCTAGTTGGATGGGATGTTGTGAGATAAACATTCTTAAAAAGCGACCAATCCAACAGTCATGACGGTAGCAACATCTCTAACTTTTAGTAATGCAACTATGCTCTGTCTCTGAAATCTAGGAAGAGTGGAGACAATGGACAACACTTTTATTTGTAGGTTAAACTTCTTGGAACCAATATATGATACAAAAATTATGTGTTCAATGAGTATACATCTACAGTACCTCATTGGCAAATACACGAGTCTCACGTGATTTGGAATTTAGCTCATTTTTTAATAGGTCTGCACAATACTCCAAATTGTTACAGAGGCCAATAGCAACAAAGCTGAAGTTTTGTACACTGTACGGAGGGCAGGAGGTGGCAAGGTCCGCCTAGTCTTTGTAACTCAAATTACAAAACTTCATAAGTTAAATGAGTAAGCCTAGTCCCAGGCCTTAAGTGAGAATAAAGTTTAACATGAACAGAGATTATCTTCAATTATTTCCAGTCCAACCAAAATCTATTTTGGAAAACAAAAATGGACTAACTTCATAAATGACAAACATTACAGCAGAAGTGACATCACTCTTTTTCATTGCAACAACCAAACGATTAAAAATGTCACTGATGATTTACATTTCAGACCATGGTCATAATATTACTGTCTTGGTACCACCAGCTTAGGCTTGAAAATGGCATGAACCATGGCATTCTATGCCAATGGTCACTAAAATAGTAAAAAGGAGATTTGTGACAAGCATGACCAAATAACGGAGGAGGGAGTAGGCCTAGGCCTAACTAGGATAGGAATGCAGGGCCACGAGCGAATAAGTCCAAACCGAGCACCGAGTGGCCCTGTATTATTTCACTCAGCCTAGTTTTTACCAGTATACTGAAATGGTCGCATGAATGGAGAAGTTTAAAGGCCGGCTATGACATCAAACTGAATTTCCCCGAGCCACACGAATCCAAACATAGTCTGAAGTTCTGAACCAAGGCTTCACACACATCACACCACCATGACCACGTCAACAACTTGTACATCATCGCATACGGAACATGCACAGCATGTACAGTACATGATGTATATACGTAGGCTGGCCTAGGCATCTACTGTACTGGAATGGGCCCAGCAACTTACGTCGGATCAAGATGGCAGGCCATATTTCCCGTGGACCCGGTCTCGTTTGCTACCTTGAAACTCCACTTTTCCTCTGTCAATCTCGCCTTACAGCTCCCCCAGCATACAGCAAAAGAGTTGGTCCGTCTTCCAATGAGCTCAGTCCCGGTGACAACTCAACAGTACCCTCACAGGGAAGGGCTGCTTCTGAAGAAACAGGCTCACTTTTCGCCCCAATGCAGAAATCAGGAAGTGGGACAAGCACTGACTCGGTCGAGAAAATGGCGGAGATGACGGGTTTCAAGAAAGTTCGACAGGGACGAAAATAGCTGAAACGTTGCATAAACTAGCCCTTCAAGTCGCGTACTTATTTGTTTTTAGCAACCAGACAAGTCCTTCATAAAAAGTGAGTTTATTCAAGAGGTCCCGCATACTTGTGAGTAAACTTAAAATATCAAATAAAGTGATGTTAGTTTCCTCGAGAAATATCCATTACAAAGTACAAACTCAGCCCTCGGTTTGAAATATACTAAGAGAACGACTGGTAGTCAAGTTGAACTCCAAACGATTACTGGTACATGGCAGACGGAACTCGGACGCAGTCCTCTCGTGGTACACCCTACACGGACGTGTACTTCCCCTGGAAGCTTGGAGTTCCCACTTTACTTCTGGATTACACTGCCTTCTGCAGAGTTCGAACTTCCCAAGGGATGAAAAGGTCTGGGGAGACGGTGTCGTTATCCAGTTGCTAAACAACGATCGGTGTTGTGACAAATAGCTAAAACATGAACTTGACCGTCAGACAATGTGGTCAACACAGCTGATCCGGCGACCTCCATGGTTGGAATGACCAGATGACGGAATCTCGAACTGAGAAGATGGGCCTAACAGTGGTGTAACTACAAACAAGCGTGGAGGAATAGAAAGAAGAAAATCGCATATCCAGTAGATGTGCCCCCATTCCTTTTTGAAATCTTGAAATCTGCCCGAGCAAACGTAGTGCCCCTATGCGACAAGTGTCCCTTGCTCATACGGGGGTTGGACATGGGCAGGAGCAGGCATCCGGGGTGATGATGTCCACCTCTTCCAATCTCAAGACAAAGGGATCACCCAACTTACTGAGATCGGAGTAGAACTAGAAGGCCCTATTCCCTTTTCTGAGCTTAGAAAAAGCCAAAGGCATTGAAATTATTGGTATGCGATGAAGTAGGCTGCAGTACAAGATCGCAGGTCCAAAATAAAGGAGCAGAGCAGACTCGCAGAGACATTAAGAATACTGAGAGGATTCCTTAGGTAACCTTAGGCCTATTTGGACACTAGGTCAGTTAAAAGAGCACTGCACATATACTTGCTCGTGGGGTGTCACAGAAATTTCTCAACCATTTTTGATCAGTTTGAAATTGTCGATCCTCTAAAGCTCCCGCCATAAGCAATGAACGTATAATCCGCTTACACGTGTACAAGTTGCACTATCAAGAAGGCCGCGCGTCAGCTCGAGTAATCCACATCCCACGCCGACAGCTGCCTGGTATTATTCACAATATGCTTAAACTCTGGTCACTTTAGTTGACAAAACCGAAGTAGGCCTACTTGGTTTTTTTTTTTTTTTTTGCAGATGTACGTGGGTAGGCCTACTTCTGTGACTTATTAAAATCTAGTCAAGTTGACAAATTTGGATCAAAACAGTGCAGAAGCCGGCAGCTTGAGCATCGTTCAGCTCAACTTGATTAAGCGTGAAAAACACGATACAGGCGTGTGATTAGTTACTGAATGTAGTTAACTAAAATAAGTCAATTTTTTTTCTGTGGTTTTTGTTTTGTTTGTTTTTTTTTATGGTTTTGCGGTCTCTGGGGTCGACAGGAAACTAAGTCAATATTTCTTTCATATTTAAGTCTATCAAAAGTCAAGTCAGCTTTTTCTACAGAATTGTGTAGTTGGATGGGGTAATGGTTGCCAGTAGATATTCAGTCGTCTGGGGTCATAATTTTGGCGTCGTAATCATGACTCGGTGTCAATATTGGCAGTCTGGTTTGGCAAGTTATTGGACAATTCCACAGCACAATATCAAGGCGTTATTCTGGAAATTATGTACTCAAATGCAATTAATCTGTACTACAGATAAAAGCAGATATAATACTGCAAATAATTGATTTAAAAGGGGAGGTTTTAAAACAATGACCAAGGATTTATTCGTTTCAATGGGGTGTGTAACGTGTGTCGTACCAGATTCATTTCATGCGTGGTTTACCTTGGCGGAAAACGCATACGACGTAAACAGGCAAAATACACGTACAATTGTATTTCTCTCGGGCAAGTCAACTAATTATAATAACTTGTCGAAATACTGGTTGGAGGTTGAACCTTTGTTCCTGTATTTATTCAATTGTAAAATAACTGGACTTTTAACACTTTTAAAAAGTTACAAAATTACGAAACGTTTTTTCTTATTTCAACTGGTGTCTCCACGAAAAGAAGGTTTCGACCTTGTGCTAAGAAGGTTTTTAAATTCTCGCATCGACCAGGAATAGTTTGGGGCCAAAATGTTAAAGAAGTAAAGCAGCTTTTGAAGGGCAATATTTCTTAACATTTTTTATTTGTGTGAGCCTCTTTTTCCTAAGGCATTTTGAGAACTGCATGTAGGAACTTTAAGACATTTTTGAGGAAAAATGGAATTAAAATTGTTTTATTATGGAAAAGCTGCATAATTCGGGAGAATAGGGGAACCAACCCAACCCCTATAACACCACGAACCGCACGTGTGCTTAAACTCTTCTAAATTTCTTAACAGTCGTACAAAAAATTCTTTAGTTTTAAACTTTCTTTTCCTGTTTTTTATCCGATACATTTTTTCATTTTTCCCTCTAAGTAGGCAAATTGAATCTATTTTGTGAGAAGATGTATACATATCAAAAGCAGGGAGCTTATGAAAAAAGAAAGCACACAGATATTTTGAGTTTTACGATAACATGATGAAACTGTCATGCCAATGAAACCAACAAACCTTCCCCGAAATGTCTACAACTTCCTTCATAATCTGGGCCCAATTTTGCACACCTACTTTCGGGAGAAAATACCGTTCGTATGGTTGTGCTCAACCAATAAACTTTACATGGCAACTGTCTTTTAAACTTAAACGGGATCGCTCTTAGTTACAAAATGGTTTCTGCCCAACCTGTTCAGGAAACTTTGCTAAAGCAATTTGTCTTTTCTTTCTCCGATCGATTTCAGGGGCAGGTGGAATGGATATTGTGTCATCATTGGAAGATGGGGTGTCTGCTGGAATAAGATTTGAGGAGTTAAGAAGCAGTAAGTTGCATACCAATGCCACTAAGAAGCTCTGAATGCACAACACTGAACACCACTTGCGTCCATAAATCTCAGAAAAAAAATAATCTAGTTACTGATACATTTAAGTTCAAGACTATCCCGGTGCCTTGTGATAATCTTAGCCTTTAGTTAGCCGAGGCCAACAGCCCTTACCTTCCACCCCCCCTCTATTGCCATTGCCACTCCCCCTCCTCGAATCAACACACTGACCCAAACACACATCTTTCTCGGTGAATGACGCACATCAGTAATAACAAGAATTCACTTGCAAAACATGCTGAACCATTAAAAAATACCTTCACGGAAGAATATCTCCACATACTCCAATGGCATGATCTTCAGAAGATTTTGCACCGTCTTTTAAAAAAAAAAGTTAAGCTGGTCCCTGTTTTGACATCCCCTGACCCATATATTTAGACCAAATAAACCCCAATTAAGAAGACCTGTTACCCCTTTTCTTTGGAATAAATTTTTTCCGACCACCTCTGAAATATAGCATGACACTACTTAGCTTGACAGTCTTAATACATCTCACTGTCCAACAATCACCGTCCAATCACTAAGCACCGGATCAAAAATATTCATTATATTTTCACTGCTCATTTACATATATACATATATTACTTTGTCTGTAACTGACATATAAATACCTTACATAACAATGACTAAATGAATATCTTATTAAGTGATTTGTTCAAGGAGGCAAAGAAATGATTCACAATCCTAAAGCAATCACATCAAGAGTTTTCTAAAACGAAAATACTTTTTTTCTGCCACTTTTCTCCCCTCGTAGTTTACTGTTTCTCTACGACACATCTGGCACATGTCGCTATTGCAATTTTTTTCCACAACCAGAGCAAATGTATTAATATAAGGGGTACAAGGTATTGCTGACAATGAAGATTGAGAAATTCCCAACACTGGGGGTTCTAAGAATCACTTAACAAACAGACTAAAAATAAAACAGCATACAGGCATATGTTTTAACACAATCACAAATTCACATGGGAAAGATGTTAAAATGTTCATGCACGTCACCTCGAGTAACAACGCACGACACAGAAATTGCATATGACTAACATTAAAAATGTTACATTTGAATTTTTCTCTTGGTTCCAACTGAACGCCGAGTGAAGCTATTGGCCGAACGGATGATGTTTAACGTCCAGCAGCCAACTTTGTGAAAAGCCACAGAATGACACGTAATAACTTATCAGGCAATTGAAGGTCACAGATATGAGCCTTTTGTATAAATTTGAATAAAATCTGCTACACTGAGTTCTTTAAATTCACGTCAACATTACAATTTGAATTCTCCATACTGAAGATAAAGTTGCTACACCTCGTGATCTGGTGCAATTTTTTGGTTTATAGTTACATAAGAGATGCCTAGCAGTTTTCAATGGATAAGAAGGGCACAAAGGAACCAGTCCATTCCACAGATGGTGGTCACTATGCAAAAGCTTGCCCCGAATCACGAAGTATAGCAACAGTGTCTTTTTAGTCTGACGAATTCAAATTCAAACACAGCCCTCTGTGGACACATCACAACAGGCATCACTGCTGAATATACACAAAATTCATTACCCGTTCGAGTAAACAACTGAGAAAACGTTTCATCTTTCCAATGTTGGTTAAAATGCTGATATACACAGTGTCTGCCTTAGGAAATTCCCATAAATTGGACACAAAATAGACAGTTGCTTTTGGTGCAATATCCCAAAACAAGAATTTGTTTCTGTTCTCCAAGTGAAGAGTAGAACAAACTGGCCGAAATATTGAGTTCACTAGTTCCTTTTGGAACTCCACTCACAAACACCTCTTTATTACTACATCAAAAATGCAGACCTTCAAATCTGGATTTTTGTTTATATTTCCTGGTTTTGCATGCATTTTACCAAGAACCTGAACAGCATAACACTCTAGGCTGACCAACTTTTGTTTCGGACGTGTTGGTAAGTTTCCACTGAGCCCAGTCGACTGCTTATGAAAATGGAGTTGTTGCTTGTTTTGTTTCAAGTCGCCCGTCCCCGAGCACACAAAAAGGAGAGCCGCTTTGCTTAGGCTTGGATACTACGCAGACTTCCATTTGTGATCACAGCAACCTTTGCCAAATATGACACTGAACAAAAAAAGGCCTTGCATCAAGTCTCAGTACTAAAGCTTTCACCAATGTAACTGTCATCAATTCTTTTCAAACAATTTTGCATGGGTGTTGCGAGGATACTTTCCAGGGGTGAGGGGGAGCCCTCATCAGCAACAAATTGAAAAACCACAAACAATGGAAGAGGGTCCATTTCAAGGTTTGTTTTTCAAAGAAAATCAGTGATTTTGAAACTCTTTCATCCACTTCCTTTTTCAATTTTTCAATTTTTTTTTCAGCACCCCCCAACATTGATAACATTTGCTCTAATTTTCAATTTTCTCCAAAGCGTATCCAAGAAAATTCCTTTCTCAGAAAACGTTCCTGGAATATCCTCGACACGCTAAAACTGAAATCTGAAAACCTGCTTTCCTCCAGACTTGATGCAAGCTCCCATTAATTAAACGTATTCGAGTATCTCTGCGGTTTCACAGGCAAACTGGGTGTCAATGTACACAGTTCACATAATGCTGTAAGGCATTCGCGTGGTTGTCACTGGTATGCGTTTAAGATGCGACCAAATGCCCGTGAAATTACCACAAACCAGCAGTGGGCGGCGCTTAATTAACTGAGGTATGTAGATGCTCATACTCAGTGAACCAAAGTATTCTTCTTTGTGCAAGGAACATGTGGGTGGCATATTAATTCAATTCAGCGCAACACTGCTGACCGCTGGACCGTGCCTTTAAACCAGACTTTCCATGCTTGACCTGTTCCGTCATCAACACCTTCATAAAAATTATCCACGCCCTGATGGGAAATTATTAAACACTCGCTTCGAATTTCTCCGCTCGATTCACTGGCCAGATGGGCAGACAGCACAGCAGTTGTAATTGTGAATTTTTTTTTCCAATTAAAACACTTCTCTTTTCTTTGGTTCGGTTTCTCAACTTTGGTCGAAATGATTCAAAATGCACTCGGCCATGGATGCCCTCTTGCACCGTTCTTTGGTGTGAGAGGAAACATGCAAGAGATAAAAAAAGGCATGACATGACACTCAATAATTTTACCAAGGAGGGTGTCTACCCTAATTTTTCTTGGCGACAGTGTTGTATTCAAGTCCATCACAAGTCCCTGCAAAATCCCCGTGAGTCCATCACAAGTCCATCACTAGTCATTCAGTTTTTTGCCAATGCACAATTATTCAAATGAGCAGCGACAAAATCATTATGTTTTTATTCACCCCGTTACTTATGACTGGCCTGGTGAGGGGACTTGTGAAAGGACTTGGGAAGGGACTTGTGACTGGACTTGTTACTGGCCATGTGAAGGGACCTGTGACTGGACTTGTTACTGGCCTTGTGAAGGGACCTGTGACTGGACTTGTGAAACGACTTGTGACTGGCCTGGTGAAGGGACTTGTGACTAACCTTGTGAAGGGACTTGTGACTGACCTTGTGAAGGGACTTGTGACTGACCTTGTGAAGGGACTTGTGATTGGCCAGGTGAAGGGACTTGCGACTGGACTTACGGAGCTTCTTTTGAAAGGACTTGTGACGGAATCGAATACCACACGGCTAGGTGACGAAAAAACAGGACAAAGTAGTCCACCACGCAGTCATTCCCAATGCCCACACAAGGTACCCACAATGCAATGCAACGTACTCAGCATGACATCATCACACCTGTAAGCTCTGCCGGGCTTCAGTATTATTACCAAAAGGAAAAAGTACCAATGCTGATGCACGTTCATCCAAGTCCTACAAAAACGGACAAGAACCTGAGTTTATTGGTAGTTCTCGTTTTTTAAGTAAAGTTGCTTTCAGCTGGTAACGCTCAGGACGACTGAACAACTTAAACGGATTGGCCTGCCGGACGGACGAAAAGTCCAATGGGAAAGCAGCTTTGGAGACAAGACAGACACAGACGAAAGTGGCCCTACTTTGGACAGTTGGGAGAGTTGGCCCCTCGCTACGCTTGCAGGATCCCGTTATAGCACCAGCCCTCACCGCTCTTCTTGAAGAGCTTGGTCCGCCAGGGTGTGTTGGTCTCCTTCCGTTCCCGCTCCTCCCTGCGCTGCCTCTCTTCAAGCTGTTGATGAGAGGGGAAGAAAGGCCACTATTGAAACCACAACACAATTCCTACACGAGGGGGAAAAGCAAGGACAGCGGGGCAGCTCTCCCAACCTGCAATACAGTTGTGGTCATACTTTTTTTTTTCAAGTAGCGTCTTCAGACATCACACAACTTTGACATCAACGTCATATAATAACTAATAATTTGATAAAGAGGGTTACATCACAGACATGCCTTTGAAAGAAGTAACCAACTTGACAAAACAAATATGACGCTATGCAAAGCCTGACTCGTATGGCAGATGCAAATTTGGAAAGGGGACGGGGTGTAGTAAACGAAGATTGACTCTGAAATACCCACTGAACCACTGGACCTCAGTTTACGGTTTAAATGTAGGTACAGTGGTTTGAAAATAAGTTCCACCAGGCGTAGAAGAATTTTGGGCACTTTATTTCCTATTGATATTTAAAATTTATGATACCTCATTTTTTTATGGATTGCTAAATTTCAAACCCTGTGAATTAGCCAAATGAGACATTTCCAAGGGCCTAATTTTTAAACAGAAAATGGAAGCAAATTCCAAGACATTTCTGCTGCATCAACAAATTAATGAAAATCTCTTAATTTGAGTAGGAGACATAACAACTTTAAAAGTCATCCAAAAGGTGAAACAAATCATTTTTCTTATTACTTTTTGAAGACTTTTTGCAGCAGCAAGTGAAATATTTCAGTGAACATCTGACCGCTGGAGAGATCGAACCAGCAGACTTAAGCAGAGAACTCACGTATCGCTTGTGCTCCGTGGCGGTGTTGATGTCGCCTATCTTCAGCGCGTTGGTCACGTTCTGCCAGAGTCGACGGGACTCAAAGGTGCCCTGCATGGCTATGGGCCGAATCCGCTTGGGTGTGCCGCTCAGTTTGGTCAAATCTACCACTTTCTTCTCACCCTATTAGAACAGAAAAATTACACCACAATTCATTGATGCAGTATACCAGTGTTTTGCAGAATCCAAGACAGACAGATTGGCTCCATACAAGAGGCATTCAAGTGAAACGTGACCGGGAGTCAATTTGGCGACTTTGAAATGCTCAGACAACTTTCTCCGATTTCTGATATTTTTATCTCTGACTGTCACAAGATTGCAAACCTAGCCAAGGGCTGCAATCCCAGCCCTTGGCTAGGTTTGCCCCGCTCTCAGTGCATTTCTAAATGCTTCTAGAAGTTTTGTATTAAAAACAGTTCTTCGCAGCTACCCTTTAAAGATCTCGCTGAAATGGGTTAATTGGCCAAAACACCACAGCTGTGAGAAAATGCAAAAATAACCAGTTTCAGAGGGGTTGTTAAAGGGCAGCTGCAAAGAATATTTTTAAAGATACAAAATCTTCAGAGTTCACCACTGTGTCTGAGTTGAATTTTCGATTGTTTCACAATTATAAAAGTATTAAGCTGCCGTTTTGGTTTTATGTAGTTCCATATTCATGAACAAAACTACGATGTCATTCAAGTTACTCACCCCTGCATATGAGAATTCCAGTTGCCCATTCCATTCGCCCTGCACCCTGCATATAAGGGCGTTGGCGGGGTTCTTCACTTCCGCATTCAGACGGTGAACCTTACCACCGTAAAATGGCTGCCAAACAAGATACGGTAAGGCCATTTAGGAAAAACAGGCAGATTTTTCATATTTTCAAACCAAAAATGTGCTGTCACGTAAGAATCCAGCAAATGAGCAAAGCCACACTGACAGAGTTGGTCTTGCATCCTTACACTGATTACCACCAAATGACCTACAACATGTTTTATGCACGCTCTGTCCGATTATCAAACCAGCTTCTTTGAGGTATGGTATGTCTCGCTCACCTTTGTCTGGAAGGTTATAGCGGCCTGGTACCCAGACTGCGGGCAATGTATTGTGCACCTTCCCCCAAGCTCCATCCAGGGCACCGTGAGTATGGACCGGCCGTACGCGCTGGGGAACGTCATGGTGTAGTCTTCACTGTGCTCCAAGTCCCGAATCGTGCCTGGTTTTCGTAAAAAAAAAGGCAAAATGGTTTCGCTTCAAATCCTTGTCACAACAAAGCAGGACAAATTGACCAATGTCGCAACAAATACTGACTTTTGATTTTACTATACCTTCTCCTACGTTGTTCACTCCGACCGACATGCCCAGGAATTTGGACTTGGTCCAAATCCAGGTATTCATGTAGATCTTCTTGCTGGGACACTCTACGTAGAAAGCTGACACTGTGGAAAAGTTCGGAATGGAAAACTTGACAGTGACTCAAAAAAGTCACAATATGTCAGGATCCAACAGTTTTAAATATGATAGTGCATGTAACATGTAAATCTCATTTGTACTCGTGCAGAAGTGCATGTCCCATTGGGTGTGCAAAATTTTATTACTGCAGGATTCGAACCTGGGACATGTCCACTGCAGTTCAAGCGCTCTATCATAAAATGCACGACCCACAGTACAATTACAAGCCATAATACCTGCCACAACATAACTTGACAGATAAAGGAAGAGCAAGCACAATTTGTACCTGACAGGATTTGAACCAAGGACCCCTAGTCTGCAGTTGTACCCTCCCAAAATTTGCCTTGCCATTTACATCAGTCATAAGCCACTTCCGTTTGACACAATGAAAATGTATTTTGATAGCTTTGGTTGAGTGCTCAACAATAATAGCCATGTCTAAATCACCTGTGGCTATGGCTGGCAGTAACACATATCTATGGGAAGAAGCTGCAGCCACATGCCAGCCTCCGTAGACATGTGTGTTATTGCCAGCCAAAGCCATGACTTTTGGACATGGCTATGGCTATCTGTAAGCACAGGCACTTGTGTACTATTCACAAACCCCTAACTCGGGAGAAATGCAAGAGTAAACCCACAGACCACAACTTACGAAGTCTCATTAAAATCACATCACATGGTGCAACTCACCCGGCGGATGGTGCGAAACCTGCTCAGCCACAAAGGTGACGTGGCTGTTCTCGGTGAGGCCGTCAGACGGGCCAGAGTCTGACGGCAGCTCCCAGGAACAGTGGAACGTCTCCCCGATGATGGGGTTGTAGGGTTTCTTGGCGATGGAACCCTACATTCGGGCGAGGATTTGCCGAGTGTTACCTTCCAAGAAGTTTTAGTTACAGGTGTTTTTTAACCACACATTATTCCACATTACACACGCCCCCCCCAGCAGGGTACCATTTTCAGCTGAAGATGCTGCCTTTTTAAAATGGCAGGACACCACAACCTCAGTCCGTCACAAAGATGGACATGACAAATGCCGATATTTGGTGGTCATCTGTTCCAGATTTGACTGACATTTCGTACCACATCATTGCTTTTTCAAAACTCAGAGACTCAGTGGCCCACGGCAGCTTGGGGGCTCCACACATACTCATCCTCAACGGACTAGTTCGAGCCAACTGTGTGCACAAAGACAAGCGGAATGACTCAAACGTGTTGACAAGTACACATGTCACATGGCAGCGAAAAGGCAATTTGCCAGCATGCTAACATGCTCTCCGATATTAACTGTATGAAGTACACGGTTAAACTAGACAAGAGAAAGAAGTCGAAGGACCGAAAACAAAGCTGTCAGTGTTGCGAAAAACCGTTACAACACTACGCTAGAAATGTCATTTTCTACCTTTCTGCCCACGTGGAATGAGCAAAGATAGTATTCCACCACCGCCATCATACGAGCCTCTGGAGTTGGTAAACTTGGAATTCTGGGTAGAAAAACAACCAGTAAAAACGTATTGAAACAGTGAGTTGCCAACATGTGTCGGGGGTGAGATTGACTAATGATTAAAAATAGCTGAAAACAGCTCAAAAAAGGCATAAAGAAGCTGAACTGTGAAAATCTCCTACACTTTTGGACACAGCCAGTGAGGAAAAACAAAGCTGAAATCCAAAACAAAAAAAGCTGAGAAATCTCACCCCTGGCGGGTGGGTCGAAAAATTACAGCATACGTCAGTTCAGGAGTGCAAAGAATTTTTTGAGCACCAACTTGTGCGATTCGCTTTCCATACATTCAGGCAGGTCTCTGCAGCATGTTGATCAATTTAGCAAAGTCAGGAAGAGGCAGACCATCTCACCTGGCAAACATATCGGGGTGCGCCATGAAGTCGGCGAACATTTCAAGCAGAGACCTCTTTTCGAGAATGAATGTTGGCAATACCACCTACGCATGGGAGAAAAAATACAATTTGCTAAACAGAAAATCAGGCATGATCATGCAAGATCCACGCTTGGATAAAGTTCAGATAACATCGGATTGGAGAAGGTCGGAGTCACACTCAAAGGGTGAAATGACTGACCTCGGTGAGATCCATGCCCGGTATGGTTTAGCACCGTGTTAGATTGAGGCTTTGGGTCAAACTTAAAAGAGTGGACCGCCAGGACAACTGACCTTGGTGAGATCCATGCATAGATTGAGGCTTTGGGTCAAACTTAAAAGAGTGGACCGCCAGGACAACTGACCTTGGTGAGGTCCATGCCCAGCTTGAGTTGCGACAACAGGTGCAGGATGACGCTCTTGTGTTCCTCCACGCCCCCAATGTCTTCGTCCTCCCCGCCTTCCTTGTCTTCCACCTCGTCAGTCGGACTGATGACTACGAGGACACAGAAAGCCAAGAAAATTTGATCCTTTTGCCTACCACTTGGTTCATACACGTCCGTCCGCCAATCGTGAAAGTGAAGCAAATTTCACGTCACAAAACATTTGCGGCAAAGTTCCTCCAGTTGAAATGTGCTCAACTTTTTGCAAATTTTCAAAAGAAATATTTTGACTTGATGTCACCATGCCGCATTTGTCATCCCTTTTGCCATTATGCAATACCTCTGTCAACACAATTCTACCAGCTGAGGAATGGGACCAAACCTACACATTTTGTACATTTGGAAATCGCTACAGTGAGTCAATTTCAAATCTCTACGTAATGGACTCACGTGGCACCCTATGATCCAAGGAGTCTCCCATGCTGTTACTGACTGGCAGGTGGGCGGGACTGTTGGTGTTGATGACACTACCGACTGGCTGCTGATTGGCTACGAGTAGATCCAGACTGCCAGCAAGTACAAAGAAGAGAGCAGGGCCAACGAGTTATAATGTGCACGACCAAACGCAATTATTTGATTGTTTGGAGTGCCTGATTAGGTCAGATGATCTTAATCTGGGGAAAATACTTCGACACAAACTGTGAGACAGTCAAGAATATCGATGAAATAAAGAGCACCAATTGTGAAAGGGCCTGCGAAAGAACTTTTGGGAGAGGATTTGCAATGGACTTAACCATGACATTGCCCAGAGACTTGACAGACCTGATGTTGGCCATGGATCGAGGCAGCTCCATGCTGCTGTTGGGCCGGTGGCCTTGAGCGATGTCCTGCCTCTGCAGGATGTTGAGGCAGTCCTCCAGGCAGCCCATGGCCGAGTGGGAGGTAGACTTGAGCAGCAGGCAGTCGTGGTCCAGGGCGTTGATAGGGTGGCCCGAGGAGGGCAGGGCCTACAGAGGTGGAAGGTTGGAGAAAGTTTAACCTTTGCTCTTTGTGAAAATGGTGGACCAGTGAGCCACATACCGGTAAACCAATCCGCTCCTAACAGGAACAAGAGAAGGAATGTTTTTACATGTACATGGAAACATCAGTGCTTTGGTTGAAACGAACCACGTGCAGACACAAGTGCATGTGCATTTGGCACTGAACACGCAACCAATTTATTCTGGAATGCACGATCTACATGCACATGTACAAGCCCAGCAGGAAAAACTCCCCACTAGCCTGTCTCTCCTTTTCCACTGTTGGTGCACTTCAACTTAGGGTGGATACCTCATCAGCGCATTAACCATCTGCGTGTCATTTGCATATTTCAAACTGACATTTGCATATAATTTGCATATTTGCAACTGAAGGACAAAGGATATGAAAGGGTCTCAAAAAATATGAAAGCTAATGCTTTTGATTTAGTCTCCGTGACAAAACGTTGGACGAGCGCTTCCTGATTTATTCACCTCCACCCCATGGGTAATGAAGTCGTGCTTGTCCCATTCTTTAGGTTGTCCTAAATTCTGAGGTCTCTCTCCATAATTGCCTCTTAACTTCTCGTTCTTTTTTTGGATTTACCTATTTACATGTATTTTCTTAAAATCATAATATGCCTGTCATATTTTCATACCAAATTAAGAAAAGGTCTTATGGAAACAAACGCTAGAAATATAAAAAAAGTTAGAAATATTCAAGCTTTGTCATACATTGAAAAAAAGTCAACTTGAAAACATTCCTGACTGCCGGATTTACCTCCAGTGCTTGAACCAGCATCTTCTGCTGCTCCTCGGCGATGGTGATGATGTCCCGGGCATTGTGCAGCGACTCCTGGGTCACCGACGGGGTGAGGGAGGGGTTGAAGGAGGGAGGCCGGGGGTGTCTGGTCAGGGAGTTGGCGGGGGAGACGCGGGGGGCTGCTCCAGCTTGGTGACGTCGAAGGCCCGGCCGGTGGTGTTGGAGGGAATCGCTGGAGCCGTGGCTGGACGATGGCGATGTACCGTCGCCCAGCGCCTGGAACCCAAGACAAAGAGAGACTGAGCCACTTATACTGCAATTTCACAAGCAAACTGCAGGCAAGTGAGGTTGGCTCTAAGCAACTAAGCTTGGAAACTGGCTAAATATTTGCATAGCATAAACAGACCATCAGCCAGGGAAGGTATACAGTCTGGTTCACGGACTTGAAAATTTCCCTTTATTTGTACATTTAAATTATTGGTCTGGTAGCAATCACTGATGAAAATTGATTGTGATGTAATCCAAGATGTATGACATAGATGTAATGCGTGGAATGCAAGGTACACATGTCCGTTAATTTTAAAAAAAGTCACTGTTATCAAGAAGTAGGCAAAAGTGGAAATAAGCATTCAAAAACATGATAAGAGAAATTAAGTTTTCAGATTCGTGTGCATTGAATAAAGGGGATTTTTAAATTTAATTCCAAACATTAACAACAGCATGGCTTCCAGACCTTAATATCCAAGCAAACAGTCAGAATCTTTGGGTTGGGGACCAGACTAAGTACATGTACATGTAGGTAAAGTGCTTAAGACTGGTACTCCGCCAAATTTTGCTTAGCACACAAATTTGCAGAGACATGATTTCCTGCCAAGCAATCCCACAAGATCAGGTCCAACTGACTATGCTCTTACCTGCGAGATGACTTCGCCCTGGCGCTGGACCACCGCCCTCAGACGACTGACCCAGAACTGTCGCTCCTTCGCGTCGGTAGCCCGCAGCCGGTATACCTCCCCGTTGGCAGCGTTGACATTGAACGTCATGGAGTCCTCATCGCTGGGTGATATCACGGCTCCCTGGCCAGACAGAAAGTTGAATTGATGAATACCAAACACCCTCCAGAACCTTCACAAATCTACCAGAAGGACTGGAGAGATTTGGGGCGGATTACCCTTTCCAGCGAGTGAAATGACAGTCAGACATCAGGTATTTGCCAACACGCCGGTTTATTTGTCCGAGCAAAATGGAAGAAATGGAAGACTGCAAGTTGATGGATGTCGTGCAGCTTCTTTGCGACTATCTTTACCTGTGATTATCCCTCTAATGCTTTCCATAAGCTACCAGCAGGTTTAGGGAGGAAGTTGCAAGACTACAGGGCTTGATTTCCCCTTGAAATCGCTCTTGATTTCCCTTTGAAGGGCTCCCTTTAAAAGGCTCCAAGCAAATAAAGCACAGTATTTGTTTATTTTGGCATCTGAATAGAGAAATTCATCAGAGACGGAAGGAAAGGGAAGAATGGAATGCCCGACAAATAGGTTTAGAAATCAAGACTAATCAAAACTCACTGTCAGATGCACCAATCCTCTAGGTCTCTGAGTCTTCCTGGATTCTTCATTCTAGGCAAATTATCAAAAGCAAAGTAAAATTGAGCATATACCCCACGATGTCCAAAATGTACAAAAACCTGAAATAACTGGCACTCAATACCAATGAATCATATCCCAAGACATGTCCAAAATACGGAAAAATAGGTACTTATTTCCGGTATTTATGTTCAAATCCAGTAGTTGCCAAAACTATGACCTTGTTGTAAATACTCATGTCTAAATCATGTCCAAAAACTGGCAAAACTTGCATCCATGTTCAAAACATGTCCAAAAACGACTGAACTGGTACTGTTTTGATGAATCATGTCCAAACCCTGTACCTGGCAAAACAAATACCCAGTTCCAAACAAATATGTCCAAATCTTACATCTGGCAAGACTTGTACCAAGTAGCAAAAACAGCATGTCAAAAATATGCCCCACAAACTGCCAAAACTGTTACCCAGTTCCAATAATAAAAACATACCAAAATAATGTGACTGGCAAAACTGATAACCAGTTCCAAAGTCATGTCCAAATGATGTGCCAAACTCTGGCAAAACTAGCACTTGGTACCAATAAAACCTACATGTACAACAGTATGCCACTATTCTGACCTGCATGTAGTTTTGATCAGTTAGGGACCCATAAACTCCAGAACCTTTACTTGTTTCTGACCTATTTGCTGCTTTTTTCTTATTTCAAAATCTTTGACCCTTGGAACTTACCACGTAGTATTCCAAAGTTCCCTTTTGAGGATCTAGTAAGAACCACCGGTTCTGCCATCCCTTCACAACGTTTGTGTACTTGTTGAGGGTGCCTTCCATTTGGTGGCTGGTAAGATCAGTCAGAAAAATGTATGTTCATCATGTGTCAACCATAAGACTACGTGTGTATCCAAAGGTCTAGGCTATAGCTCAGAGCACTACTTGGGTCAATGGAAAGAGTCTACAGCTACTAGCCAAGGACTTCCATAAGTACGTGTGTTCTTGTTGGCCACAGCAAAACACATTCTGAGAACATAACTCACAACAGCTCCAACATGATCATGACGATGGGTGATGTGAACATTTTGTCATGTGCAGGGAAGAACGTAAGCGCTTACGCCCTTTTGCCAGGCACACGATGATTTGAAATTTGAAAGGTATCCTGATTTACGTAAGACATTAGCAGGATGGTGAAGTAAAATCTGACTATGGCCCTCAGCAATGGTAGAATATCACTGAGATAAAACACACTGCATTTCTGCTTACAATATATCACAATGGAAATGAAAGTGGAAATAATAATGCAGTTTCTCACCTGAAGAAATCTTCTTCTTCAACTTCCTGAATAGAAAATTTGAAAAAAAAAATATGTTTGGTAAAAGCGTCTTGAGATAATAAAAATTTGACATGAATTTGTCTTATTCAGTATTCAGCAGTGCTTCTTTGGCCAGAAGTCAAGGCGCCCAACGGGATCCGTAGATGCATAATTCATGTTGTCACAGTAGGCCTATTGCTTAGTAATAAGTTACGTGCGCACTTTATAGTGTACAGTACGCCTACAGCACGTGTGTGGAGCATGATACAGTGAGCATATTCATGTTATTCAAATTTAATTTCATGGGTTCCTTGTTCGTCTGTCATGCAAGGTGTGACAGGGAACCAGTTTTGTATGGTAAACGTATACCAGAGCGCCTGTCGGGTGCCTTGAAATCCGACGCAAGAAGCGCTGCTTTCATTTTTTAAAATGGCGCTGCCCATGGTCAGCATAGAAATATGACCGGCCAAGTTTTCAAGGTACCATACATAAAAAATATACAGTTTGGGAAAGCTTTCACCCTAACCTTCCCCAACCACACAGAATTAAACAGTAGTGAAGTGTTTAATTCTGTGGGGACAGGTCTGGTAGGCCCATAACAGCTGGCTTTTGCATTGGGTTTGGCATACCTCCGAAAAACAAAGTCCAACAGCCTCTGTGCACAAAGTCCCAAATGGGTGTTTAACTTTGTGTGAATGGGGAAGGTTAGGGCCAGTAACCCTTGGAGGATCAGGGTTAAGGAGCTCACATAAAAGTCCAAACTCTGAGGAATATGCCGGTGTAGGTAAAATTGTCGAGTCATTCTCATTTCGGAAGATATGGATTCAAAGTATGTGACAATCCTGCAGTTTGGATTTCAGGCACCCCCTAGGGTGTAAGTAATTACTTAACCATACAAAGGAGTCTGTGTAATGTACAAGTCAGACGAAAATTCTTACGGAGAGGGAAAACGGCAAAAAGGCAACATTTTTTCCTCCAACCGAGGAAAAGAAAAGTTTTCTACAATTAGCAACCTAGTGGATTTTTTATAGCGTAAGTAGTGAACACACTGGGGCAATTTCAGCTCATAAAATTAAGCGGATGTTTAGTTATGCCCCTGGATGTCCCGGATAAAGTTTTCGAAAGAAATCCCTATCACGACAGGGCCCAGTAATGCATAATGGGGAGTATTCGTTGGGTCCTGTCTACCATGACTGCAGCCCTATGCAGAAGCAGGGCATTACTGGAATAAAATACATGGAAGTCATGAAATTACAATCATCCAAGTTTTAGACCTACCTTAGCTCTTTTTAACACAGTCTCTAAACGAATCCTCTCAGCCTCTGAAAGGCCAAGATTTTCACTTTTGATCGCATCTTCGATTCCCATGACCTCTGTGGTGGCTGCCATCTTGATCTTGCACATTCCCTCAGGCCTTTTTCTACTTCTCGACTGTGTTCACTGCGGCTTCATGCCTGGCACTATGATGGGATGTAAATGCTTTCTGCTGGGACTAAACGGGATCAAAATCCAACATTTGTGCATGTTCTATTCATTTTGATATTTCTGTCGCAGAGAACAGAGCTACACGGATCTGAAGAGTCCCAATTCAGCTAGTTGGAACAATTTTGTGAAACTAATGTCTGTGGCCGTAAAAATGATACCGAGATTTTGAAAACACCTTTGCAACACGCGACTGCTCTGATAACCATCCAAGAGGGCGCTATTATCGAAAGGGCAGAGTGTGATATTTAGCGGAAATCGGATCGCAAGCGCTTACGCCGTATGTGGCAATGGCAGTCAACTAGTAGGGCCATCGCACTTCGCAGTCCATGAGACCGTGGGATCTTGTGATAGTCTTCCGTACGGGTTCGTCACTGAAAGATGAGAAAATCTCGCATTATCTACATTATCATTAAGTTCTCCCGTCTCCCTAGCTGATGACAGTGATTCCCGCAATGCTTAGGCCTATTAACAGCCTGCCTAGACGGACGCGATATTGGTGGGTGGGATCTCATTTTCATCAATTAGGCCTAAACCCCCGTTGTTCTTTGGGTGTGTAGATGAGGTGTATGTTCATATCTCAGGACCTCGAGACACTGGGTTGGCTGTACCACATGGGGTTAATTTATAGCTTCATGCTCCGTGTTTTTACTTACTCCTAGATCCTCAGCGCACTTGTAAAATCCTACATATAGGCCTCAGTGTGCAAGTACTTACACAAATGGCAATATGTTGGTAAGCACAAGGCCTCCAAAGCCACTTTGTGACAAGGAGGCTACCCAAGTATGACTATGATAAGCGCGCCACCAGGGGTCAACTTTCAGGCTCCATTGCGTGCCCTCTAAACAGCTCAGTGCACACCCGACACTCCTTTCTCTGTGCACGGTGCCCTTCCTTTGTGGTACACTTTGCGGATACGATGCTCTTTGCCAACATAAGCATAGTATGTCATCAGTCATGGCCTTGCACCGGTACATCGATACATGCATAACATATGTACACTGACGCTTTATGACTCAATCCATTTCATTGTATTTTAATGACTCGACAGACTGATCGTTCGAGTCCTGTGATTTCGCTCCCGTCACACGGTTTTAGTTTAATCAGCGGAGCTAGTATAAGACAGAGTCGTTCCATTCTGCTTAGTAGATGACTACGTTATCCATTGAGCAATCCTTCATAATTTCACAGTCCTGACCTGCAGTTATAACTGACATAACGGTAAGTACAAGAATAGCTTTCTTTGGGTCCACCATTTGGCCATGCCAACACCAAGCTGTCATCGGTGTGCACTGTACCACTTCCAGTGATCTAGAGGTCGTAGGCCAATACCAGCTGGGACTGAACTTCAAAGTTTGGCAGAGTCATATGCCCGTAAAGTGGAACACTGTTAGGCCCATTATTAGGTCTTTAGGCTATAAAATTTCTTGTTATAACACCGCCTACCGTATGATGTAATGACAAACAAAAACTTGGGACTTAAAGTTGTCCCATGTTATAAACATAACGATGTTCTAACAGTGAACAGTGCTCTTTTTATCTGTGTTTGACTGTATTCCCCAAACAACCAAGCGAAATATCACCATGGTCACCCACACCCGACTCTTTGTGGAGTTCCACCAGGCCTGAATTTGGACATGAAAATTAGTTTAAATTTCTTTGTCAAAAATGTTTGCCCGTCGGGCTTGAAGTTGTCAAAAAGTTAGTAAATCTTCCCTGACGTTGCGAGTCACCAGTGGTGGGAAATCAATGGGGGAATTTCCCGGCTGAATTGCCCCGGCCATGGAAAAATGTTTGCAGATCTTCTCTATTTTCATGGCAATCTCGTAAATTTTGGTTGTCGGATAGGTAGGACAATTGTTTCATGCAGATCTGCGGATCATTGATCCGATGTTGGTTCACTGACACCAGAAACCACCAAGGCCTATAATGGATAGCGCGAAGCAGCTTTGGGATCATCGCAATCCAACCTCGTGTGAAACAAACAGGCCCTTAAAATGTATACAAAAACATGCGATTTATATTTTGCTGCACCGAAATGGGGGTTGGTGAACAAATGACCCATCCTCCAGGCCAAAAGGCGTGGGACATAATACTCTAAGATCCCCCTCCCCTTTTCTGCGGGTCACTGAATATTGTAGTGTAAAAATCATGAATTTTAATGAGTGTAGTGGTATGAATAATTTCATGAGGATAACGAGCCCGGCGGGAACAAAGCACGCGCGTGAAGGAGTCCGCGTTAGGCCGCGTTGGACAGAAATTGTACGTGCGTCCGGAGTGACCTCATATGCGTGTCATTTTGGGCGTGCGCTTTTTCACGTTGGGATAACGGACAGACTCATTCAATGTACATATACTAGTCCAAATATCACGGCCATCTCAGCACAAAACGTGCACTAGCTATCACAGGGTTGAAGTCCCAAATTTTGAAGTTTGAATATTTGCAGTCTCAGAGAAAGAATCCATCAGGATAACCATCGGTGGACTGCGCGAACAAGTGCTAGTGCTGTACGTAGTTCTGGCTGTTGTGTCAGGTTCTGTCCCAGTGTTGGGTTTTTGTAGCTTCGCATTATGATACTGACACATCAGAGTGTATGATCGATCCGCAGCATTGAAAGCTTCAGAATTTTAGAAACACTACCTCTATCCGTAACTGGGATGAGGATTCTTTTGCTGATGAAAAAAAATAGGAAAGTCATTTTGGGTGGAAAAACCATTCTGTCCCCTGGAAAAAAGACCAGGATACTATCCATAGCACGTAGCTTGTTTAAAATGTATTTGCCATATACTATATTTCTGTCTTTCGTCTGCAGGGTCAGATTAAGGCTCAAGTCCTTTTGATTCTAGAACTATTTGGGATCAGGTTTCGTACGTGCTACTGAAGATCATACAAGTCGACCTCGGTCATCATTTTCCCCTCTGGAACAAACAATAGGCGTACGCAAAAAATTGCACAAGTCTAATAGAGGCGTTGGTCTCAATGGCGTCCGTCCAAGAAAGCACACTGGAAAAACCAGCCGTTCGTATTCGACGATATCGGCTGGTGACCGTCGAGCCGGTAGTGTTCTTGATGCTCGCTATTCAGGGCGGCTTTGTGGCCTTGCGGACCCTCTATATCGAGCACCGGCTGGCTGTGAGCTACAACTACACACTGCCGACCGGCGATGTCAACGGCACGTGCGGTGCCGCCAACGCCACCAAGGACCCAACGCAGGAGCAGATCGAGTCTAAGACCGCCCTCTGGGTGGCTTACATGAAGGGCGTGTCAGTGGCCCTGCCGCTCTTTGGTGCCCTCCTCTTTGGGGCGGCCAGCGACTTTATCGGTCGCAAGCCCATCCTGACTGTCTCGGCCAGCGGCCATCTCTTGGCAGCCGCTCTCTTCCTTTGTGTGGCTTACTTCAACCTGCCGCTGTTCTGCCTCGTTGTCGGCGAAATCATTCTTGGCATCTGTGGCGATTCAGTCGTCCCAGAGAGTGCCGCGTATGCTTACGTCACAGATGTTTACCAAGGCAACGAGAGAAGCTTTCGGATCTTCCTAGTGGACGTACTGATTTACCTTGGGTTCGGGGCCAGTCAAATTGCAGTTACCACGATCTTGCAACTGACAGCTTCCAATTTTTCGATTGCCTATTTGACTATATTTGTCACCGCCATTGTCAATTTTCTGTATGTCACCATCCCACGGGTTGTGGTCGAATCTGTGGATAAGCGCCCGTTTTCTCGCGGTGTTTTTCGAGATCTTTTTGCTCAGATTTACTGGTTGTTCAAGAACAATACCAACGGTAGACGGCCAAGGATTATTCTTTTGTTGGCAAACATGATTCTCTATGAGCTTGTTTATGAGGCAGTCTACAGTGTCATCACCATATATGGCCTGGGGCCGCCATTTTGTTGGAGTGAAACCTTCGTTGGAGTTTACAACGTAATAGTCAACATTGCACCCGCCGTGGGTAAGTTTTTCTCACTGCCATGAAGTAGACATACAAGCCGTTTCATTTAGAGAATGTGGATTACTTCAATTTTGATACACCAAGAGCCAGTGAAAGTGTAACCGAACCCTATTCCTCCTATCACGCTATTCGTAGCCGGGTATTTAAAGAACAAGTATGTCCAAGCGGGTCAGTGACCCCAATCCACAAACCCAAATCATATCCGAGTCCAAGTTGAAAACCGATCAAAACAGAAGCCAAACTAAGACATTATACGAAACCTTGTTCCAAAATTGATACTAAAATCTAGCTTGCTTCGTCCAAGTGATGACTTTAATTATGATTATGAGCTTCGGCGCCAATGTGTAGATTGCTATAGTTTATTATATTAAGGCATTTTTCCTTAACAGTTGAGTTTTAATGGACTTTGCAGCGTCTATTTTGGCACTGAAGCTGCTAGGTCTGTGTATGTCGGAGTACTGGATGGTGTACCTGGGGTTCCTGTCAGGGATAGCATTGATGATCACTACGTCACTGGCAAACACCACTGCCCTTATTGCTTACGTTGGTAAGTAGATCACGACTTTTCTTCTTTCATCCTTTGACAGCCTCACCTAAGGGTGTCGCCGGAAAATATTTCTCAGCTGTGCCCATTGGACAGCCTTCGCATGTGTTATGTCCAATCCACCTCAGGTCTTCCTTACATCGTTTGTATCCACCATGACCTCAGCCTTTCTTGTACAGTGCACTTTGCCCAGAAATTGATGGTTGTAAGCTCACAGAGCTGACATAGGGTTCAATCTCATCTCGTGTGCAAGTCCAAGCGTTGAATCTTCATCACTGGCTGGACTTCAGCCAAATGTCTCTTATTCCTATTACGACTATCAATGGTACTTATTAAAATGACTGAATACACGTAGATCTCATGTGCAAGACTTAAGCGTAAGACTTACCTAGAAGTTTTTTAAAAAGGCAACAACGAAACTTCTTAGTGAAGGGAATTGCGAGTAATTCATTTCATGTGTTTTCACTTTTTGATATAGCTCCATCCGTTGGCCTTCTCCGTGTTCTCCCGACGCCTATTCTCAAGTTCTTGGCAACGCAGCTGGTCAAGGTCGACGAACAAGGTTATGACTCATAGATCTTTCACATTACTTTAGCTCGTATTACCAAAGATCGTATAGCGCCGAAGGTGCAAGATGGCAAACTTCACCGTGAATACACGTAAAACGTTGTAATCTTTGGTATTACTGCATGGCTTAGATCACTGATACACTGCGGGTGTCTTTGCCTCTCACCAGGGGTGCCCCAGTATGAAATCATAAACTATCTACCAGCTGCAATAAGTCTTTGGTGAATTAAATTTCAATACAATCTGGTACACTGAGTTCTTTAAATTCACATGAACATAACTATTTGAATTTTCCATACTAAAAACACTGTTGCTATACCTCGTGATTTTGGGCAAGCTTTTGCTTAGTTACATAAGAGATGCCTTGCACCAATACGCTGTCCTCAACGGATAAGAAGGGCACAAAAGAACCAGTCCATTCCAGAGATGGTGGTCGCTATGCAAAAGCTTGCCCCGAATCACGAGATTTGGCAACAGTGTCTTTAGTCCGGGAATTAAAATTGTTACGTTTCTGTGCTATCAAATAACTCAGTGTACCAGATTTTATTCAAATTTAACTCGCAAATGGCTTATTGACTTACTTTTCAGTGCTCTCCTTGGCAAAAATGCGTGCACACTTATCAGGCTTAAGCCCCTCCCGAAGTTTCATCCCACGGTTACGTCACTCCCGATACGGCTGACCCCTTACAAACAAATCAGTGTCAAACAGTGGTAGCTAGTGGTACTGGTAACCATCTAGACATAGCAGTTTTGAATCGTAAACCATTAGTGTTTACTAGTTAACAAATAGTTAGCAAAATTGTAACATTGGAATCCCATTGTTACAATTGGTAACCGATGGTAATTAAGTCAGTGGTGCCAAGCGACAATGGTGCCAAGTAGCAAACAGTTGCCAAATTATAATGAACAGTTGTCATTGGTAATACTGTGTCCAGTGGTAAACAACTGGTAGATACCAACAAATTGTAAGTAATGCTAGTAACAGAAATCTCTGCCGTTCAATTGGTTGCAATCGATATCAAAATAATTTAACACACTGTGACCCAACTGTACATCATTGAGTGGAATCATTCTGACAGCGCATGCCCAAAAGGAAGTGCGTTCGCGGTCATTCGGACGCACGCACGAGGTCTGCCCAGTCAGCGCAGCCCTTCGCGGACTAACGTGCGTGCTTTGCTCTCGAACGACCTTGCTGTTTTGAAAAACCAAACTGGCTCATTGTCTTCGCTCGAACTTGTTCTTACATGATATTGATGATAATTGTATGGAATGATATTGCAAGGCCTACGTCCTTTTGGAGACCCAACCATTGTGAAATACGAGTCATCACCATCTGAACTCAGAAAGGGTTTACCTATTTTGTTGCACATCAGCCTGATTTGATTTTCACATAACAGGATCTCTGTTTGGCGCGGTTGCCGTCCTTTCTTCAGTGGGGAGAGCCCTGTCCCCTGTTGTGATGAATGGAATCTACTCGTATACTGTGAAAATCGGACATCCCACTGTTACCTTCTACGTAGCTGGGGGAATTTTGGTTATACCATTATTCATAAATGGGTAAATACATTTATTTTGCTAGTTATTTATTTTTTGTTGATTGTTATTGATATCAATGGAACTGTATTAACTAAAAATTCCAAAAGCACAACACCATAGGAATAATTTTTTGGCAAGCACTAAAAGCAGACAAGGAAAAGGTAACTTTGATATTATTGGACACGTATTACAGAACTCAGTCATATATACGCTGTGGAAACTAAAGTTTACTTACAACACCTCAGCCACAGATTTGTTTAACAGCTAATAGCTAGAGTCTCATGACATTCGCTATTTTCGCTATCCTGCTTTCCACAGCCAGAAGAGCTATACCCATAGCAATTAAAGTACTGTGCCTGTAATAACCAAATAAGCGCAGCGAATGACCACAACGAATGTAAATAATTGATGAATAATTTAGAAAAATTAGAAGTTGCCAGCACTTTCTACACTTCCTCTATATAAATTGTTTGAACTCAGCTCTGTAGCGCTGACACTTTGGAGTGCATACGCGTACAAGCATGCATCGTAGATAATCATAGTCTTTTTCACTCACACATTCTGATTCTGTGTCTTGATTGGCCGAACGTGGGTCATATGACGCTTGCTATTATTTTTGTACCACCTTTCCAAAAAGCCTGTACACATGCAGCCTCGCTCTGAAAAGAACTATACCCGTAGCGACCAAAGAAATATATCGGTCGCAACGAAACCGTGAACAGTGTACCCAGACGTGTATTTCGGCCAACAGCGTAAACCTTTATCTGTCACTCTCAAACCCGTTAAACCAGGCTACGTACTAGCTACAAATTTGATAGGTTAAGAGAACGAAGATGCAAATAGGTACCCTTTTAAATGCAGGTATGTCGTCATGTATAGTGTATGTTCTCGGTACACACATTCTAACATTGCACACGAAATGGAACACCGGTCACCGACGACTTGCTCCTTGGTGTTTCAATATTGGTGTTTAGCTGAAATTGGGCAGAATCTGTGGATGAGATGTTATAAAGCAAATGACTGCCTCGCCTCGGGAAAATGGAATGGTCCACGGATCACCAAGGCAGGCTAGTTTTACTATTACCACTCGAAGCAGTCAATATTTGTATAATATATGCTATTGCTCTATGATGCATATTTGTACGTAAAACTGATCAATTTAATCTAAATACATAATGTGCGTTTATTTGAATTTTAAAAAATGACCGTTGTGGTAGGGTAAAATTTAGTCATGCGCCCTACAGTCCATAGTCAAGTCACGTAAAAGACCAAAGAATAAGTCCAGAGTTACGTAGGTTGCAAAAACGTAATTGCCATGACCACTTCTATTTCGCAGTTACCTGCACGCACGACAGCGCTGGCCGTCATCGAGTTACCAGCAAATAACGACCATCAGTGACGAAAATGGGGACGACAGGGTGACGGTCCCCTGACGTGATGTTCTACCTACGCTAGAATTAAAAGCTCTTGCGGGATAATTCTAATTTAGTTGTCAGCGGACGTCAGTGCGGCGCTATATAATTATGGACTACACTTCGTATTTTTCTACGACACGATGTGTAATCGTGGCGCAGGCCGAATGAACATTACCTATTAGAATAATTAATAAAAGATTGGGTACGCATGACCAAAATATAGAGGGCGCTCTTAACCACTTTAATTCAGAGCCGTTTCGACACAGTTTGCACACAACAGCAGCATGCTTTACTGCAAACATAATGAACAACTGCCATTCTGGTTCCAAGGTTCGTCTGTATATTGTTGCATCCTTGCATAACGTGAACTTGTGGGTAAACGTGTGTAATCAAGGTAAAGTTGACATGAAAACCGAATGTTATAATTAAAGGTCTCTCAACTACTTGAAATACCTCTTAAGAAAGGGTAAAAATGGAACCAACGTGCAAGCAATCATGCTTCACTAGGCGCTAGCAAGGAGCGATGGGAAGATTTGTGCCCTCAAAATGTGGGAAAATGATGCACAAATTCACCGTGGGAAATCTATGATTGTCTCTGGGTGAGTGTAAGGGGTGTTCTCAGGTTACCTGTTAAGAGAGGGCGCCATTAAGAAATACTGTGAGAGCAACGTACACATAACAGAAACAAACTGGCAGAGTATGCGACAGTGCACTAGATACAAATCCTAAATAGTAGCCACACGGTCTACTGTACATGTAATGAACAGCAATTTTGTTTCCGAATTCTGAGGCTGCCGCTATTCTCTCTAAATAACAGCTCTGCCTGGTACACGGCTATGAGCTGCACTAATGCAGGGCTAACTTCAGACTTCAAAAACAAAATGGCCGTTTATTACGTGCACATAAAATTAATACAGGGGGCAGTTATATCCATGTGCGCTGACACATACTCGATCCGTTCAGCTGGTTTTCAACAACAGACTGTATTCGTGTGTGGAATAATGCATGGAGGTACGGTGGCAAACCGCTAGGTCTCTTGTGGGGGTGTGTTAATTATGCTTCTAAAAATGTTTTTACGCAGTTATCCTATCGTTGACCTAGCTCAATCGAACCGTGAACCTTCTTGTCCCTGATGTCCCAAGCTTACAACTTGAACATAAACATTGTACTCATTAAAAGCATGTACAAAACAAGGACAACAGAAGATTCACGATTGTCGTGTGGGTTTGGTCATGCGACGGAAGATAAATTCTTTTGTGGCATATACGGAATATGGAACACGTGATTTAATCTACCTGATGTTTTATTCTCGACACTTGACTCAAAATCATTACTATTTGCATATCAGCAGGATGCGTGCCACTTTTCAAAACCAGCTGTGATTTTTAAAAGCACCAACATGTTTACAATAGCCTGGTTTGTCTGTCAGCTGACCAAACAGTATGGAATTGCCCGATAAACTCTACATACAATGGATTTTGATTTCAAACCTGAAAATTTAAAGAACGTTAAAGAGGCTATGCTCTTCAATTTTACTACATACAATCCTTAATGATGAACCTTGGTGTTCCAATTAAACTTCGGTTCCACCTACGTATTTCTTGAGCCAAACCAAACACATAAACAGGGTAAGAAATTGTTGTACTGTTTCCTTTTTGTCATTGAGTGTGTCTAACTTTGTTGTGCTCCGTTTCTGTTTTTCTGTGGATGACAAGGCATGTGCTAAATCTGACACGACTAGATATGAGTTGGGGGCGGGGTGTGTTTACCTGATAAATCTTTACACATCACCTATTGAATTCAGACCAAAAATAGTTTGCAATTTGCCCTGGAGTTCTGCTGCTTTACATCTTTGTGAGCTATGACTTCGAACTTCTTCAGATAGCCTATTTCTATCATTTCTTGAACGGTTTTGAGATTGGAGAAGTGCAAGACAAAGGCTTCCTGGCGTATATCGTTGACCACCATAGCTCATCGATGTTAATAGGCGCAGTTTCTGGCAACCCTAAGAGGGAAGGTTTGCTGGTAAACCATGTGAAATCAATCTCATCTGTAAGAGTTAACAGCCTTTGTCCAGTGATGACTTTAATAATAATAATTATCTGCGCTTCCGCACAAAACTGCTGATCTCTATGGTACATTGTTCAAAAGGCATTTTCCCTGAACGGTTGATATTTTATGGACGTTGCAGCATCTATTTTCGCACTGACGTTCCTAGGTTTGTGCATGTCCGCTTACAAGATGGTGTACCTGGGATTCCTGTCAAGATCAAGGTGGATATAGGCGGCCTGAGAAAGATGCGGATGATAAGCCTTTTGCGAGTTCAATTTGAATAAAATCTGGTACGCTGAGTTCTTTCAATTCACGTGAACATAACAATTTGAAATCTCCATACTAAAGACATTGTTGCTATACCTCATGATTCGGGGCAAGCTTTTGCTTAGTTACATAAGAGACGCCTTGCAACAATACACTGTTCTCAATGGATAAGAAAGACACAAGGGAACCAGTCCATTCCAGAGATGGTAGTCACTATGCAAAAGCTTGCCCCAAATCACGAGGCATTGCAACAGTGTCTTTAATTTGGGGAATTCAAATCGTTACGTTTATGTGCAATCAGATACCTCAGTGTAATAAAAATTTTATTCAAATTTAACTCGCAAAACTGCTTATTGATGGTTGTAAGCTGACATGACTCAGAATCGTATATCTTGTGTTCGAAGCAATTCAGTCGTTGAATCTTAATGCAGTCACTGTCAGGACTCCAACCAAATGTCTCTTCTGTTTACCACCGCCATTACTGGTGCTGATTACAATGGCCAAGCCCACGTACTTTTACTCAACGACGCATGCAACACAAGGGCTGCCAACTCTCAACCATTTCACGCGAGACTCGTGTAGCATTTCTCACGCCAGAAACAAACAAAAAAATCAACATTTAAAACTTCCCTTAAACCCTAATCTGCCTTGCCCGGAAAACAGTCCACGGTCCGTATACGTTCATTTTTGGTAACGATTTGAGGAGTTTTTTTTCTCAGTGGCAGTGATAATACATGTTTGGCGCAATTGGGACCTACATTTAACAACAATATTATTCATACTCCTTATCAATATTTAACTTTTAGCATTCTCTTTGTTGAGAACCAAAGCCTTTTGTGTCATTTATACCTGACAGTTAAAAATATTCAACTATGTTCCAATATTATGCGCCGACCTTTCATTTTCTATAAAAACACCCAAAAAAACTAAAATTTATAACGGGTATGAACAATTTTGTTGTTAACTGTAAGTACTTGATCGAAACAGGCAGCCCTGGTGCAGGTATATCTGTTGTTTTACCAAAGGGCTACGTGTACCCCCATAGGCTGCACTGAATGGTTCTATTTGTCTAACCCTGTCAGTGTAGGGAGTCGCAAATAATTTATTTCATGAGTTTTCACTTTTGAATACAGCTCCGTGCCTTTGAGTAAATCGTGTTCTCCCAGCGCCTATTCTGAAGTTACTGGCAATGCAGCTGGTCGACATCGACGAACAGGGTTATGTCATGGATCTGTCGAATTACTAGCCGATGTTACCACTCTGTTTCCACCGCTGATACACAGCGGCGTAAATACGTGCTAGGGCACGCGCCCTAGCGGATTTCTTTGCCTTCCACACAGGTCGTCCACCCTCCCCGTTTGAAATCATGAACTATTTGCAATTCGGCTGCGACTTAGTTGCATTCGTGAAAAAAACTGTGTGCGCATTCAAGTGCCCCTCGAAGTTTCAGGCTAGTTACGTCACTGCATACACTGCTGATTGGCTAATTCAGAATGCTTGGTCGAAGAAATGTACCTTTTCGCATAGGCGCTCTAGAGTCTGACTGCAGCACCATTTCGAAAACCCAGATGCGGGACACAGTGTCCTGCTGCTTCAAGGCTTAAGTTTGGGCTTTCGCCGAAGTTCATGTCTTCCGGCTCGCAACGGTCCACAGTTTCAAGAAGTACCCTGTACTCTAATCCGTCGTGGGCAGAAGCACCCCTTCGTCGTTTGAAATAGCCATGTTGTGTGGAGAGTTCATTTTGTTAGTATTTCATAGTCGTTTGTGAACCACCAAAGGAGCTTGGCCGTTGCAAGGAAAATTGTGGTCTCTCTTTGGGCAAATAGTCAGCCTCCATTCGAAAAATGGGTCGCATGACATTCACTATTTTGCTATCTTGCATTTCGCGGCCAAAAGAAAGATTATAGAGGATTTTCAGTCGCAGGATTTTTTAGGGTTAACGTTCAATTTACACAGATATGCGCGGAAACGGACCGAGCGCGCCTTCAAAGTCTGTTAACATTCTGGGGTATATGAAATTGCCGTCAGGAATACCGGCCAGACTGCAAAATGCACGCAACTACACGGACATGGTACGCTTTACGAAATGCCTTTGCCTGCCATGTTACGTAACGCGAAAAACCTCTGTGGTCCAGTTCGGTGCTTTAAGGTTGAGTTCGGGCGGCCTGTTCTTGAACAGGTTTCTTAGGCCGTTTTCCAATACTCGACTTGGGCTTCGTCTCAGGCTTCAACTGTTTTTTTTACTTCCTAACTTTAAGGTTGTAAGCGCAATAATAAGTCTGATAGTGCCACAAAACATCAAGTAAGATGCAAAAGAGCCTAACGTTACTGTACAGTACTTTAATTTAAGTTAAACGCTTAAGGCCCACAATTGGATATTTGATTTCCAACGAAGCCCGAAACAGAGACAACGTTGAATGTTGGAAAACGGCCCTGTTATCGCGCTCGAACAACGGGAACACGACTCAAGAACTATATTCTCGGAACAGGATCACACACCGTCCTCCTTGTCGGGGGTTTTCATTAACACGGCACTGCACATTTACAACGATAGGTTTGGCCAATGTCTGTAGGCCAGCTGATCATACAATGTTGAATGGGCCAACAGACCTACACAAAGGGTTTGACGTCAAACATGACTTTTGGCCACGTCTTGGTCTGTTCGCTGCACGGAAAATGAACCTATATTCAAATAATACATGGAAATTTGTTGAACGTTATAAAGTCTGTGCCGTGCAAGGAAGTTAGTCTGCTTTAGTCTGTTTACCTGTTAAATCCTCACACATCAACTGTTGAATTCAACGCAAGAATAGTTTGCAATTTGCCCGGGAGTTCTGCTGCTAGATCTTTGTGAGCTATGATTTCGAACTTTCTCAGATAGCCCCTTTTTTCCACCATTTCTTGAACGGTTGTAAAATAGGAGAAATGTACGACAAAGGCTTTCCCAACCACACAGCTGGGGTTTTTAACTTTCCTGGCGTATATCTTTGACCACCATAGTTCATCGTCAATGTTAATGGGCCCACTTTCCAGCATGGCTTTCACCTGGATCAGGCTGAGGTCAATCAGGAACGCATTGATGCTGAAGCGCTCTCTCTCCCGCAACAAATACCGTCCATCGAAGAGGAACTCATCCAGCGATTTCTCCTTGTAGTGGTGGAGGAATCCTTTCATCGCGACCTCGGCGCAATCAGGTGACTTCCATCCGCAGTCGGCATTCGGGTGAAATTGGAATGTGAGTTTTTTAGGGTTGATGGCCACGTCGTTGTAGATACCCATCTCTTGGTGAATGTAACTGCACTGCCAGTTAGCACCGCCGATATTGGCAAAGTGAATGAAGCACTCGGAGGTGTTCTGCAGAGCTATCAGCTGCCTGAAGGCGTTTGGGTGGACGTACACGATGTCGTCGTCCATCTTGATGTACTTCCTAAAGGGGTGCTTCAGCAGCTCCTCGAAAATTTGATGATAAAAAGAAATGTAACGCTCATTTTTCGAGATTTCCATGTTCAGAAACCGCAACTCGAACACTTTGTCTCCCAAGAGGCTGTTGGCTTCTCTAGTAAGACTGGTCAGCTTGGATAGTGTGTCCTGGTCGTACTGAAGCATAATGTAGTAGACTTTGTCCAGAACGCCTTCGTTCTTCCTCAGATCGCGATAAATATACGCAAAATTGACCCGCAGAAATGGCCAGCGTCCGCTGAAAACACATAAAATATTCTCGTTCAGAGGGACCAGAGATGAAGCGTCGTTATTTTGAGAGACCGATGGCTCCTTCTGAGGGACTGGTAGGATATTCTGGTTCAGAGGAACTGTTGGACTGGTTTGACGAGCGACTGCCAGAACGGTCTTAGAAACGGGACGAGTAGTCTTGTTCGGAGGCACAGGGGAAATGTTCCGATTCGGGGCAATTATTCGTCGGTCTCCTGCCTTGATGACCGGTCGCGCAGCGTGTGGCAACTCTGCTGTGCCGTGCTCGCGGATGCTGGAAGCTGCTTTTGGTAACACGTTGTGCACCATGGTAGTTGGCGCTGGAGAAAATTTCAACGGAACTCCAAGGAGCGTGGCGACAATCAAAACCATACCTACGAACACTGCTCTCCGACTTGTCCCAACCGAGATGCAGCTGGTCTGCCATTCCCGCCCGCTGGTGCACATGGGCACTACTGGTTTCGGATGAACACAGCAGGCCATCCCATCCTGTTTCTTGTAATCGTCCATCGAGACAAGACTGTGAAATACGTACACTTTGAATGTCGATCTGCGACTTCGATTTTGCCCTCCGCTGATCAAATGTTACGCCCATACACCCCCCAAATCTGAGTTTCACTTCAGTGGAAAGCGTTTCAACCTGCAGGTCCTACTTTTCAAAACAAAAGACGCCCTTTCCGCGCTTGGTGTGGGGCCTGAGTTAGCCTAGACCACGTCGTTAACATACTGTCAGGGCTTCGCAGGGTTAGACATCATTTCAAGCGAAAGGCAATGTTTCCCAGCTGCACAAGCAGTTTCCGTAGCCGCTTCTATAGACTTTTATCGCCCACGTCACTGGATTGCGCTAAATGTAAACAATACCACCCACGTGTGGACCGCCTTGGCCGGCCACGGTGATTGCATATATTCCTACGGGCCACGTATGTTTCAGAGGAAAATTAGTAACTGCGCATGTCCCGTTTTTAGGGTCATTTGCATGCGTAATGAGGGCCATGGGAATTCGTGCCAAGCAAGCAGCTGCCTCATTTCCTGAAATTTACGTCTTATATTCACTTTTTGGAAATAAAAATTTCTGCCGAAAATATTTTCAAGGCAAGATAAGGCCTTTTCCGACCGTGTTATGTGAAAATAAAATTGAGAAATAGCACCAGAGTGGTCAAAACTAGTAATTTTTGTGAAAAGCTCTTCTCGTAAGCGGTAGTTTGTTTACGTTTTGTTGCGATTTTTGAAGGCTCGAAACAAACAATTCGCGGTTTTCCTGAAGTTTTCAAAAGTGGGTTGTGGTGGAGAAAAGTGTGAACGTTTTAGATTTGCGCTAGATTTTTTCTCTTCCCGACCGGTCCCGTTTGCATATCGACCCAGCTCAGTACCGGTTCCGTTCATCCCGCATAATCTTACGGCCTTGCGAGCGTAAGAATTCAGTGACTTGGGAACAAAAGACGAACACAAAAGTACAGTTTGTTAACATGAAGTTTATTATTGAAACCGAGGTATATCTGTCATTATAAAATTGCCAGGAAAATGTTGAATTCACAGATTATATCCCCAGTTTTATATGTAGATATAGGCCTACCACACACGCACGGAACCACATAAACATGTACACCGGCTCCGTCGAAAACTTCCATGTGCAAATATGTACACGTACGTGCACGCCGCGGTACGCGTGACAGGCCGCAGTGTAACGTGCACGGTATCCGGCTGGATCAGTTTTGGCATTTAAACGTATAGATCGTGCTGCGCAGAAGAATATTATAAAGTTATATAACTCATGAAAGTCGAACAAAAAATCCAGCTACATTAAACTGATTATATTGTGTAGTTGAGATTCTGGCCTGTCGTATGCAGTGTCTCACTGTTCTGGGAAAACTTCAAAAATTGAGAAATTTAGTGGAAAAAAGACCAAGTGATCGATTGAAAATGGTAATGATTTATCTTAGCAACCACTTTGATGCTAAATTTCATATTTTTGTAGCATTTCTTTTCAATATTCTGTAGTGTTTTATTCGGTTTAAGCCTTCTCGAGCACATACAAAGAGTTTCAATGTGATCATTTGTTAACTTTGTGCAACGAAGTCGTCAAAACGAGAAGGCTCAACAGAGCATTTCCGTATGGTTCACGAGGGTCCGGTCAAGTAACCGCCGTCCACGGTCATACTTGTTAATTTCCACACGTTGAATAGGGGTGAAACATACATGTACATGGGGCAGCTTCAACATATACAAGCACACGTACGAACGCTGCATGCTTGACTAGTTTATCTTGAATAGAACGATTGCCGTCTTCTCTTTACACACACAATAAAACACTAAACCAAATCTCTCATTTTGATTTGGCGATATCCTGTCTGCGTACCAGAGTTTGCAAATACAAATTGTACAGCAACTCTCTTATGTTGTCCTTAATTTTAAACAATACATAGTACCGTTTGCAAGCAAAACCATGTATTCGGTACTCTACTGATCACATCTTTTATTCATATTTTAGAATCACTTCATTGGAGACCACGACGTCCAGGAAAAACCAGAGAAAAAATTTCAAAAATGCTCTGGAAACCTGTGTCCAAAAACTGTCAGCGGTCCCCTCTGTGCTGGTGTTGGACTTCACCTAATAATTCTACCGGTATAGATGGATTTCACATAAGCGCCGCCTGCGCATATCCGCTTCGAAACCGAGGCTCAGCTGTGTTGTACATCGTCGCGCGCGCCCGCGGAGTCGACACAGTACGTGCAGTATCCGGTTCGTAAATGTGGTGCCACTTCAGTTTAAACCACGCCCACTGCACAAGATAAACGACCATCGCAGGTACGTTAGTTCATGGTAAATTGCCGTTATTTTTTCTTTTGATATTATGTGTCGAGTCATCCTGAAAGACTCTTCTACACAAATTTGCAGCCTAAAAAGTCTGAATTTAACATACCTTTATGTATTTTTGTGTCTTGACTCCTTACTTTCAATCGTCTGATCGTATTAAGATTTGAAGCTGACACATACAGCCTCGTTTTCAAACGCGGAAGTGCGCAGATCGACGCTAAAAGCGTCGTATTGGGATATGGGTGTGCTCGCTAGAACTAATCATCTGCACAATTGACCCCCTTTAAAACTCCCATCCTGGCATTCCAGATTACATAACACACCTGCTCATTGACCCACACACTATGTGTTATTCGACTTTACAAGACAATAATTTCCTGCTTTACTGCGAACCGTGGGAAATATAAGCACGACACTATTCACTCATTACCATCACAACATATCGCGGTCCAGTACGATTTGTGACATCACAGGAAAAAGGTCTATACAGCAAGCGTTTACGAGGGTACGCACCATGCTCCTAGTCTGGATACCAGACCCGATTATTCTGTCTACTCTACGAATCAATAGTCCGGGATCACCCAATTATGGTGTTCCATATGTGCCATCCGGTCGCATTTTTCAGCCGGCGTCGCATTTTTCAACCGGCGTTGCATTTTTCGACGGGCGCCGCCTTTCATTGTGAATAAGCCAATAGTCAACCTTGGTCCAGCTGGACCTGATGTTGTTGACTTGGATTCTAAAGATGTGCGTACATATTTTTAATGATTATGGACACGGCTAAATTAGCATGTATGCGTCGATTAACTGTATGTAAATAAATTAACAGGCCTTTAATGAACCCAATTATTCGTGGAAGTTCACCTCGCTGAAAGCATGTTGTGGTTATAGCAACGTATACATTTCTACTCAGGTCGGAGGCTACAGCATGTAGGCTACAGGCTGTGTTATACCAGGCAAGATATGGGACGGAGGGGTACCCCCCTTACCTGTCCAATCCCTGTACACACTGTAGACTATTGTTACCTAACACATCCCCCTAGAAGTAGAAGTCTGTAAAGAATTCCTGAGATTCCGATCAAACAATGACCAAAACAAAGGTGGGGGTTCTCTCCATCAAATATCTTGCTTCAAATGGGCTGTGTGGAGGTCGAAGTTAAAATTTATCATCGAAAAATGCGACGCCCGTCGAAAAATGCGACCAGATGGCACATATAGAACACCATACCCAATGTTCACGCGATCCGACCAAGACTGGAGGAATTCCTCCAGTTTTCCAGAAATAGTCGAAATATTCCGAAGTCGTCCCGTCTACTATATTCGGCATGCTCGGATGGTACCGTTGATGTTATGTTCGGTTATTCCTGGTCGGGTAGGTAGGCTAGCCTGAATGTAAACTCCCGTATCCTAATGGCAGCTGTTGGTCGTACAATATTTGACTTTACACACTGAAATCGAAGGTCGCCTTGGCCGAAACGCCAGGCGAAATGCAAAATATAAGTTTCTTCGACCAATGCAGGTTTTGTGTCTGAAACATGCTCTCAGTAGGGATACACTTGCAGTATTGCCCACTGGATATGGGAAAAGTCTCATTTTTGAGCCGTTGCCACTGATGAAATCGAAAACATCCGGGATCTCAATCTCTGGCCCCCTGCGTCATATCTATTTATATCTGTGGATGATGCCTGACCTAAGATTTTTTATCAAGAGTCGTCAGGGAATCTTGAGGCAGGGAACCAGACTTTTTTCGCCCAGACCTTTTTTCCCACAAAATTCGATGTTGTTGTAACCACACGGTGGAACGTTTTGTCAAAAAGGTTTGTAGATCAAAGATTAATCGTTTATGCACGATTAGGCCTAGGTCTTGCCCACAGACCTCTAGAATCCGACCTATCGGAGAGCTTCTGCGATAGCGCACTCGACTTCCACTTAATTTAATACGTCACCTTTAGGGAATAGCAAAGACGGTAATCATTACAAGGCCGATTCAATAATGCTTTTTACAATGTAAATTCAGGTAGGTGCCCGTTAGTGTCACTTCGAACCAAAATTCTTCTATTAATTATTCATTTTGGCGTAACATTTGTGGCCTTTGGATGCCATGCTAATAAATAGTCATTTGCATGTTCACGACAAACAGAATCTTTGATGACATCATTCAGGAAGACACCTCATGGCTGATCTTTGTTATTATTATAAAACTAATTTCCTCAAGAACTTTATAAAATTCACAAAGCGTAAGCGGACAACTGAGATTAGATGGTAAGGATAACTTGGTATACCAGTGTTGAGATTTAAAATTTGTGTGTAAGAACAAACAAAATAACAAATTTTAAATAAGTACCAGCAAATAAAAAGCAATTGAATGAAAAGTCTTATTGAAAACATCGAATAAAAAATTATAATTATTTTAACATTTAAGTAAACTGACACCACGAAAGGTGCTTACACGGAAAGGGCAAAAACAGGAAATAACCTAAAAATTATTCTAAAATGCGTCAAAAGGATGGAACATTAAAAATTAAGGAACAATTCTTATTGTTACAGTTATTTCAATGCCAAATTTGGTGAACGTTTCTTTAGTCTGATGATTCGATTTTGTTTCAGTGCTTGACATTTGTTCAGTAAACGAAGTTTTTTTCCCTGAACATTTTATAATTGTTATTTATTATTTTTATTAGAACTGTTACATTTATTCTTAGGTTTATAATTTGAACTGAAAACCTGTTATGAGCAGTATCTCTCGAAACATCACAGCTACGGTGTCCTCCTTTGCCGGGCAGAGCATGATATAGGAGTCGGAAATTCTAAAGTTTCCAAAAAATGTAATGTCTTTCCCAAGTTAAAATCATGTCATGTGCCGAATGGTTCTATTATGAAAAGAATTGTTACCAAGCCTTCACTGGCATGTCTGAGTGGTTTATAGGGGACTCGATCTGTCCTGAAATCAGCACCGGTCGGTCAGTGTGATGGGTATTGTAGCGACAGTGCTGATCCCAGATCCCATGTGCTGGTCATGCCTGAAATTCACATAGGACACGTCTGTTTCTGTTCAAAACTCTTTCTGTCTTATTTATTGAACAAACATCATTGAACTGTAATTCAGAACAACGATTAGTAGATTTTTTACATTTATACAACACGTAGACAGTAGCAAAATCCACTCTGAGCAGCAACAAAAGAGGGCGCGTTTTGAAATGAAATTGACAGTCCTTTGGTACTCAAGCACCGCATAGGCACGCAAGTTAATCCGCGTTTGACGCGGAGCACGCTGAGTACACGCAACGATCTTAGTCTAGAATGTGATGTTGTCTTTGCGTGCACGCCAAACGTGTGCAAGAACCCGGTTGGAAAACTTAGTACCATCTGTCTTTCTTTTGCCGGTGAGGGTGCACTTCAGCTCAAGGCGGGTAGCTACCCCTAACAGTCCAAAATCCTCTGGTTTAGTAAAGCATATTTAAGTGGTCAGTGGAATATCCATATGATATAAATTACCGAGAAAGTCATTTCTGTAAAAAAAACATTGTGATCTTTCTTGGCAGATGTTTGTTGACCTGAGACTCCAGTAGTAACCTGTTGTCATGGATACCGCAGCTGAAGTGGAAGTAGTGTCTCCCAGTGACAAGGCAGTGGTCCACAGACCGAGACGGATCACTGTCGAGCCGGTGCTGTTTCTGCTGTTCTTTGTACAAGCGGGCATGATCACGCTGCGCAGCCAGTACACAGAGCACCGGTTGGCTCAGCGCTACAACTACACATTGCCAGGAGACAACGCCACAACTTGCGCCAACACTAGTGCCAAGGACCCCATGCAGGTCAAGATCGAGACAGAAACTGCCACCTGGTCCATGTACATGGAGAGCATGTCTACGCTCCCACCGATGGCAACTGCGCTAGTCCTGGGCACGCTCAGTGACTTCACGGGTCGGCGGCCCATGCTCATTGTTGGCGCGACTGGGCACATGATCGCGGCGACAGTGTGCTTCCTGGTGGCCTATTTCAATTGGCCCCTGGCGGTTCTATTGGGTGGGGAAGCTGTGCTGGGCGTGTGCGGAGACACCGCCCTCCTGACAGCGGTGAGCTTTTCATATGTCGCCGACATCACAGCAGAGCATGCTCAGAGACAGCGGAGCTTTCGGTTTGTCGTCAACGACCTCATGACCCATCTCGGTCTGGGAGTCTCCTTCCTGTCCATCAACGTGGCCCTGCAGAAAACCAACAACTACTGGCTGGTCTACGCCATCCTCCTCGTTCCAGCTCTCTTAGCTCTTCTGTATGTGACCCTGCCATGCATCATCCGCGAGACTGTACAAAGGCGACCGGTCTCTTGCAGCATCTTCAAGGACCTCCTGCTCAGCATCTTCCGGCTCTTCAGAAACAACGTCAATGGCCGGCGTTGGAAGCTCCTCCTGTTGCTGCTCTGTCAGTTCCTCTACGATTCAGTCTACGAGTCGCTGTTCGGCGTGATCACAATCTACGGCCTAGGGGCTCCATTTTGTTGGTCCCACACAGTCGTTGGCATGTTTGGTGTGATCAACTCCATAAGTCCCGCCATTGGTGAGTGTTATAGAACACTTTCACCTCTCTTCCCTTATACCCTGAAGTATACGTCAAATTCCCAAGTCACTGTTGTAGTGGAGTCCGTTGCAAGACCAGTCACAAGTTACGGGGTGAAGATCGGGAGGGAACACTGGGCCTAAGTCACAACTCATTTCAGTAGCCTGTGACTTGACTTGCGACGGAATGACTCGTGATGGACTTGTGTTGAACTTGCAGGGACTTGTGATGGAATTCTGACGACAACAAAGCTTGTCGATTAACTTTCCAGATTGCAAATTCCTATTCAACGTAATTGGCAGGAAAATGTCTGATGGGCAACGTTAATGACCTCTTCCAACGTTGATTTCCTATTGTCTGTGTCTCCATCAGGCTCAGTGTTTGGCATCAAGCTGCTCTCCCCGTATATGTCAGAGTTCAGCCTGGTGATCGTGGGCTTCATGTCTGGCATCGGCCTCTTGCTCTCCACGGCTATCGCTACCACCAATGCCTTCCTGGTCTACGTTGGTAAGGCAGAAAAATCTCAGGTTGTTTCAAGCAACAACCATTTGCTGACTTTTGTCAAGTTTTCCTTTTCTTTGGTAACCCATGCAACAACAATTTGCAGACTTTTGTCAAGTTTTCCTTCATCATATTGATAACCCATGTACAAATACATCCTGGGGACCAGGCAAAGTCCAATTACAGTTTTGGTAACATGTTTACCATATAAGTAGATCACTAGATTGTAATGGCATCTGTTTATTTTTGTCTTTTGATTGCACATTGATCTATTAGCACCTGCCCTGGGTCTTCTACGCGTCCTGTCAACCTCAGTCCTCAAGTCACTCATGTCCAAGACCGTCAGCAAAGAAGAGCAGGGTAAAGACAACAGGGGACATTGATAGTTTTTGTACTTCAGTTGAAAACAGATGACATGGAATTTCTGGTGTCAAGTGAAATTCACCAAAAAAAGCTGAGATACAGAAGAGACACAAAACAGATACAAAATACGTTACTCAAAAGAATTAAACAGGTGTTAAAGGAACAAGAGAACAGAATGATTTTGTCACGGTCTATATGGGCTACCGTTTGAACAAGAGGCATTAAAGTTATGGGACAATACCTGAAGGATTTTCACCTAATTTTAATGCCTCTTGTTCTAACGGGAGCCCACATAGACCATGACAAAAACATTCTGTTCTCTTGTTCCTTTTATTCTTTTGGGTAGTGTACATGTATGTAACATGATACATTTAATTGTACCAAACTTCATCAATTTTAAGCAATTTGGTCCACTGCGGTGGAAAACTTCTTTTTCTGTGCTAGGCTGATTCACTGTAATCAAAGTTGTTTTCTGTCCTCTTTTTTCCATCTCGTGTTAGTTTGCTGTTTTTTTTAAGGTTATGAGTTTGCCCCAGTATGCTCCCTGGAGAAGAATATTTGCAGATGTTCCCCCAAATTATTTGCGCCCTTGCTAACAAATGCAATGTCAGCCATTGAGCTCATCTACAAGTTTCATAGCTTGTGCTTTTAATAATTGAAAGGTCCTTCAATGAGCCCTTGGCTCAAGGTCTCTTCCCTCCCCCCATTTTTTTTAAAATCTAGGTGCCCTGTTTGGCTGTGTGGCTGTCATCGTCAGCATAGCCCGCTCTGTGTCGCCGTTCTTCCTCAACGAGGTGTATTCGGTCATGGTCAGGATCCACCTACCTGCCCTCACGTTCTGCGTGGCCATCGGCGTTCTGGTCATTGCAATTTTGCTTGTGACGTGAGTCCTTCATTGCAACCAAGTCATTTTTTCCTCAAATGGATGCACAAGCCAAATTTTTTCCAAGTCAAGGCACAAGCCATTTTTTTCAAAAGTCAATTCGCATGTCGTTTTATCCCCACAGTCAAGTCAAATCATGTCAAATTTTTCCAAGTCCAGACACGTCAAACTTTTTGACGTCAACACGTTTTTCCCAGGCTATCTGATGTCAAATTGATATGACACTAGTACCCTTTTTTCTGACATCCCTTATTGAATGATGTGATCTGTAATGATTGCAATAGGTCTGGCATGTCTGCCTAATGATTCTTCCATAGTACTGTGGTACTTGGATTGCTATTGTTAAAACAACAGTATAATTTGGTTTTGCATACAAATAGCAACAAACATTTATGTTTTCATTTCAACAAAAGGTGGAAATGTCAAAAATCGGATTTGCTCACGTCAAGTCACAAGCCAGGATCAAATCAAGACATCAGTTAATTATTTCCCCCAAGTCAAGACTCAGTCAAAAAAATGCGATATAACCCTACCAGGAATGCCCTGTGCAGCTTTAAAAATCAATATCTGCACAGGGGGTTGCTTTCCCAAAAGTTTGAGACCGTCAGCCCCCAAACAAAGGCTGTTACGTTTTGCAGCCTGGCATGCTTCACATTCAGGTCATAGTTTTTTTTGTTTTTTTCACAGACTTATCCAAAGTTGGCAGTATTGGCAGCCCAGGGCAGGCTACGCCTCCCTGCAGGGAGAGGACAGGGCAGTCCGTTGCAACTGACACCCCCAAGAACTGGTGGAGCCATCTCTCACCCAAAGTAACTGGAGTACTTTCTCGTCATATGAAGTTGTGATTCCATGTTTACGCACAAATCTACGGAGGCTGGTTGACAGTGGATTGCGTATGACGTGTCACATGTAAGGAACATTTCCAACACTGCACCAATATTATTTAATTTCCTTGTTTTGTGTGGAAATGACGGGTCTTTGGAAAACACTGGTTGAAGTAAAATGTTCAAGAAGTTGCCTTCCAGCACAGCCTGACCTCTCCGAGCGGAACAAAAGAGGGTGTTTTTTGGGTACTCACTGCAGAGGCACTCGTTTATAATGGAATCAATGGCGCATCTGACGCGGAGCACGCTGAGTATGCATAACGAATTTATTCCTTAATGTATGGTCTTTGTGTACACGCAGAACGCGTGCAAGAACCCACCTTGAAAACTTACTACCATCTGTCTTTCTTTTGCCGCTTGGGGGTGCACTTCAACTCGGGGGCGGATAAATAAACCTCTGTACTGGTAATGCCAAGCTCTTTTATGTGTGTGCTTTCCTATGGTGCTCAGGGGACCATAGTTAGCATAGTGTACATCAGTAAATCAGCATATTGAAATCCAAGATCGAATGCTTCACTTGAAGGGGATCAGGGTTCGTCCAATGAAGTAAAAATTGAAATGACAAGGGGAAATTTTTGAAGCGAAATGCGCCGTAGAGTTTTCCCAGTTTTTGATGTTTGTTAATACAATCATTTCCACTGATGTTATCCAGTTACTTTCACATTATCCTGTGGTTTGTTGTGGTTTGTATTTGATTCACAGTCGTCAATAAAAGCTCTAAAATTATTAAAAACAGAAACTATGCACAACAAAGAAATATTATTAACAGAAAAAGCAATGTTCTTTTTGCAATAAAACTTTATTTTTTATACTTCGGAAGTTCTAAACTTGGATTATTTTTGTACAAGTACAGGTTGTGGCACTTCCTTTTTGGAGTTGAAAAAAATTGTGTTCCTGAAAGGCACCTTTGTGATTTATTGTACGATTTTTTTTTTAATTGTCACACACTTTAATCTGTATGCTCAGGTTTCTAATGCAAAGTATGTGGCTCAGTATAATTACAAAGGAAAAAAAACCGAATACATTACAAATTAGGTCTGCCTTCTATGAGTTAACAGAATTACAATGTACCTATTTCTTAGAAATATAACAATATACTATTTTGTTCCAAAATTTGTACTTATAAAATTTCTTCCTATATATTTTTGGAACTTGGATACTAACACATTCTAAGGTCAACATTTCAGTAGATGCCTTTATCAAGAAACCATCTGTTGAGCTGTAAAATTATTGGCCACAGAGAAATCAAAATACTGTACCTGTGAACCTTCTTTCTCATGTGAATAAAATGTTTACGTTTAACAAGCATGGTACCAATGTTGCACTGACGTGGAGAGAGCAAAATTCTTCCCCCCCATAAAAAAATTCCCAAGACGTGTTGCCTGTCTGTCCCTTCCTCCTGTCCCACGAAACAAACGCACGATGCTAAGAAGTTGGCTGTGAAAACAGGACAGAAATAGCAGCAGTTGTTCCTCTTTTTAAAACAATGCGGGAGCAAGTTTCACACGCGGACACTGCTCGACACCCTCTGCACATGACCTATGAGACTGGCCTGAAAAATTGTCTTTAATATTTTCCCAGCTAAATGTGATATTTTAGGATGTCATCACTTTCTGATGGTTGATACTCCACTTTACCAAAAAATCTGTCAATGTCCATATAGGGAACTCCTGCCAAAACTTATCCCAATTACTAATTGTAAGGCTTTTAGCAAAGCTTTTACTTGTGGGTCATTCCTTGAGGTTGGGGCATAATTTGTGACCGGTGTCCTTGTTACATGGGTAACCTTTACCACCTCTCATGACCTGTAGAGTAGGTCATTTACTCTGTAAAAATAACACACACCTCTTTATTCAGCCATGGAAGATGTACAAGTTGGAATCCACCTGCAGGGAAACAGCTGTTCATTTTTATGGAACCCACAACACAATGGACACCGTCACAAATTGTGCCCCAACCTCATGGAATGACCCACTTATTACTGTAACACTCTAAGCCAGGTACCATGTAAAATCTCTTTTTTCCTGATGTGATCAGATCCTCCCAAATGAGTCCCAAGGCTTTCCTCCACTAATTTAGTCTGGTGTTTGCTTTTGGTTTTATGTATCACACAGAATGCCATCCTATAAAAAAGGATGCTATGTGGATGAATATTTCTGACTGATTTTACAAGATTGTACAAGATTCCTTTTAAAGGCCTGTATCCAAAGGTAGCTCTGGCAACTTCCACCAAATTTTGCTACGCTGGGCAAGACGCTGCCTACTGCCTCAATCCTTCAAAATCCTCTGGCAATTCCTCGCATTATGTTCAGACAGTGCAAACGGCATTCTTGAGCAGTGCGGTTGATTCCAAAGAAATGTCACGCTGAATTTATGCACGACAGAGCAAGAACAACACAAGGTCTGACCCACGACCTTCACGCATGGCATCCTTTGCAATCAGCCATGCACTTTTGCCATGCACCCTCAATCCTCCAAAATCCTTCGGGCGGTTTTGGAGGATTGAGGAGGGTTAGGGTTGACTGAATGTGTAACTTGGACTTTTAGGAATATGAGGCCAGTGCAAATGTTGATTTCTTGCCCAGTGTAAACTGGGCTTTGTCACCATGAGAAGTCTACATGGAAATGGGTCGAACTCCATCATTGTGACTGATATAAGTCAGACCAGTTAAAAGTCATAAGCACGAAAGTAGTTGCTTGACCCCATTCAACGAGGCAAAGTGACCAACTTGTTTTTTTTTGGGGGGGGGGGGCTTTTTGGCCTATTTTACATTTCCATTTATTCAAAAAAGTGTGTAAAAAGTCCTAAAATGTAGCCTCATCCCTCCAAAAGGTCATAAAAGGTTTTTAAATGTCAAATTTTGTGGCCACACTAAAAGAAAAATCTTGGTGCCCCCCAAAAATGTTAGATGTTAGTTTGTACATTCCGATTATCATTACATCAATACAAATGCATGCTATGCATATAGCCGTACCTCGATAAATATCTCAATGGCTTAACCCTCAAAGAGCCGGGCTTTATTGGCCTTGTCACAGCCGGGGGGGCCTCAGATCTCGACCATAAGATGATGTACTTCAATGAAATTTAGCAGTGTCATAGAGGTATCCATACTTATCATCTGTGTGAAATTTCATGTAAGTTAATTAAGTCTTTGCATAATTATGACTTATTAATTATTCATGGTAGGATACCACTCTGTCCTTTGTATGGTGTACTGCTGCGTACAAAGTCACGGTAAACTTCACATCACGCAGAGAGAACGCCACGTCCAATTTTCATAAATTTGGGGTCAAAATGAAGCTAAAACATTGGAAAAAATTGTCATAAAGTATTAGCACGCAGAAAATAATCTTAAAGATGCTTTAAGAAAAATTCAACGGGGGGGGGGCGGATTCCTCTCCCTCCCCCGGCTCTTTGAGGGTTAATTGGCCTTAAGAGTTCAAAAAAGCAGCAGGTGTTTTTTTACCCTTGAGTTGCAATTGCAGCACTTAATAGAAATTCAAATCCATCTCATTTTAAAGTGAGTTTTTACATGTAAAAAAAAATGTTAGCACAAGATATTCCCACGCGTAAGCACTATCGTATTCAAACACGACCCAGAGGTCGTGATGCAGAACAAAATGCAACAATGACAATAGGCCATTTGCGAGTTAAATTTGAATAAAATCTGGTATACTGAGTTATCTGATTGCACGGAAACATAATGGTTTCCATTCCCCCAGTCAGAAGACACTGCTGCTATCTTTCGTGAATTGGGGCAAGCTTTTACAAAGCAACCGCCATCTCTGGAATGGACTGGTTCCTTTTTACCCTTCTTATTCATTGTAAACAGTGTATTGGCGTAAGGCATCTCTTATGTGACTAAGCAAAGGTTTGCCCCCAATCACAAGGTATAGCAACAGCGTCTTTAGTGTGGAGAGTTCAAATTGTTATGTTCATGTGAATGTGAAGAACTCAGTGTACCAGAATTTATTCAAATTTAACTCGCAAGAGGCTTACTTGAAGACACCTCGGCCTCTTGTTAATCAGCACAGGCAGGCCATGAATTGCGGTATAGCCGAGTATGAAAAGAATTTCCACATGACATTAGTGACACCATTCTTGGAAACAAACTGTCAGGTGTATGCCTCAGTGTACACGGACATTTAGTATAGTAACTACATGCTGTGGATCGACCGTAGACATAAAGAAAAGCCATTTTGTTTCCAATATCTGAAGCCAGCGCCTCTCTCTCTCTCTATACAGCTCTGAGTTAATGGCGACCAGGGCAGAAGCTCAGGGTGACACAAAACCAAGGGTCTTGACAAACACAGACGAGCAACTACATCAACTCTTTGCTTTCGTCTACCTGTATGGGTGCTGGGTTTTCCTTGAGGTCCTTCAAGTGCATTTTCCGTTTGCGTATCGACATGCCGTGCAGAATCCTACATTGTGATGAGACAAGTACACCTTCACAGACTACATGCACATATACGTGTACCCATCAGAGAGTACCAAGTTTTGCTACCAACAGCAGACTTTTGCCTGCTAAGTGCAACGATCATCAAATGTCAGTAAAAGGTGAAAATTATGCATGTAAATAAGCTAGGTGTGAATTGAGGGACAAAACTGCAGTTTCACTCCAGCTTAAGTGACTTCACTCAGGCAAGATACTTGGACCAATTTACTTGAAACCAGACCCACGGGTTCAAGGTTGAAATGTAGTTTCTCAGTGGACTTCTTTTGCTACAGACCTAAAAAACATGACACCACGCTTTGTTAACATGTGCCCTGTCCCTCTGAGACTCGAGGGATCCTGTCGCACCTCACCATCATCAGAAAAGCGCACATCTAAACAAAGTGTGACATCATTATGTTTGAGGTCTATTTGGAGCCAAAGAAACGACAGACTTGGAATGGAAGTGACCTTGAAAATTTTTTTTAAAATGTGAAAGGTGGTAATGAAACTGGGACAATGATTTTGTGAGCAGTATTGCCTTTGGGAAAACAAAGTATGTGTGCTCTGAGTCTCAGGGCCATTTTGAGGGGAAAACACAGAAGAATTAAACTATGCAGTGACCTATTTAAATAAACTTTAGCATTCTGCACCAATTTGTATCGATTTTCCAAGGTAAAAAATCTCCACTGATTACAGTTCTTTTCTTCAGAGCCGGCAGAAGAATAGATCAGTGTTCTAATAAAACATGAACTTTGCTTTTAAGCCCGACCTGTACCTCTCCAAACATTTGAACATGGGCATATCAAGTTTGTTTGTCGTCTCACCTGTTATCTCGTGATTGATTGAACCATACAATAAGAGGTGCAAAGTTCAATAAATTGACAAGTTTGAATGGAAACAAAGGATCAAATTGCACTGTGGAATGGAAAGGCGTACAAATTAAGGAAGCCGAAGAAAGGAAATTGTCTATTTCAAAAGCATTTTTAAATCTGACATAATGATCGGGAATGGGATATGCAATTTTGTTTTCCAAAGTAAGATTCCTCCTTAAGTAATTTATGCAGAGTAAATTTGTTATTATCTTATAAAGATAAGAAGGCAAAGCAGGAAGCTGGATATTTTGATTTTTACGTCGTTCCATACTCTGACAATCATCACCTGTGCTAGCAGTACGCAGACAAGCTGCATGGGGCTTGTTCAATTCGCCAACATGTGTGGAGACGGGCAATTCAGGTAAAGTGGCTTGCCAAAGGACACAGCCCACGCCAAACAGCTGGATTCGAACCCTGGACAGTCAAATCACTATTTCAACACCCTAAAACCACTTGACAACACCAAATCCCGTTTGTTACAGGTTTGAGTACTCACATTATGAGTGTTGCTGGTATGGTGGTCACTCCTGCTAGCACAAAAAACGTCAGCCCGCGGTAGATCTTCACCGTCGAGGCGTACAAGGCATTCAGCAACAGCGGCGATCCGAAATTGGCTACGCTTTCGATGACACCGATGATTGCAAAAATAACGCCTGAAATACAATTGAAACATCACTTTGGATAATTCCTTACTGCAAGTACTAACGGGCCTGTTCCGGGTACCCTGTGAATTCGAATGGTTGAATGTTGAAAAAATCATCATGCCACTGAAGACAACGCTCTGGCAGTCATAACTCCGGTTCAGAGATCAATGGAGCTACTTTTGTTGTAAATTAAACACAACACTTCGTTTGATAAAAAGGTGGTGGAGATTCTCCTCCAAGGTAAAAAACAATGTGCTACTTCCTATGTGCGGAAAAAGAGCCCTGTTTCACGCACATGGTCCGCTGGGATTGCGCACAATGCCATTTGTCGAGTGTTCTTTCTATTTTTAGGGTACCCAGGTACCCAGTATTGATATAGAACGGGTACCTGGTTCAAAAAATACCCGTAAACGCACAACCAAAGTGCTAAGCACTATATAACTTCATTGTTGACAAAACAAATCTTGAAAAAAAATGATTAAGAGGGAAAGGCTTCACCTTGTTCATCTTCTGACACTTCTTTTGACAGCATGGTACGAATGACTGGCCCAGGTAGGTTTTGAATGCACCCGACAGCGCTGGCTGCAAGACAACCACATCAGACACATTGTTAACCCCTTCGTGCTGGTACAGAGGGATCCCAATACGACGCTTTTAGCGTGGATCTGCGCACTTCCGCATTTGAAAACGAGGCTGTATGTGTCAGCTTCAATTCTTAGCACGATCAGACGATTGAAAGTAAGGAGTCAAGACACAAAATACATAAAGGTATGTTAAATTCAGACTTTTGAGACTGCAAATTTTTGTGGAAGAGTCTTTCAGGATGACTCGACCCGTAAAATCAAAAGAAAATATAAAAGCAATTTACCGCGAACTAACGTACCTGCGATGGTCGTTTATCTTGTGCAGTGGGCGTGATTTAAACTAAAGTGGCCTCAAACTTACGAACCGGACACTGCATGTACTGTGTGGATTCCGCGGGCGCGCGCAATGAAGTTCAACATAGAGAACCTCGGTTTCGATGCAGATATGCGCAGACGGTGCTAATGTGAAATCCCTCTATTCTTTTGACCATGACTGCTGGGCTGTGGTACGCCCAGTATGCAAAGCTCTGTCCAGCAGCAGGCCCACATTGAACCAGCAGCTGCATGGTGAATAGACTTACAAATATGACAATCTAATGGCAGTTTAAAACAGAGAGGTATTTCTTCCCAAGCCTGCAGGGCAAGTTGAAGGATGCATTTTACTAGCCCGCGGCAGTTTTTACTAGGATGTTGTAAGTCGATCTAGTGCTGAGGTCAAGGCCTGGATGAGACAGCCTTTTTTTACCAAGAGTTGGATTTCCGGATCCCTTTCTTGGTACTTTTGTGTACAAGAAAAAAGCTGTCACATATTTTAGAGTTGCATTTATGGCTACAAAGATTGATTGAAATAAATAAAAAGTCAAAATAAATTGAGAATTTCACCAAAAAACAGAGAAAAACTATAAAAAAAAAAGAAAGATACTGGAATGAAAAAAGAACATGAGAGACAAGAAACATTTTTTTTTATTCAGCCTATGTGCCATTTTGCATTACATATGTACATGCACAGGGCACAGTAACACATTGCGGGATCTGCCTTTTGAGGGCAGCAGACCAGATAGCACTGTAAAGTTTTTCTTGCTCTCTTCATCCAAATGTCGCTCACCTAAGAACAGCATAAGAGATGTGGAGGCGAAACCAGTTAGGAGATAGCTGCCTAGAGAGCTGAGACAGGCGAGATAGAGCATCCAGTGCTCCTTGACGAAGCGAGGAAGGGTCATGCCGGCGACGAGAAGCCCTATCCAGAGAAGGTAAACAAACCAAGGGAGAGAAATAAAATCATATCCGAAAAATCTGCCTATATGAGAAACGGTATGTACACGTAGCTGTTGGCCGGAGGCTTCCATAGATATCTGTGTCATCTTTAGCCTCAGCCGCAACTTTTTGATGCGGAGGAACAAAGACTACCGGTAGTTACCTGGCCAAACTGAACGGGGTCAAGTGACTGCCCCCTTCCTGATGGCATTTCACTGGTTGTTGTGTGATGCCTTCACATTGATCCTCGCCATCTGAGAAGTTCTCATCGATGAATAATGCCGGTTAATATGTGGCTGCCCAAAGACAGTCCCGACAATAGGACGTCATTCTACACAGACCCTGTTCAGCTTAAGGTTGTTTGTCAACCGCGAGTTACATTTTCAAGGTAACCTACTCGTACATGTATGTTCGAAATCACTGAAATATATGTATATCTCAATTGACACTTGCTAGATTTTGTTTATTTATATTTATATTTCTTTATTTATTATTTATTTCTATTTTTAAGCCAGGTACAGAATCTCAAGAAGGATATTAGCCGAATTGCTCTACTCTCCAGCTACACTATTTGGACTGCCCGCCACAACATTGCCTGGGAAAACTGTCCTTACTTGAAATTGTAGACTTTTGATGATTCCAGCTCCCCCCTACTTACCTCAATTTGTTTTAAATTCTGGGGGTTTATAACCTTTGTAATAATCTACTTTTATTGTTAAGGGTAAAGATTTTTTTATTCAAACTTAAAGTAATTCTGTTATGTCATCAATAGTTTTCTCCAGTAAAAGTAATTCTTAATCGGTTTCTAATTACTGTTGTTTCATTTCTGTTTACACCCTGCATGCATTTCTGTTTCAAAACCGTGTCCTGTTGTTTCATTTCTGTTTACACCCTGCATGCATTTCTGTTTCAAAACCGTGTCCTGTTGTTTCATTTCTGTTTACACCCTGCATGCATTTCTGTTTCAAAACCGTGTCCTGTTGTTTCATTTCTGTTTACACCCTGCATGCATTTCTGTTTCAAAACCGTGTCCTGTTGTTTCATTTCTGTTTACACCCTGCATGCATTTCTGTTTCAAAACCGTGTCCTGTTGTTTCATTTCTGTTTACACCCTGCATGCATTTCTGTTTCAAAACCGTGTCCTGTTGTTTCATTTCTGTTTACACCCTGCATGCATTTCTGTTTCAAAACCGTGTCCTGTTGTTTCATTTCTGTTTACACCCTGCATGCATTTCTGTTTCAAAACCGTGTCCTGTTGTTTCATTTCTGTTTACACCCTGCATGCATTTCTGTTTCAAAACCGTGTCCTGTTGTTTCATTTCTGTTTACACCCTGCATGCATTTCTGTTTCAAAACCGTGTCCTGTTGTTTCATTTCTGTTTACACCCTGCATGCATTTCTGTTTCAAAACCGTGTCCTGTTGTTTCATTTCTGTTTACACCCTGCATGCATTTCTGTTTCAAAACCGTGTCCTGTTGTTTCATTTCTGTTTACACCCTGCATGCATTTCTGTTTCAAAACCGTGTCCTGTTGTTTCATTTCTGTTTACACCCTGCATGCATTTCTGTTTCAAAACCGTGTCCTGTTGTTTCATTTCTGTTTACACCCTGCATGCATTTCTGTTTCAAAACCGTGTCCTGTTGTTTCATTTCTGTTTACACCCTGCATGCATTTCTGTTTCAAAACCGTGTCCTGTTGTTTCATTTCTGTTTACACCCTGCATGCATTTCTGTTTCAAAACCGTGTCCTGTTGTTTCATTTCTGTTTACACCCTGCATGCATTTCTGTTTCAAAACCGTGTCCTGTTGTTTCATTTCTGTTTACACCCTGCATGCATTTCTGTTTCAAAACCGTGTCCTGGGTTCATCGCATTTAGTGCCAATTAATTACAGGATAATAATGAGTGAAGAAGTCAATGAAGAAATGTTCAGTTTTAGGGGAGGGAGGAAAACTCCGGATAAGTGTTTCGGGGACAACTCAAGGACCCAAGATTGCACTCTTGGCCATGGAACATATACAGCATACACAGAGCCAAAACAGAATTGGAAACCTGCTTACCCAGGCAACTTCCAAACAAGGTGACGGCTGTGAAGATTCCCACTGTGACTGTGGACCAGCAAATGGGGGCGCCCAAGCCCAGCAAGACTGATGTGCCTAGTGCACCCTGGAAAAAAGAGACAAAAAACCGAGAGTGATGAAAAAGAGCAGTCCCATAAGCCCCGCCCACTGCGCACGTGGGCACTTAGCATTAGTTAGCAAGAGCTCTTCTGCAAGGGTTTTCTCCTGGGCCACTGATATTATGGGCGGAGATCAAACAAATGTTGCAAAAATTCTAGTGTTTTCAAAAAGGCCTAAAATACACTCGACATAGTTCAATCTACGTGTACTTCAAGAGACATAAAGAGGGCATGTTCTTTTTGGTACTCACTGCATAGGTGCGCCATCAGGCGGGCAAGGATACGCGCATTTGACACGGAGCGCACCAAGTACGCATAACTAATTTATTCTGGCTTGTACGGTTTTTGCATACATGCAGAAAGCAAGAACTCGCTTGTAACCACCTGTCTTTCTTTCGCCAATTGGGGGTGCATTTCAGCTAGGGGTGGATAGTAGATTTGACACCAAATACACCCTAAAATGAAGTGATCTTGTATTTTGGGTCCCTCTTTACCATTCTAAACGATTTAAAACTGATCCATTTCAAAATGGCTAAGCTATAAGCTAATAGTAAACTTCAACAGAAAAGCCTGAGGTGGTCACTAAAAAACAGTGAGGTGGGCCGCCTCACACTTGAATAGGCAGGGAAAATCCTGTCTTCCCAATGCCGCACTACACGTTCCAGCCCCGCGCATCAGGTGCACGTACACTCGTGTAGCATGTCAAGACTTTTGTGCACGCACGTTGGACATAAATCAGGCTTTGATTGATCAGGAAACAATGGGTCGGGCTCCATGGATTGGTCTAATGCAAGTCTCCAAAAATATCACTGGAAACAAAGAACCATTCTTTCTTTGGCTATCGGACTGAGAGCAAAACTGAAGGCCGGTGACTCACCTGAAACATCAACGTGAAAAAAAAACCCATCACAATTAGCAGAGCCAGTCGGATATGTCTGTTGTCCTCTTTGACACGAAACACCACAACGAGACTTAGGAACATATCCGAAAACTGGCGTACAGCTGGTAAATAACAACAAACACGTATACAGTCAATTGGAGACTTACTTTTTTGTCAGAACTAGATTTTTCAAAATCAGCAAGTACGTAATCTAAATGTTTAAAGGATCCATGAAATGAATTTTCCTACAAGGACATTTTGTATATACACGTCTCTGTACTCTTCTTCAATGTGTGAAGACTGTTTGACATCTTTTGGGGGGTTACGTGAACTGGAAAGTGTTTTTTTAAACATTCAAAATTGACCAAGCATTTCTGGACAAGTGAGGGCGCATTTGCTTTGATGTAAATCCAGGAAGACATGGTTCAGGTTGCATGTTTTCATGTTCAAATTGTGAACCCCAAATTTGCTATCTGGGAACATTTCTGTGGAAAGGATTTTTGCTGGATTATTGCCATATACTTACACAATAAATTGCCAAAGGAAATGAAATCTACTATAGCAGTGTTTAAAAGAAGTGTACAAAGCAGTGCAACATTGAAATTTAGTGCCTCGGACGACATCATAGTTTTGCTCATGAATATGCAAATATACATTTTAGCATAAAAACCAAAAAGTTCCAATATGGTTAACATTGCAAAACAAAACATACAGGTTACTTGAAACCCTAACGTGCAATTTCAAGGATTTTAGTAAAATATTTCCATATCATTGTCCGTTTAATACCATATTATTACCCCTAACCTGTGAGCATAAAACAACTCCAACATACATTGTAATCTAAACACAGGTTCATGAAATTTCCGGGTCATTTTGATAACAATGAATAAATCCAACCGAGTGTCTTGATTAATGACATTACGAGACAAACCACACCTGAATACATGTATCTCACAAAAAGTGAGATTTCCAGTTTCATAAGGTCATACATGTAAGTTGACAAAAACAGAGCAATAAGGCTGACATGTTCCTCATTTTGAAAGAGCTGGTCACAAAACAAGACTCACATGAGGAACTGCTGTCTTTTTCACGCGTTTCCAGTAGCAACGTCGGTACGATGATGTAAAGAAGGGCGACTCCGCATGCGGCGCACATTGCCACAAACGGTGGGACGAAACCAAAATACTTCACCACGTAGCCCATCGCAACCTGTGCGACCGCGATGGCGAAGAACAGCGTGGTGTCGACGACCACGAAACGAAACATGCGCCTCTCCTTGGTGGTGACGTCAGCGAGGTAGGCCAGTGAGACGGCAAGGATGAGGATCAGGCTGCCTGTCAGCCCCTGCACCGCCTCCCCGATGAAGAGGTAGTACGGTGACAGGTGGAAGCCGGTGACCGCCAGGTAGACCGCGGTGTTGACCCAGATCCCAAAGCTGCAGATGAAGAGTGCGGGCTTGCGGCCTGCGTGGTCACTCCAGACACTCAACAGCGGTGCAGACAGGATGTTCAGGCCTGAGCTGCACAGGACCAAGTACATGACCCGCAGGGCGGTCTCGGCCTGGATCTCCTCCTCTAGGAGATACTCCGGGCTCGAGGTGTTCACGTTACAGTTCTGATCCCCGCCTCCGGTTGTGCTGTTGATGCCGTGCTCCCGCAAGACCAGCATCCGCATGTATTCGGCGCGCAGTGTCGCAATGGTGCCGTAGGCGACGAGGCAGGTGAAGATGACCGGCTCGATGGTGATCCAGCGCCGGCTGGCCCGTAGCCGGTTTCCATCCCATTGCCTCTTGTCATTGTCATCAGCAGGTTTGGTCTTAATCAGCAGTTCTGTCTCTGTTGCATCAGTCATTGTGGTGCTGGCATGGACAGCCTGCTACGCAGAACGATACACTAGTTCTGAAGCGACGACCACAAACAACATCAAGTCCACTGCAACAAAATGCATGACATTAAAAATCACTACACAGTGCTCTCCATTACTATCCTATTGGTTGGCCAGTACATGTACATTTATATGTAGTACGGTGCCCACTGTATATGACCCACTTTAGCATATCTTTCAAATTTCCTCATGCAGCGAGACAAACATTTTTTGTTGAAAACTTCAATAATTCAGCTCAATACTAAAAAAAAATGTTCTATCCTGCCTTCATCTTTTTCATATCTCAATGAAGTCATCAGTCATTGCAGAAATGCTCAAAAAGACATGAATCTGGGACTGAGAAAAATGTCCGATTTTGTTAGGAGTTTCTAGACTGCTAAAAGACGTTGTACACAACCAGTCACATTCAGGCCTACCAGGGTAAATACCAAAACAGGGAATTTTTCACACCTGTCTGAACTCAGCTCTGAGTCTCACTGGGTTTGTGCACAGGGTGTCAAGAGATGTCGGTGCAGGCATGAAAATTGAAGGCAGGAAAACACCTCTGTGGTGTTCGGAGAGCTACTTTGCAATTAACTCGAGTCCCCGAGCTATACTCTTGCCATGCACTCACACAAGCCAAAACTGACATGACCAGATGACAGAGCGGAGTGAAAATGAAAGTTCAACTAGGCCTACTGATAATGTCAACGGCATGTGATTATGATCACGTGTGGAGCCAGTAATGAAAAACATGAAACAATAAGCCTTATTCATTGCTCATACAGCATGAGTGACTTTGCACAATGGTCGAAAGGCACTGTGGGAAGAAAAAGGGGGCAAGGTTTGCTCCTTTTTCCTTCCCACAATGCCTTTCTATCATTGTGCAAAATCACTCATGCATTAGCATTAGCGATAACTTGCTGAATAAGGTTTATGACTGGTAGGCCTTGCAAGCAGCTAAATTAAGTACTTACATTCCGCTCAACCGATCACTGTCGATGTCTCTGACGGACGGTGACTCTGGCGGTCCAAACTTTCTTAATACCAGTGATCAGCACCTACATGTACGTCCAGGCCTACACCGTTGATGTAACTGGCGTGGAGCACCTTTCGGCCCTTTGCCATGGGAAAACACACACCTCAGACACTTTGGTCGATCCCGGCTTATTTTTACCGCTATATCAAAAAGTGATTATGTCACCCTCAGCAAACTCTTGGGTAAACAACACGCACCCAAAGATTGCATGCGCAGCGGCGCAAAACAATCTTTGCTACATGATTAGACAAGAACTCGACCAATGAAGGCTGTCCGAATTATTGGCTATGGCTGGAATTGCCACTCTTAATTACATGTATATGTAAGCCACTAGCTTGCGGCTTCCCACAATTTCTACGGCCGGCCCACGAATTAAGTGCGAAAAAGGCTCAACCGGCCAACCACCGCGTAACGGACCATAATAAAAGCGCCCCCAACGACATCAATGAGGAACCAAAATATTAAATGCTGTTTCATCAGTACAGCGGGCAAGTTGTGTTGTTATAAAATTCTCTCAGCTATCACAGTGCCCTTCCCCACTGGGAAGGAACGTAAATACTGGGATATTGGAACAAATGTGTAACTCTATATAATTTTTGACCGAGAACTAGGATTGGTGGAGGTTTATTCTCAAGATTCTTTTACGAACTGTGTGGCTAGACCTCTCGACAGAGCCGACATCGTCAGTAAACACGAACGAAAGCACGCAAGGACAATGTGATGATTTGAAGTTAAATTGTAATAAATAGTTACACCTGTATCCCATTTTACTGATAGATAGAATCGTTACTAAGGCTGCAATTAGATGGGTGTGGGACGCAATTCCCAAGTGCCGATAAAGTCTCATCATATTTCCAGATTTTAGAGCAAGGTGCGAAGAGATTTGTGTAAGGATAAGTCATTGGCTCGTATTATTTTCTGACGGTGAATAGTTAGAACGACAAATTCAAAGTTATCCCTCCGCTCAGTTTTTTACCTAGCCATCATAAAGACGGGTTTATGTCAAACTGAGTACATAAGGTTACATCTGGAAAGCTTTGAGTCTTCGGCGAATACTATGGGGGTGCAGCTAGCGAAGCTGAGAACCATGATGTCGGTTTATTTACACATGTTCCATTTGTTCCCGAATGACCTCGGACCAGTGCGCTGTTGGAATACCGATATTTTACTGCTAGGGGCCAAACCTTTGAATTGAGTGGACAAAAAAATGAATGCCGTCCTATAACCTACTTTGTACTTTCAAAAGCTCCCGTCTCCACTTCAAAATAGCAGCCAGGTTGCGTTTATGTGCTGTTCGCTGAATGAGGGTTTCGTGACAGGTTGTTTTAATGTACATTCAGGTTACTGTTTTATGATGCCGAGCGACGTCACATCACGATTTGATTTTTTTGTTTTTTGATAGTACAGTCAATTGTTCGGCTCACAATATGTGTTTACTCTGAATAAAATCTTTATCTTTAGATTAAGTAGACAGCTGTCAATGCAATGACACAAATCCATTTTTTTAGGAACAAAATGAAACACTGTGAAAATGGATCGGTCAGTGTCCAATGTCGCGAGGTGTTTTTTAAAATGAATATTCCTTGTGACCTGCATCATTAGCCGAACCTTATCCCAGTGTCATATGATTTTAGCCAGAAAAATCTGTTCTCCTTTTCCTTATGGACTCCATGCCTGTTTGTATATACTGCTGGTCATGTAGGGTACAGTCAACAGTCCCTTTTTCCCCAATGAATCTGGATTTCACAATACGACAGTCTCATACTCCTTCCGCAATCTAAAGGCCCCGGTAAGAGCTTTCCATTTTTTCAACATGCATTACCTGTTGAACCAAAGCCCCAAAGTGTTCCACGCTGATTCAACTTGAAACTCTTAGGCGAAGTTATGTGCAATTTAGGAAGAGTACTTCAGGAGCCTTCAGAACTCAGGCGTAAGGGCGAAATATGCGACTGCCGTCCGGATACAATCTTCCAAGCGGGCTTGAGATCAAAATCGCCTTTTTAAAACAAGGTCTAAATGGATAGAAAAATAGGTGACTTTTTTAATCGCCAGAAATTCTATTTTGCCGGCCAAACAGGTGCAAGCTGAAGACCTTTTTTTCGCTCCTCTTGTCAAACCCTTCATTTGTCATAGTACACGTACACATGCAATCGTTATGCCGGCAATAAACACGGCATACAGGGTCCTTCGGCCTTCATCCTTCGTCAATTGTCATCTTCAAACCTATTCACCTGCCTGCAGTTTTAAGCCTCATGCTCGTACGGGACATTTTCGAGACCCTCGCAAATTATACGCTGTTCCCAGTCTGCGTGTCTCTAAACCTGCGAGTCCTCGTCGTAACAAAGGTAACTCCCCGGTAAACTCGCATTGTCCTTGCCGAAACAGGCCCTGCCATTCTGTTCGACCTGTGATGATTTCGCCATCAATAGGAAGCAAGCAAGCAGAAGGAAAACAAAATACACGAGGTGTCCCACAATGAGATTCAAAGCTTTTCGACTGCGCAAGTTGGCATGTGAAAATAATTCCTTATCGAAAAAAAAACACTCAATTACCCGCCTGACGCACTTCTGATGAATGCAACCTAGACGTGCTTTTTTCCGTATCAGTTCAGATCATGAAACGTAAAGCTTCGTGCAGTCACATTCAGGCAAGCACAAAGGACTATGGACGCCCTTGCCAAAGTCGACCACAAAGTTGTGATATAAAACTTCGCCTCTTGCGCCCGCCTCGGTCGCTAATACACCGCGCGTGTTTAATTTGTTTGGGTATTGGGGGTTTTTTAATTGTTTTTCTTTTGTTCCCGTTGAGCCTTTATGACTTTTCACGTTTTCACATAAATCCTTTGTTCTTGTTTCCCGTCTGCCTCTCTCGTAAAAATTTTTATTCACAATGTCTGACCGGGGTCTCTTGCTGCTTTCAAACCCCTTTCACTTCCATATGCAGCAAGGTATGAGACGGAGAGAACCCCCCCCCCACTTTGTGCTGGTCATTGTCTCGCAGGAATCTGGGGAATTCCTTTCAGACATCTTGGGGGGGATGTGTTAAGTAACAATAGTCTGGAATGTGTATAGGGATTGGACATGTTGGGGGGAACCCCTCGGTCTCATTTCTTGCTGGGTATATTCACTTCAGCTCTCTGATTATACACGTAGATGTCTTGTCAACTGAATGTTACGGCGCTCTGTGAGTGCCATCCGACTTGTTCAGATACTGATAAAATTTATCTTTGGAAGTCGACTTATAAAGCGTATTTAGTCGATTGAACGAGATAAGTGATGTATTTAAGTTGACTTCCTAAGTATAGTAAGTCGACATCGTGAGATATTTTATGATATCAAGCCTGTTTCCAGAGTTCCCTATATCGACTTGGCGAAATAATTTATATTATTAAGTTGACTTCCTAATTCTAGTTAGTCGACTTGGCGATACAATTCATGTCATCAAGTCTACTTTCAGATTTCACTATGTCGACTCGTCGCAATATTTTGCTGTCAAGTCGATTTCTAAATTCAAGCAAGTCGACTTGGCGAGAAAATACGCTGCAGGTCACGTTCACTTGTGAGTAGTCAGTTCATGCCTGTATGTTGTACACTTGATGACATGGATTATCTCGCCAAGTTGACTTTATGACGTATACTAACAACATAATTTATATCGCCAAGTCCACACAATGAATTTTAAAAGCAGACTTGATGACATCAATTACCTCGCCTAGTCGACTTGCGACAATTAGGAAGTCGACTCACTGACATAGATTATCTTTTCAAGTCGACCTACCAGAATTAGAAAGTTGGATGGACTACATAAATTTCCTTGCCAAGTCGTCTTCCCACAATTGTAAAGTCGACTTGACAACATAAATTATCACGCCGGGTTGACATCAAAAGCAGACTTGATGACATAAGTTATCTCGCCAAGTCATCTCATCAAATAAGGGAGTCGACGTAACTACATAAATAATCTCGCCAAATTGACAAAGGGAATTCCGAAAGTAGACTTGATGCCATGATATATCTCGCCAAGTCGACTGACTGGAATTGGGAAGTCGACTTGACTACATCATTTATCTCGTTAAATCGACTAAATACGCTTTATAAGTCGACTTAATAAAAAATATTATCTCGGTATCTGAACAAGTCGGATGGCACTTCCAGAGCTCCGTAGAATGTTCAGTTGAACGCCGATTTTTATTTGTTCCTTGACCCAGGAGTTTCCTGGTCATTTTCGTTTTCCTAGGTACCTAACAAACATGATCTCCCACAGTTTTCCCCTGCTAGTCCAACCCACACAAACGCTGATTGTTGTTGCAATGTGTCTATGATCTGACAAAGCCCTCGCCTCTCCAGATTTGTGGGTTCTGTGGAATTCTCCCGAACAAACAACGATAATCTAAGTTCGAAGGGGAAATCTTATCCAGCACAGTTACCCGCGAGATGAAAGGATTGAATAGCGTCGACGTCTTCATGGGCCTTTTTTACTCTCCCCATTATGGCAACTCAAAGAATTCTGCAGTTGAGCTTGCTGTAGAAAACAACAAATCCCACCGAGAGCCGATTTTGTTACGTAACTGAAAAAAACAGGAGGAATTCCTAAAGTGGCTGCGAAAACTATGGCTGGCCGTCAGTACAAAGATAAAAGAATAACTCCCAAAATTTTTAAAAATCCCGCACAGCTATCAGAACACCAGATAAAAATACAACTACTACTAAAGGCTAAATGGAAATTTAACCTGGTTTAAAGTTAATGGATCAAATGTCACTTTTGAACAAATTTGAGGTAAAATCGAAAACCAGTCAACAGGTGGTATTTCTGTAAAATTTGGCCGCCCATACAAGTTGTAGGCAAAATGAGAGCGGGTCTGTAGTGGTGGGCGTATCACCGCACACCTTAACGCGAGTCGGCACTTCATGGCAACAGATTGACTAGCCAACATCGTGCCGCAACTGTCTCTGCCCGCTAAAGGTAAAAAAATATCAAATCTTTTCTTCTGCGAGCAATGCACACACTACGGGATGTTTCTAATAGTGTATTTTGTAGTCATCACGGTGGCTATCCCAGCGGTGTATCTACATTTTGGTGTCAGGGGGCAAAAGTTAATGCGGTTTCGGGCTCTTTCAACATGAGGTTGGGAGGAAGAAAAGTTGAAAGCCTTGCTCACGGTCCCGACATCCTTACGTATTTGCTGTTTGGTACATGCTTTTCTTATGGTTGTGGTGCAAATGTTTGATAAATAAATATACCGTTTACGATCTTTCCTACTCTCCTTTGAAGTATTCTTTGTAAAAAAAATTAATTGATTAAAAATCCGTTGGGGGTGGTAAGTTCCCCTCCCCTGCTGGATACGCCACTGGACTCTTCAGTATTCCGTAGAACGTGGCACTAAGGCAGCTGAAAGGGCAGCAGATACCAGACTGCCTGAGTCGCGTTCTGAGCCCATGCTCTCACCTGTGAGACAACGGCTCGGAGATTTTCATTTGGTATTTGATGAATGTACAGCGTTCTGGCCAATTCAGCAAATCTGGGGTCTAATTTTCTTCATGTTCCTGTCACATGTGGCATAAAGGCCTAATTTTGAAGCTCGGAACACATTCTTTGATTTCCAAGAGTGATTAAATAATGTAAATTGGCAGCTTTGCAAATAAAAATAGCCTGGAGTCAATTTCAGTGTTAGTTTTATGTCAAGTTACATAGGTCACCTGTAATAGGAGATCTAAAAAAGTCACATTTTTCGACCCCAACTTAACAGAGTGACCCCTGTGCGAATTCCCAAAATCCGATAGTTTTAAAGCAGCCGTAGTATCTTCAAAGGTGTAGGGCAAACTGTTTCTGAGTCCAAACTTTCAGCTGCAATCTTTAACTTCAGTGGTTGTGTGCACAAGTGTAGCAATTTTTAATGAAATTTGAATGTCAGGGCAAAATCCATGTCTTTTCTGCAATTCTGCAATGATTGGTCTTTATTGAAATGATATGTGATGAAAAAAGCTAAGGTGGAGGCAGGATGCAACATTCTTTCCGAATGTTTGTCTGTAGTTTTGTTTGATGCCCCGAAGTATCCTGACGTGGTTGGTTGTGCAAATTGTTAATGGAGAGTCGAGAACATTTTCAAGGTATTTTGAAAAATTGAAGTATTCCTCTATTTAAACGTCACATCTTTTCTACAATTTTGCGCTGATCAATTTTGAATAAATTACCACTCAGTCTGCAGCCTCACGTACCGGTAAATAAAGTCGCATAACCGAGGCTCTTCGGCCATCTCGCACGCTGATGTAGAGAGCCGAATTAATGTGTTTTACCGCCGCGCCAGACACCTGCTGAGCACCGGCATGTTCCGTTTAGTTCTGCAAGCGGAGACACTGGAAGTAGATCTAAGAAAGGGTTCCACGTTCAGCCACCACCTCATACCTCGTGGAGCAAGTCTATGTGTCATGAGAGAAAGATTTTTATCCTTCCAATATTCTGTTTCATCATCATCTGATCATTTTAACTCCCAGCCCCATAGGGTGTATATAAGAAATCATATTGAAATCGGAGGATTTGGGACTGTTAGGGATGGTGGCCGGATACAGAACTCTTTTCCAGATCTAAATAAGCCCTAACGCTCATTCCTAAATCCAGTATTGGGTCGTTTCTTTCCACTGTTTTCCCTGCAGCTCCATCATGAACGGATTGAAGTGCGTCTTTCTCTTCTCGCTGGTAGCCAGCGCATTCGTATCATGCAACGCCGAAGTTGACTCCTTAGATAGCCTACTTCGGCGCGTCATCGCCGGAATAAAAGCCGAAAATGCGCAGGTAGGTAGACCAATTAGTAATAGCTTGGGCTTCAAAAATCCTTCTCAAGTGGTCCACACATATTCCACTTCAATTCAATAATACGGCCGTTTCACAATAGTGCGCCTCCAAGAGTTTGCAACGCGTTGGCCAATCACAGTGCGCGAAATTTGTCGACCCAATGCGCGTTTGGAAATGGTCGGCAAATTTTGCGCGTTATGATTGGCCAGCGTGTTGCAAACTCTTGGTGGCGCACTATTGTGAATCGCCCTTATATAGCCACATTCTCACGGAAGTGCTTCCTTGTAAGGTACTTAAAGGTAGATATGAGCAAAGAAGAGTTGGGAGTGAAGGCTTACTAGGACAGAATCAAGTAAAGCTTTGGTGCATTTATTGTCGAGTGGGGTGCCATGGCCTTGTGGTAAGAACATCGGATTCAGAGTCATCGGAAACAAGCAGAGACGGGTAGACAGTAGACCTAGCCGTAATTCAGGAAGCCCGGTTCGGACATGGCCTTATTACGGACACGGGCTCGAGACGTATACTGAAAACTCTCATTATGGTGGTTGCACTGAGCAATTAGGGGCGCACACGTGTTACTACTCAGGTGCGCAGTGGGCGGGGCATAATGGATCAGTAGAGCCTAGAGTGGGAGCCGAAAGAACCCACGCCTTTTTAAAAACCAAATTACGTCCTTTTGATCAATACTGGCACTTCTTTTCTCTTATCTATTACAACACAGACGGCTGGTGGTTACATTCAGCGCCTGACGTCGGGCGCGACGAAGGCCGATGGTAAGGCGGCTATCGACCGCATCTCTGTGCTCGACAAGCAGGACGGCACGTTGCTGGCGTCCGGCGGTCAGGGAGCGGTACCTCTGTCCGCCATGCAGTGGAACGCCATTGTTAGCGCGTTCACGAGCGGGCGCTTCGACTCATTCCAAACCAACGGGTTGACCGTCGGCGATCGCATGTACCGCGTCGCGGGCACTCCGTCGGCCGACGGCGTAGTCACGCTTGTCAGCCGGAATGGCACCATCAACATGAAGAAGGCCAACTTCGGAATTGTCGTCGTTCAGTCTCCGAAGGGTGGAATGACGGCTGCTGTTGACGCCATGAAAACTACAGCCAAGTAGTTCCATTTCAGAAACGGACCTGATGATTTATCTCAAACCGTGTAGTAAGAGTTTTGTCAGGCAAATGCATGTTTTTGTTTAATTAAACAGTTCAGACAGCCCAACCTGCATAACGCAGAGACTTTTGACAAGAAAATTGTTGACTAAACAATCATCAGTAGTTTGAAAGAATAGAAATCAAAATATTTGCATATAGTTAGCCACGAGCATGTTAATTTAAGTTTCACTATTGGTTTAAGGGAACACGTTTTTTGAAACCGATTCCTATCGATATGTATACTTAATGTCGATGAAACTTTCACCAACTTTCTTATTCCCAGATAAAACCAATTTGCTTATTCTTGAAATCTGCTGAAGATATAAAAGGCCTATTAAAACAGTAACGATGGATGTTGATACTCAAGTCTGTGGTTACAGCGTTTGTAATTACATGTACTGTATATGGACGAGCCAGTTAGATTTTTCAAAAAGCAAGGTCATTCGGGAACAAAGCAAGCGCTTGTCCGCGTAGGGCTGCACTAATATAAGGACAGGCCTCGCACGCGTGTCCGGATGACCTCGGACGCGCTATATGTTAGGTGATGGGCTGATGGTTCCGAATGGGCTCATTTACGGACTGCCAAATGCCGCGCCTATGCTTAACCTTAAAAGGGCCGGGACGGAATCCCCCCATATTGTTTCCTGATATCATCGCACTGCATTTTTCAAGAGTTGGGCTTTTCGGTTTATAGAGTAACTCTTGGCGGTCATTTTGACACCAAGTTTGTGAAAATCGGATATACTGTTCTTGCGCAGCGCTCATTTTTCCGAGACGGGTCAGCCAAAAAGTATACTTTTTCCACTGCGGTACTCAATGTACGTGGGCTGGCCTGCGGTCAGCCTTGAACTTCAAATCACCATACCAACAACTTCACAATTGTCATATAAAGGAGTATCTTAATGCCAAGTCTCCGAAATTCGAGCAAGGTATAGCCAAGCTCTTGGGGGCCCCCTTATTCTACTCGGTCTGTGAGATGGGCCAAAATAACCCGGCTCTTTTAGGGTTAACCACAACTAAACACACGTCTTGTCCTCATGATCGGTAGTTTCGTAAATTATGTTATCCACCCAGCCTCCTTCATCTGCAACATCAAGACTTGAATCGGCCAATGGCCGTGACCGGTAACCGGCACCGACGCCAGCCTCTTGAAGGTCGTCGCCGTCTGCACAATCTGACCGTTCACGAATGGGCACCGGATCGTCTCCATCTCCTTTCCGCGGGTAAGATTCACCTTCTGCAGCAGTGGAAAGATGGGCTTCCTCTACGTCATCGGCAAGCTCCACGACTTCGTAAGGAGATGGCCGTGTCGTCAGGCCGTAGGTATTGTTCGCGTGCGCCTGACTGATTCCGGACTGGTCTTTCTTCATTCCAACGCGGTCAGGCTCTTGACCGATGTCTCCACTGCTGGCCACTGTCTCGTCGCTTTGCAGTTTTCTCCTATGTTATTTCAAGTAGGGGAGGTGTTTTACTTCAAAAGTTTTCTTGCTAGCTTAAAAGTCTCAAAAAGTTGGCATTTGATTTCCTCTTTAACAGATATAAGAAATACTATATACATGTACCGTGTTTTCTAAGAGCTTTTAAGAACAAGTCACATGCATGCTTGCTGACGTCGAATACTAACATATCTATACTAACAAGTAGAGGCAATGGTTCCAGTCAAATTTTTTCACAAGTTGAGAACGCTATCCAGCCCTGTCAATATAAAGGGCAAACTCAATATTAAAGTTTACTTTCCCCAGAGTAAAATTTCATCAAAATGTTTGTCGTAATCAAAATTTTATAATGCTAAGGACGCCTCGAAATTTACAGTTCCCCAAACTCAAGTTAAACAAATTTTATTTGCGTATGATATCGCTTGAGCTCACACTTGGGCCCCTGTCAGAAATGTGTATTTTTCAAACAATGATAGGCTAGGTTAATTGAAACAGTGTATAAAACTGGCACCATTAGTTTTTAGGCCTACCGTTTCAGAACGAAGACTCCAAACAAGCCGCAAGCGAGTATGAAAAAGAGCGAGAGTGAGACCGACAGCCCGACGACTGTTCCTGCGTATAAGACAAGATTCACACAATTTCATAAAATGAAGCATTAACCGGAAATAAGACGGCAGCGATCTTGACCATGCAAACTTTCGACGAAATGTCACGCGTGCGCCAAAAAACAATCAACTGACCACACAGCGAAGGCTTATTTTCCCCAACTTTTGATACTGAATCGGGTGTATGACGGTCAAACGTCTCCCTTAAATGACGTCAAGGTTTTGCTCGTGAATAGGGATAATCTCAGTAATATACATGTAAGGAAATTAACTTGAGCCCTAGTACTTCCTCGAGGTGCCTTTCTTCAAGCGAGTCAACACTTGTGCCAAGCGTTAGGTATCCGTCGCTCTCGCGGCGATTTTGACGACCAAACGCCACACACTAAGTCCTGTGTTATGTTACTGGAGTCGATTTTTGTGTCTATGAAAGTGAAATGCATGAACGCTTCGTGCACGCAACGCACCCCCAAAAAACGTACATAGTCGAAAGTTGTCCTAACGGGACATGGGAGTTGAGTTATGTACAAAGTTTTAAAATCCATACTGAATCCTCAGACAAAATGGCATAGCTACGCGTCCCATGCATGTAGTCCTACATTCTAGGCCAAATCGTCGGCGGGAGCTGGAAGCGACAATGAACTGTTAAAGCTCCTTATTAGTTTAGGGGACGCGTTGCGTATAATAGACGTTGCTTCATGCGCTCAACTTTCACTGACACAAAAATCTACCCATTAATATAACACGCGTGGGCGTTGCGCTCGGCCATCAAAATCACCCCGGGAGCAATTTTGACGGATACGTAACGCTTGGCGTAAGTATTAACGCACATATCAACAGGCGCCTTTAGACTTATAATCATTAAAGTAAAAAGATCTTGATTTAGAATGGAGAGGTCAATCATAGTTGATTTTTCGTGGAATCGTACAAAACTGTCTCACTGTTTAATTGTGTGAAGAAGTTGAAGGCTACTGAACGTTCTCTTTTTTTTTTAGCGATTTCTACCTTTGCTAACTTCTGGAGTCTCATAGTCTTCGTCTCCAGGTGAATCTAGGTGCCCTTAAAAGAAAAAAGCGAAACCAAAGATTTCAAACGAGTGACTATCGTGTTTTTATGACTGGGGATGTAAACACCTTTGACTGAAAAATGAATAACTTAAACAAGGAGGCAGGTGTGTATGTAGAAGTTGACAAATCTGTTTTGAAAAGGGCTAGAGGGCGATCCGTATCGACTGCAAGGTGCTTTCTGACGTTACAGAGACTGGTTTCACACAGAGTGCATGTCTGAAGGGAAACGGAGATGAATTTTTTTTTTAATTTGACTGATTATTTTGGTAAATGGTAACCATCATCTGCCTTATTATGATGTCCTCTAATTTCTTGTGACACTAAAAAATCCAAATTTCCGTCACAAATGACTGAATGGACCCAATCAGAAACGGCTTTGCACCAAAATAGCTGTTTTGAATTCAGACTGTCCAGAGATAGTTTTTTTGTCAGAATTATGCGCAGTGTTTGCTGAATGTCCCAAATGGTGATGCCCATTTAAAAGCGATGAGAACAAGGGCAGAAGTTTGCTTTGGAAAGAACGGAGCTAGGGGGCATGTTGAAGAACACTGGGGCTAGGCCGTGGAAACAATAATCCCAAAACTGTAGTCGTCTTTGGATAAATGATTTGGGCTGTGTACTTAATGCTGCAGGCTGTTCAAACCCGTGACACATCTGAGTGCAAAGTCATTTATAACACGGCCCATAGTTCACTTGCCGCTCAGTCATGAGTGATGGAAATGTGGATTTCTTGATGTCTTAAGAAAGAGAATATAAAAATTAGTCACATTCAAGAAACAGAATAAGTAATATCGGTTTCATCTTTTTAGAAACACCCTGTCTCCATAAATAGCACGATTCTGATTGGCTGAAGGTGTTTTAGTTGCTGAGAATGTAGAATTACTCAGTTACCGTTTTGCTGGCTCGTGACTTCGAGGCATCCTGGAATCGCCTGAGACCAAATGACATTGCCAAATTTGTTCTGGATGCATTGCACCGAGCGGTTGCCGTGGAGCTCAAAACCGACGTCACACCGGAAGGTGACCTCTGACCCGAACCAGAAATCCCCGGTTTCCATCACCGAGCCGTGTGCTGGGATTGCCGGATGCGGACATTCACTGGAAGAGACTGTGATCAAAGTGTAAACAATTCTGTATATACATGTATTTCCTGTCAGAAACCGAAGCATCAATCCTTTAACGTTGATCATTTGAGAATCGGGGCTCTAAAATGTGGTTAATGATAGCACACAATTTTACGCTGAAAGAGGCTCCGCGTATTTCATGAAGACAGTAAGCAGTACCTCGCACGGCAGAACGCACACGTACCTTGGAGGAAAAATGTATTTAAGATGGTGACAAAATATTGGAAATCTCTAACCTTAAACATATCAACCTTAAGCACAACCTTGCAAACCACCGCCATGAAATAGCGTTTTAGGCCTAATGATAAGTAGCCTACAGCTTTTTGCTACGGGCACGTACGAATTTTCTGCTGTTAGCCTTTACAGTCCCCAAATTCTCCGATTTCAGTGATTTTTACATATCGTTCACCCTAGGGGTTTAAGCAGCGCCATGAAATTGGGCTGGACCTATTAACTAACCGTTGTAAACAGACATTCTCGTCTTGTTTTCGTGCGGATAATGTCCCCCGCAGAATTGCCTCTCATTCCCGGCGCAGTTGAAAGCACATTTTTGTCGGTCAGATTGCGATCGTCTCCTGTCGTTGATACGGTTACCGCAGTGGCACTGGTCGCGTTGCCTGAGCCCGGCAAGGCTGTCGTTCCTCCGCTTGCAGATCTGCAAGCATTTTTCCACCGTCATGGTGTTGTTTCTGACGACAAAACGCCCAAAGGCGCTGTCTCTCATTTCTGCCTCGTCCCAGTAGCAGCCCTTATAGCCAGGGTCTGCAAAACAAATAAGAAAGCAATATAATATGGAGCGACACTCGGATCTATGGGAAGTGACGGCAGCCGCCAGGCGGTGGATTCCACATAGGCGCACGCGTTATCTCAAGCAGCAGCCGCAACTTTCGGATGCCGTCGTGGGAAGACATGAAGGTGCCACGTGCAGCCGTGCTCCATTTACTCCACTTGCACAACATAGGCCATGTCCAAAACAGGCGTCCAGATCGACGGCTTGGTCTATCCACCTTGAGCAGAAGCATCCCCTCTCCGGTGGAAAAGAGCCCTGTTGGTCGGGCGTGTTCATTTTAAATTTGCTGGTACCGAGGCGACAGTAATGCGTGCATATTTTCATAGTCGTCTGAGAACCATAAAAGTGCAGTTCCGACTACAGGAGACTGGGTTGCTAGGAAAATAGCGCCCTTTTTTGGTCCAGCTCGGGGCTCATGCGGAGGATGGACCTATACACAAGATTCGGATGCACCCATGGTCCGACAAGATGGAACTAGTACGATCAGCAACAAAGTTTCAACCAAGGGGTTGACTTTGACCACTAACTAATTATGCATAAAATATGTACCAAGCAAAGCCGACCAGAGGTTGAAAATTGTCGCTGGCCAAATTGCCCATATCGTCAATTGACGACTGAAAAACTTATATTCCGGATTCCATAAATCTGAATTGTCTGCAGTCTCAGCATAAAATTAACCTTTTGGCATTCGATTGGCATAATTATCAGCGCACGCTTTTGCCGTTCTACGCTCTACAAACTATTCAATCGCACCAAGAAAATTACGAGCAAGGAAATTTACTCAATCGCACTGTTATAGGCCTATCTACTTAATCTCTCAGCATTAGATTCGAGATAAGTTCAAGATTCGAGATAAGTTCAAAAGCCTAGGGAAACACTTTCGTAGCTTCGTTTTTATACTTCCAGGGCGGTTTGGATTTCTATATGATTATAAGGATTAATGTATCTAAATGCAGTCATCCTGAAATTTCCTCATCGATCTTCCACCGTGGGAAATTAATTTAGCTGAATATTTGTTTTAGAAAAGTTGCTTTTCGTGTGGGAAAACTGAATAAAAACTGGTATAGGTCCCAGGATTCGCTGCTACAGTGAAATATGATCAAGAAAATCATGAGTCAGATAGCGGCTTTGAATTACAAATGCCGTGTACTCACGATCAATGATAAATAGAGAATTAAAACAGGTGATGGAGAGCGGATGTCAGTGTAAAGCAGAGCCTGCAGAGGTGGCCTGCTGGTTCGTAGATAATAAATGAAAATACGTGTATGCACGCACACATGTAAATTACGTTTTTTCGAGATAATGCTCCAAAAAGATTAAAAATGTTTCTTCAAAACAGGAAGGCAATTATTATTTCTGTGATATAGAGGGCGCTCTTATAAGTGCATAGCTGTATACAGAGAAAGTGTTGTCAACTTCAGACTCTGAAACCAAATGGCTGTATGTTATGTAGGCCTATGTAGTACAACATGCAGCTATTGTGTGCCTACTGTCCATATGCACTGACGCATAATCCACCATTTTAGTTCCAACAGTTGAGACAGTCATGTCGCAGCACTCTTTTAAAATAGCTCTGCATTGGGCTCCGAGCTTCACCAAGAGAGGGCGCGATTTTCTTAGCAATGGAGACTCTTCCAAAACCGTGCATCGCTGCTCACGAACGACTATGAAACGCAAGCGTGGCTGTTGCAACGCTACCAATAATCCTATGAGCACTCCCGACCACATGACTCTTTTCAGCCGATGAATGGGTGCTTCTGCTCAGGGCCGTCAGTGTCCAGCGGCCGCATTCACCGACCAGTGGTATAGCCTATCTTGGGCAGAGTTGGAAAATAAATAAAAATAAATGCATACCGTGTTCTGTGTAGATTACTTGGCGTGGACTCCCCAGAGTGACAGATATTTTATAGCCTCTTGTCACCCGTCTATAAACATCCGCTGAACATACCGCCCAGAGGCACCTTTCAAGCTTGCTTAGTGGTATGTAGTTTGCGCAATGCGCCTCTGTCAATATCATTGGTTCACGCAGTAGGCCTACGTCACAGTTTTTGGAATAATGTACTGGCTTCCAAATTACCCCTTTCTGTTTCGGTTTACACTGATCGACAATGCAACACAAACAACTTATTGCTGATAATTAAACTGAAAGCCGTCAGAGCACCTTGTTCAATAGTTTTTGGGTTTTTTTTCGGGGGGGGGCTTTTTGGCATTGTCGGTGTCGATCATCTTTTGATTACTGCATTGATGTTTTCCGCACTTCCAGCAGTTGTCCTAAACCGACGCCTGATTAGCCTAAAAGTTTCGGTTTTGTGAGTTTCTGTTTAAGTAAACAAAGAGAAAGAAAGAATGGTCGCTTCTAATCCCAGCTGTCAACTCTGCAAGATAAGTCGGGTACCCTGTAAGCCGACACCGTGGTCATGTTTGTCAGCAGCGAGGGTACCATCCTTTCGGAAATCGTCGTCGCTCATAATTATTCCAGAAAGGGTGGAAAAGAGCAGGTGTTAACGCCATGAAAAGCAGGCCAAATAGTTGCCTTTCATAAAACCCCAATGACTGACGTCAATTGATTTTAGTAATTGAATAAACTATATACATGCAGCAATCTAGATACGTCACATCCAAAACCGAGAGTATTTTGAGAGGAAACAAGGTACACAAAAAAACAAGGGAGCTGATCAATTGTCGCATGAACAGTGCTCTTATATTAATGACGTGTCACGGTCTAGCTCGAGTTTTGAGTCGAGACTTGTGCCGATTCGATTATAATTTTTTTCACGAGAATCTACTCTAACGAATCCAAATGGACAGCTTCTCTTTGCTGATCCTTAATGGATTGCTACATTTGTTTTTTTTAATTAAATACAAACTTTTGAATGTGCCATTATATCTCAATTATCTTAAGATTCACTTTCTGATTTACTATTTCAATGGTTAGTTTATTGCCGTTTTCGTTTTTATGCTAATGTATTTTCATATGCATGAGCAAACTGTGATATCTCAGAGACGGGAGCCTTACACCCGTCCGGCTTGTACACCAAAAATTTATATTTTAAACAACTTTTTTTCTGGAGTACAGTTTTCTTCTTCATATACCAACAGGCAAGTGATCAACCCTTTTTCAGATATGTTTTCAGCTCAGGTGAATAAATTCCATGTTCACAGTTTGAACTGAAAAAACTTGCAGTTATCCATGTCTTCCAGAGTGACGGCACAGCAACAGCGCCCTCAGTTGTCCAGAAAAGCATTGGTAACTTCAATGTTTGGGATTTTTCCGCCACTTACCAGCACGTTCAATTCAATGATCCCCGAGCTGGACCAAGAGAAGGCGCACCAACGAAGGTTCGTTTGTTTGAAACTGCACTTCGCTGGTTCAGAAACGACTATGAGATGCACGCGTTATGGTCACATTGCTACCAGCAAAAATAAACACTCCTCATGGCTGTTTTCAATCGATGAGAGAGTGCGGCTTCCGCGCAAGGCAGAGAGAAGGTGGCAAGTTGCAGAAGCAAATTGCATCTAACATCAAATTCATTGCAACCACACTTTAGGGTACATCAAGTTTTTGCAGTTTGCGTTTGTATACCTTAAACATTTCTGCAGTACTTCATATGTTTCGCAATAATAATGTGCGTGCGTCCAACCTCTTTTCCCACGGGTTTTCATTCCACTTCATTTCACACAGTGCACGGACTGACAGGGACAGATAGACAGTTAGACCTAACAAACACCTTGCTATACTGAAACTAAAAGCCACTGGATCATCATGGAAAGCGGAAACGATATGACTGGTCACAACCACGCTACATCTGCTTTTCCCCGTCTGATCACATTTGTTTTTTGGTGTGGATTGACTTTGCTACAGGGGAGTGATTGTTATCCGCCGGCACCAGAAACCAATGTGACTCTGCCAATACCTCATTAGCATGAAAGTTTCTTTACTTTTGTAAAAACTTCGGGTTTGTAGCAAACAAAGGGAGATAAATCCACTGTTCTTTTGATTTGTTGCAGGATTGCAAAGGGGGTAAGAGACTATACACTCGGACTTTGCAAGATTTTTTTCTGTCGTTGACACTTTTTCACCTCCACAGTTGAAGAGAACACCGCGTGCCGCTTGAGGGCACTGTTTACGTGCCCACATCATCATCCTCTGAACCGGCTACAGGTACTTCTTCAAGTTCTTGATTAATACACTGTACTTCCATACTTTTTTATTACATGAAAGCAATCAAGTAACTCGTTTATTTGGCGTTTTCATTGCTATATTTTGTCAATTCTGGATACAGAAAAGTTAATAATAAAATCCGAAATTCAGAAACTGCACTGAGCGCGGTGTCCTGTCCTGTCCTATCTGTAACGTAAAATATCTGCATCCTATCGGTATCGTACAGTTGGCAAAGCATCCCGGGGAAACATATATCACACAGAGGCAGTTACAGTTTTGGATGTGGGAGGAAAACCCCAGAGGAATATTCTGGGTAAAACCCACGGAATCAAGTGGGGACTCAAAACCCAATCCACATGTGGACCGAGCTGGAATTTGTAGAGGTGGCAGGCGAGGACAGAACTACTACTACGCGAACCCGACTCCCCTCCCCTACCAAACCCTGGATTTATGCCTATTGGGTCACACACAAGAGGGCGTACTTTGATATCACGTGGCTCAAAATATCTTGAATTTTTTTCAAAATTGTCAACTTTCAGCATGTTGGTAAGTACTCTGGCGTCTTCAAGATTTTTGCTATTTTGTTGCTTCTGACGAGAAAAAAATGTTAAAAAGGCAAAAACGGCCCACTTTTATTACCATCAGACCGTGCTTGGGGCACAGACATAAAAATACTTTACCATTTAATTGCAAAGCAGGGCGCCCCCGGCACCGTCGGAGCCGACCTTCATGAGTGAGGTGAACAAACTTCTTCCGAAAGTTTGTTGACACAACATCCTTTGAAAGTTCGTTGATCTTGAGTCCGCCGCGCCATAAAAACCATTTGGAAGGAGTCAGCAGGCAAACGGACGACAGTGTTGAAGGCATCGGTCTAGTCTGGTCACCGAACTCCTATAACCTTTCACGCAGACACGGATGTTCCTTGCTGCTAGGCTAGGCTATGAATTGAAAAGAAAACCGATTCAATGCGTTACTCGTGCGCGCCGGTAGTTGTCTTTTTTCGTTCCACCATTAAACATTTCCACGAATACATCGGACCAAGACTGAAATTTTTACCGGCTGTGAACTCTTTTGATGTGCTGAAGTATGAGCTTCTGAAGGTAGGATATCATGTTGATTTTGTGTGATGTGGCGTAAGGTTTTTTTTTATTTTTTGGACATGTGAAATTCACAGACATGCCACTTGCCAGAAATCGTGCATGGACATGATGAACAGTGAACGTGCGTCATTTATCGCAAGCAGACATGCAGACTCTAGCTCTATGCGTCTGTATGAACATAATAATTCATGGACATAGGCCTAGCTCATTTGATTTAACAACAAAACAGACATTCAGTAAAAACGTCATGTCAGTCCTGGTTGCTCTGACTGTCTTAGTATTTGTCTCAAATGTCTGAAGCTAATCCTGATCCGCCATGTCGCCTAATTCATTGTCTAGTTAAACCAGATACAGCCTAGCTAGGTCCCCTAGCGCAGGCCGAGCTAGTTGTCCAAAGTCTTGGTGGTATAAAAAATCATGGTGTAAACAGGGTAGACGCGTTCCTCATGAAGCTAGCCTCCGGCCATAATGGTGTTAAATTGTAAGTTGCAATTTTCAACTGTCATGACTACCACTAGTGACATTGAATATGTGCACCCTGTGTGTTTGGAGACTTAGAAATTTCCAAAGGGCCACTTTACTCAAAATAGGTGAAAATTTCATGAGCCTTATTTGAGATTATTTGGGGCTGCTTTGGCCTTGTGGGAATTACTTCACTGGGGTTTGAACTTATGCACAAGTTTTTTGTCGTGCCTGGTGCCACTTTCTATAGAGTTCGGCCTCGACCTTCATGACCAATAGCACTAGACCAGTACACATTCTCATAAGAAGTGCTAAAGTAAAGTAAAGACCTACCTGTTTGACACTATCATTTGTCATATTTGTAAAAATGAGTTCTAAACTTAAGCAGACTCTACAGAAAGAGTCGAAATAATGAAGGTGAAAAAACAAAGTCCAATTGGCAAATAAAAATTCCTGCGCAGGGCAGAAACTCCATTCTTGAAAAGGCAAGGCAATGTCTCATTTGCAAAGGGCACTTGTATTAGAAAATCAACTTGTCTATGGGGACATTTCTGTAGGCATTGAGGCAAAGACCAGGGGCATCAAGGCAATACGGGTGATTCACAGTGGTGCTCTTCCAAGAGTGTACAACGCGTTGGCCAATCACAGCGAGTGAAATCTGTCGACCCTTTCCAAACGCACATTGGGTGGACAGATTTTGCACATTGTGATTGGCCAACGCTTTGCAAACTCTCAGAGGCGCACTATTGTGAATTGCCTATGTTGCCTCCTGTGCCTCCGTAAAGTTCCTGCTCTGTTGCGGCCAAGTAAAACAATAAGTTAACTTTCTCGGCAGGCTGGTTAAAAAAGGTTTTTGTCAAGGCCTGGCCAATGGAATCCCATCTGTAACATATCCGCTTGTTGATTGTCAGAACCCCAACAACAGATGGCATTCTTTTCCACACAATGTATGTCACGCTTCTGGAAACAAGACTAGGCGTCTTATCCATGAATAAACCACGCCAGAGTCGAGTCCTAAATAGTTCTCCTCTGTCCATCCGTTCATCATCCTAAAACGATCCCGTACACTTTACATGGTGGCAGCGGTCAAGTCCTAAATAGTTCTCCTCTGTCCATCCGTTCATCTTCCTAAAACGGTTTACACCATCTAATGTCAAATAACTGACCAATGAGGGAAAAAACCCAGTTGGTTAACAAACGTAGCCTACTGGGAGGTCAAAGTTTGCCAAAGGTTCCCCCTGGGTGTTCTTTGTTCATTGAGTACTTACGGGAAAGAATTCCACATCTGGATGCTACTCGACATATTGTGCATGAAACCTTTGAGACTGGTCTGAAAAATTCTGAGCGTTTTCTAAGTGAATACTTCAATATTTATTTGACGGTTTAGGACACGTTATTGCTTTCAGATGGCTAATACTTCAGGTCACTGTCGGGAAAAATTAGCGGCAGCTGCATGTACATGGAATTCTTTCCTTATTTAGTACCGATAGTAAACGATGGCTTTTAGTCTGTTAACGACTCCAAGAGGTTTTTAATTTTATCACGCAAATAGAGTACCGAAGTGAATACGTCACGCACACAATTAGTGTGTAAAAGGCATTAGCGTGTGAACCAACACGCGCGCGTACTCCATTCGTTTGCACTGCACTTTCTGGTTCAAAATGACGTCAGGCTTCGGTACTCCATCACTGGGTTTTGTTTTTGATACGATTGCCAGCCAAAGCTTAGTAATCGCACGTTGGCAATTCCTATGATTGTGGCATACTGTATTGCACCATTTCCGTATCTGCTGATCCCGTTCAGTCACATTTCCTTCCTGTATCCATGTTGATTCTCCTTTTGTTGCTTTGCCATTCTTTACTTCATAAAAAAAGAGGAAATGAACCCATCAAGTCAACTTTGTATTCATGCCTCAGTGACCCAGTCGATACATTTCTCCAAAATGTTGCCAAAGTAGAAATTATTACAGAATTAAGGTGCCTTTCCATATCAACTATTTTGCCGGCTGAACATCTTTAAAATAGTTCGCGGTACCCGCTGCTTCATTTGACTCGGACCGGCCAGCCGACCCTGGCAAGCTCGGTGGTCGAGTGGTTAAGACATCTGCACTAGTAAGCAGGTGGTCATGGGTTCGAGTCCCACCCGAGTAAGCTTGTGAGATTTTTTCGCAAGCTCTCGGACAAGCACTGAGCATACAGTGCTTATTAATATACGTTGGGTAAGGGCAAAACCGTTATACATATTAACATCTCCCCAACACAAAAAATACATCTTGAAAAACGCCCGTGTTATGTTAAAGGAGCCAATTTTTGTGTCCTTGAAAGTGGAATACAAGTACATGTATATTAACGCATCATGTACGCAACGTACATGTAGCCCAAAAAATGTACATAATGGGAAGGCACTTTTATGAGCATTTTTTAATTCACAGTGGGTTTTCTTGGTTGTTGTTGCCGTCACTTTTCAAAAGAGGTTTTTGGATCTCGCTTTTAACACCAGTGTGACCATTTTTCTTGGAAACAATCTGTAATGAGTCCTTGAGTTTGCCAGTAGAAAATGTCCAACCAATTCCTGGTTTGAGCTGTCTTGTTCCTTTGACCGCTGCTGATGCAGGTATTACCTGGTAGGTGTTCAGACATGAAATTAATCTGGTGGTTGGTGTTTTTGTTGAATTCAAACTCGCCTGCTGTAAACTTCCAGAAACAATGTCTCTCAGAGGTTGTTGCAAACTTGTACATGTACAAATGTAGGTTGCGGTGAGGAATGTTGAACAAACAGCACAAAAATGACTCCCAAGAGTTGGCATTTGTGGCATTCTGCTGTATTTGAAACATCGGCCAGCACACGTACGCGTTCCCAGTTCCAAAAGTCAGATTTTAAGTCAAAAATAGCAGCGTCGGCACATGGTTGAGAAACGTTGTGTATGTCTTGTTTCAGAATGAGCTGAGGCTAGACGGACACCATGAGGCTGAGTAACGTTAACAGTGCAATCACCCTTGCCCTAGTCTGGCCAACGTACCTGCTACTGCTAGCCGTCCCATCAACCAGTTTCCAATCAGGTGAGTGCAGTTTCAAGACCAATGTACTGCAGCCATGAGAGGACATCACAGTTGTGAAATTCAGAATTTTGCTGTTTTTGATGTGGACAACACAAGTGGTCAACGGTAGTTTTAAAATAACTCAAATTGTTGATGTTATAGGCTCCTTCAAAAATTGTGGCAAATGGGCAGAGCATGTATGGTTTTGAAATGATGTTTGCAAAAGAAGTTTTGAAAATGTTGTCAAAATTGTAAATGTTAACCATTTGTTACCTCTTTTCGAGCACATAGGCTTTATGCACAGAGCCGGGGAACCTGAAATGGGACAAAGGGAACTGGGCCTTGTAACAAAATACCGTACTCGGAACAAAAGACCAGGCTGCTGGGCATTACCGACATTTTTTCACTCTCAACAGTGGAGATAATCCAGCCTTGTTTTGAAACGATATACCATGGTTTAGGACATTTAGAGCAAGCGGATTACCACTGGGGACAAAAGTGCTCCAACACCACAGCGATGAGCCACACAACACCGCTGCATGCTAATCTGGCCCCTATTGAAAAGAGGTCAGCAGCGCACTGTGCCAGGTTCATGAACAAAAGAAAGTTATATAATACCGCACAATCTGAGCTCTTTTTCCAAGGCTGCATGCCTGACTGAAATACTCAGGCATCAACAGATTTTGCCTGTTAGACTAGAGTGGCCACCAGACAGTAATTCGTGTGGGGGTGTAAACGTCCATTAAGTAAAATGATGAATTTTGAAAACTGAAAATCTTGGAAAAGTCCCAATTATGTGCACTGCATTTTTCAGACCAACCGGCAGCAAGTGGTTTTAACAGTCCTCAGTCCTCCAACAGGTGAAGGATTGAGGAGTGTTAGGGTTAAGGGAGAAAATGTGATGGACACCTACATGTACGTGTCGTTTCAGATTTGGACACCGCAATTCCGACGGAGACTTTTAGATGCTCTTGGCAGCTGACAAACCGGTCCTGGTTGTTGATTCTGAGCATGCCTGCGTAGTTTTGAGCATGTGAAAACAATGAAGAGGGACTGTTTGTTCTGCTGCCACCAACACCTCAAAAGCCCCCCATTTTTGCTGTACCATGACTAAAAATCACAGGTTTGATGTCACATCAGGGACACCATACATCTTGCCTGGGCTTATGCAAGATGTACATGTGTGCATGCGATTTCAGAGGGCCCCTTACTACAGTAGTAGTCTTTATTATTACTTACACAGCGTCAGCAACGAGACAATTTTGCAACATAAGAGAATTCCCCACCCTCACAAAAGCATCACTTTACTCTCGACTACAGTACCCCAGGGAATATAAATTGTGTTTATAATTCTGTCTGGCGCTAGTGATCTGCTTTATGAGTTCTTGCATTTCCCAGAACGTTACTTTGTTTCCTGTAAACGCAAACACCCTTGGTAGACTTGACATCTGGTATATCAATTTTTTTCTGGTTAAATTACATTTCCTGCAAGTATTTATGGTGTAATTTTTCCTTGACGTTCTAAAGTGTAAATTGAGACATAACTTTCGGTGACTGGTTTGTTCATATTGCAGTTTCAGTTCATTTCTGCTCAGCCTAGCTCACAGGGAATTCTGAAAAATTCTACAAATGAAATAAACTGAGTAAATAAATCACATTTGAGGTTTCATGTGGTCCTGTTAGCATGTGACTTTTTTTTTTTTTTTTTTGGTATGGCTGTACATGTACGTTTTACCATTTTAGCCAAGCTTATGGAGAATGGTAAATAACTGAATAACAAACAGCTGGGAAGATATCATGCCAATATTTTTTATTACGTGTAGTTGGATTGCGAACCCGCTCACCCAGAACAGTTAAATTTTATGGGAGAAAAAATGACATAATTTACATGACAACGGACTAAATTCAATTGTTTTGTTTTTCCTCCGACCCAAGCTAAATTAATCATAGGGATGTGCGCTTACGAGTATTTTCAGAACCAGGTAATAAGTATTATTATGTCAATACCGAGCACTCGTACCCTTAAAATATAAAATAAACACCCAATCCTAGTGGACCATGTGCCGGAAACGGCTCTTTTTATTTTCAAACATGCTGGTAGGAAGCAGTACATTGTTCTAAATGGTAGAGGGGAATTTCCCCCACATTTTGATTAAATAAAGTGTTCACCTTTAATTTGTAACGAAAATAGCTCTGTTGATCTCTGAACTGTAGTTGTGACGGTTGCTTTTTCAGCAATTCTGCCCTCCACTATTAAAGTTCCCATACATTTTAAACCCTGCAATATTTTTTTACGGTAGTCCGGCCCAGAGAAATGGAACTGGGTTTTGAAAATTTTGCACATAATAGTTGAATGAAAGTGGTGAAGCAATATGCTTTTGTACCCTTCCCTGGGACAGGACGAACGCAAGATTCAAAACAAGTAACACGTACGTACAAAGACAAGATGATAGTGTCAAGTTAGATCCAAGTAAAAATAAATTAATTAAATTTCAATCCTTGCGTTAGAAGTAATAACTGTTTTCTTCAATTCTTTGTCAAAAGAAACCACAGTTTTCCATTTCTGTTAAATTTACCATCAAGCTTATTCCAGTATTTGAAATGGACAGTTTCTGAAACGAGACGTTCTGTCGTGTCCCACAAATAGATCATTTTTCAATGAACTATGTGTCTCATGAGAGTGAACAGGGGAACTCAATAAAAATTAAACGATCAAACACTGTCATGCAATGAAACTTTCAACGAAACCTTCATGCAGTGTTCGTAATCCAATTAATAAAACAATGCTAGCCTCATATTCCAGATTCTTCGTACATGTAAGTCCACAGAGATGTGCTCATTGTTTGCGAATCCTAAATCTGGGCATCCAGCCTGCTCACCTGTTCACTGAATTTTTTATACAGTGTACATGTATATACATGTATGCTCATGCATCATGCCTTCCATTGTCTTCTCCTTTTCAAGACCATTTATGACACCATGCCTTGATAAGTCCACCATTCAGAACTGATAACCACTGAAACAACAGTGATAAGCCTGTTTGTGGAGAATTCAAGATCACTACAGCGCTTTGCCATATAACTGTCCCGTTATCTGGTTTGTCGTACCATGGGCTTGTAGCTCTATGGTTGTGCAATGAGCTGGTTCCTTTTTTCAAAGAGCCAAGGTCTTCCTGAAACAAAGCGCGCACATGAGTTAGTTTATAGGCCTGTGTGATACATGTACAAAGTGTACAGTGTACCGGGTAGTGTGCATTGCACTGCTCACGTAATAGATGAATGCCCACACGTATTGTTGCATGCAGAAAAGGGCGGGGTTGGTGTACAACACACCACATACATACTGTAACAATCTATGTGCCTGCTGTTCAAGTTCCACTGGCTACGCAGTTTACAAGTTCAAGGCTTTTCCTTTTAGCACAGTACACTTCTTGTATGCAGTGTTCCGCCATGCACACATGTACAGTTGAACCTCGTTACGTAAAAATGAACAGCTATTTCCCTGCATGTGGATTCCAAAAACTGACATTGTTTAACATCTTGCAAGGCTGAATACAGAGGTGTGTGTTATTTTTACAGAGTAAATGACCTACTCTATAGGTCATGACAGGTGGTCAAAGTTAAAGGACACCGTCACAACTTGTGCCCCAGCCTCATGGAATGACCCTAATAACAGCACTGTTAACACAAGATTCTGCTTATAACAAGGAAAATTTTAGATATCAATTCTTCCGTTTTTCATTGTTTTCATTCCTGATAATACAATCCTGTTATATATCAAGGTAATTTGCCAAATCGAAGGACCCCTTATTAACGAGGTTCGACAGTACATGTACATGTAAGAGATACACTCAGGGTCACACGTAATGACCGCTAAGTATCAGTATGTACTCTCAGACAATTTATGGGAACCAGGGCCGTTTTCCAGTACTCAACTTCGTCTCCGTCTCAGGCTTCGTCCCCGAAACCAATCCCCGATTGTGGGCCTGAAGCGTTTAAACCAAATTGGATTACTGTAAGTTTTTGCTCTCTTGCATCTTATTTGATGTTTTGTGGCACTATTAGACTGATTACTGCGTTCACAGCTTCAACGTCAGCTAGTAAAAAACCAGTTGAAGCCTGAGACGGAGCCGAGGTTGAGTATAGGAAAACAGCCCAGTGCTCAGAGGTGCCATGTTCGGTGTTATACACAGAGGATAGGGAACCAAAGATTGACTTCTGAGAAGAGTGCATCCTTGATATGACCTCAATGGCTATTCCACAGATTATGAATGTTTACTTTTATAGGTGCAACGATAAGAAAGATTTCATGAGGTACATGTAGCAGCCAGATTGAGTGTAGTGTTTACTGTACGTGTAGGAAGTAGAACACTCAGTCTGTCATTGAATGAAATAAGCCAATTGCGAGTTAAATTTGAATAAAATCTTGTGCACTCAGGGGGCTTCTGTCAGTTTGCCATTTTCAGCATTATTCGTCAAAGTGTGAGCATCACAAAACCACGAATTGCCAGAGATCCATGTACAATTACTTTTGTCCTTTGAGCAAAGGCCAATGTATTCATGTTCAGAAACCTAGCTGGAAGAGCCCAATAACCCTAACCCTCCTCAATCCTTCACCTGTTGGAGGATTGAGGAGGGTTAGGGTTAAAGCACGATAAATGTTGCATTTGACTACTTCCGTGCGCATTTATAGATCTGTCTGGTATCACTGAGTAGTTTCTAATAGAGCTGAATAAACATGCGTGCATTATGAAAGGAAAATGCCATGGCCCGAGGGCGTCGTGCCTGAGCAAGTGAGGGTATGTCTTTGACCTCCATGACCTCATCTCTTGTAAGGCATCACACTATTTATGTTGGTACAGGTTTATAAAGATTGCCAGGAAGAATGTCTCTGTCACAGTTTGTTTAGGTTGTCTGACTTCAGGTTGGCAAATTGATGTATTTTTCATGCGAACTCTTGAGTAGGGCTGTGCTGGTTATTTGAATACCCGGATATTCAGTCAGCCATCCACTGTTGATAATCCAATATTGTCTAACATTGACAAATCATTTTGTTTTTTTTCCCCCTTCAATTTGTAGTACGTCTCGCAGGTAGTCCAGTCAATGTGACGGGCGTGAACGAGGGGCGCGTTGAGATTTTTCATGAGGGAGAGTGGAAGGATGTATGCCACCGAAAATGGGACCACCAAGATGCAGAAGTGGTCTGCAGACAGATAGGTGAGTGCTCCAAATCTTGACCGAAATTCTTGTCAAGCACGTACGTGTAAGTGCGCAGCCAAACATGTAGTTGGGTGGGTGTGGTTGCTGGTACAGAGAAATAGATAAAGGAAGTTCTGCCAGTGAAACTCGTGTCAGGCTCGTTTATGATTTGCTTTTCTTTGCTCCCTTTTTGTTTCCTTCCGTCCTTCAGGCTTCTCCAGTGCCACCTTTGCGATGGTGGAGTCGTACTATGGGAGTGGTCGGAACAATGGATCAGTGCAGAATTTTGACTGCGAAGGAGGTAAGTGGATCGTCGAGAGTGCGGAAGCCTTACCAGTGTTGTGGGATAACAACAAAAAAGGTGGAGAGCAGCGCACAGGAACCTTTTTGGCAAGGTCGTGCTTGCGGACAGGCCCCTCCCGCATCAGAAAATGCACACTGCCTAGTCAGTATGAGTGGGTAGGCATTCACCGCGTTAAGGGGACAACTTACTTTCTTAGGGAAATTTGAACCGAGTTGTGGGGACATTTCTGAGTCCCCACAATGTTTTCAGTCCCCACAAAATGGGTGAAATGTCGAGTGTATGTCCCCACAACTACGGTGTGGGAGTATGTGTGCTGGCTTGCCTTTACTGGATATTGCAAAGCCCAATTTCTAGTGACTCTTTCCCCCGATTGTTTCAAACTTCTTGAGAAACAAGAAAATCAATCACGCCTTGGACTTTATTATTTCTGTTCTTGAGGCAATTAGCTTGGTTTTCTGCAGCAGCTTGTGACCAGTGCAAGATGGCACCCAGTTGTAATCTTTAGTGGAAAGAGGTAATTGTGGTAAAGTGTCCTGCCCAAGGACACAAGCAACATGATCCTTGTCGATATTCAAAGGCACATACTGCTGCGGGCAAATCTGACCATGTGAGCATTTGTATTACAGCAGTGTACTCAAATGCTCTTTCCTCTTTAGTAGAATCCCCAAACATGGCGCAATTCAACACCCACCTGACTTTCCTCACACAGCGTTGCCAAGCCTCTTCCTTGAAAAACTTAAAACTCATTTGGTTATAAACAGCCTGGGGCCAATTTCATAGAGCTGCTTAAGCACAGAATTTGCTTAAGCATGAAAAAACCTTGCTTGACAAATCAGGTTACTAGCCAAAACTCCATGTGATGTATGTTGGTTTGGAATGGTACTCACCTTTCTTTTGGTTAGCCTAACAATCACATAGATTTTAGGCAGGTAACCTTTTTTTTAAGCAAGATTTTTTTGTGCTTAAGCAAATTTTGTGCTTAAGAAGCTCTATGAAATTGGCCCATGGCACTATTGCCTTCATGATACATGGTGCTGAACCTCTGTGAATGATTTCAGTGGCATAAGATTTTGTTTGAAATCCAAAACTGTCGGCGTCCGGAAATTGGGTTTGAATTTAGCTGAGTGTTTGCCTGATGTGGTGCACTTCCATAAAATCTCAGAAAATCCCACATAAACATTTACAAAATCATTTGAAGTTGATGAATTCTTGTAAAGCCTCATTACTTCCACTTACATACCCATCAACAAGTTTGTCAGAAAATTCTTTTCTTCCTTTGGGGCACATTTTATAAGAGTTCGTTTCACATGTCAGAACAAAACACGGAAAATTTTCATCCAAACTTTGTGGCAGGTAGGTAAAATTGAGATTAATGAATCAAAATTTGAGGATCATAATGACTATTCAGTAATAATTAAATTTGAGCGAAAAACAGTGCTCCATACAGACACAAGAAGCAAAAAAAGGATTTGCGCCATGTTAGGAGCCACGCCCCTAACATCAATAAATATAGGCTTACCCGTAATTTGTGTATTGGCCCTTCCTCTGTATCTCTTTCCCGCTTCCCTACTCAGACGAGCAGTACCTTGAGCAGTGCTCCTTCAAGACGGCCAGCAAGACTTGCCGGGACGGGGAGACAGCTGGAGTCAGCTGCTTCCGTAAGTGAAATCAGCCAAAGGACAAGATCTAGTTTTCAGTTGGCCGTCTCAAATGAGCAAGTGTCACCCACTCAGTGAAAATGAGTTACAGGGCAATTTTTTCTTCCGTAATTTGATTTTTGGTTTCCATCAGAGAGAGCGAGCCTTGCTCCTTGTTTTGATCACTCAGTCTGACATCCGGTTGAAAATGGACACTATTTGGGTGGGGACTGTAGAGGGTCGCCTTTGAGAACCGTTGTGCAAGTAAACTCGATTCTCATAAAGACCTGTGGCTCTGGTGACTCGTGACTCATTTTCTCAGCGGGAGGGGGTCACAACTGTTTCATCTTAGGTCGGCATTTCTGGTGGAGATTGCTTCACCCTCTTCAGTCGCATTTCACATACAGTGTAAAGCTTGTCCGAAAATCTGCAGACGTTCTCCCCCAAGTGTGGGAGAGTGCTGTACATATTAAACCCTCTCATCAAATCCTGGACAATGTTGTACGTGGGGTAAATCTTGCTCAGATGTGATTCCCTCATATGTGATGTGATCTGCGAAAACCCTTCAGTTGGTGAGCTTCGTCATTTTGGTGCATATCAACTTCACATTGATCTGGACACTGTCCTGTTTTCAAAACTGTTTCATTTGTGATTCCAGACAACCTAGAATCATGATGTAGACAATCTAGAATCTTAAATGGAATAGATCTGAAAACAAGAGCATGTCCATGTGAATTGGACGTTTATATGCACCCAAATGACAAAGCTCACCTTGTGAAGGCTTTTTGCAGACTGCATCTCAAATGAACAGTCTAGGAGGCCACAATAAATAATTTCGCGGAAAGGGAAGCAGAGATACATTGTATTTACCAAAAGTATCTTCATCATCAGTTTGACTCTGTTTAAATAAGGGAGTAAAATGTGCTTGGCCGGTCTTAAACTTGCGTTTAAGACCAGCTCAGGAGAATGGACGCGACTAAATGCCCGAGCCGCAGGTGAGGGCATTATCATTCGTTCCTTCTCCAGAGCAAGGTTTTAAACGATCTTAGATCAGGTATCACCCATGGATATAAATAGATCATGATGCAACATGTCAATTGTCACAAGGAAAGCCGTGGGTGGATCCTATTGTTAGATGGACATGTATGAAGGTTGTTAATGTGGGTGGTCACAAGGTTGTAAACGATAGTTTAAGACTGGCCAAGCACGTATTTATTCCCATTCATAAATACCTTTTTATTCAGAGTCAAAAGAAGTCAACATGTGATGGATTTCCAACGATTAAGTTCTAAAACTTTACTTTCATGTTCCTGACCACCCCCGTCCATTTTATGGTATATTCCTTTTGAAAGTTGCCCAATAGAATCTTTTTAAATGGACTTGGCGTGCATGGCACTTCGCATGCATACAGACTCCTCGCCAATCAGACCTGACTAAAGTGTCCTGTATCTATGTGCCAGCATGTGATTTACGCACGGGCATTATCACTTCTGAGCAGGCATTATCAAATGTTAATACCCGGTCACGTGACGTGTTTCAACCAATAGGAATAGAAAAACTGTCCCAGGTATTTATGAGTAATGGAACATGATGCAGAAAGAGACAGGCTCTTAAAGGTCAGCTTTGTGGCTTTTTGTTTTTTCACCCGCCCAGTGCCAGGCTATCTCGGTTGCTTTCTTGATCGGACAGTAGGCAGCGTCCTGAATGGTGACTATTTCTCCAGCGACGACATGACAGTGCGCAAGTGCCTGCAGTTCTGCTACAACAAGAAGTTGAGGTAGGGGCTCGCCTGTCGTACTTACGCCGCACTTGACCAACGAAACCCCACATTGGTCTGGTTCCCCGACCAAAGATTGCCTGATGACTCTTGATAAAATCTTAGATCAGGTATCACCCATGGATATAAACAGATCATGACGCAACATGTCAGTTGTCACAAGGAAAGCCGTGGGTGGATCCTATTGTTAGATGGACATGTAAGCAGGTTGTTAATGTTGGTGGTCACTTTGAAAACTTGTAAGAAAGGCAAAAAAAAAAATTTAGGAAGGGAACAACATTAAAAAATATATCTCATATGTGTACAGACATGACCAGAAATACCTGAACATCAACAGCGCTATCTTAATGTGGACCCGACAAGTTAGGGGTATTTTGGCTATTTTCGGAAACTGGAATGTTTTCCTCCGTTTGTGGTCACACGGGTGTACGGTGATACCAGACTCTCGACTCAAGGAGAATAGTCGGAAACATCGGGTGTGTTATCCAGACTAACCCCACAGTTGTGACGTTGTCGAAACAAAGGGAGTGTCAGGAAATGGCTAAGGTGCTAAAATCATGGAGGCGTGCTCCACCCTAACCCCCTCCCCCCCGCAAACAGACACAAAATAGACCTTATCTAGAGGGAAATCACTTTTTATCATGCTCAAAGAATCCGTTTCCATGCCCCACTTTGAGTTTTTGTTCAATGTGGCTTAAAACATTTAGATATAATAAATCCCATATTCTAGACAATTCATTGGTGCAGATGACATCAACTTGTTTTGAAGTTTACTTTACTACTTTCAGTTTTATTCTCAAGTTCCCAAAATAAATGTGATGCAATCTGCAAAAACCCTTCACGTGGTGAGCTTTGTCATGTGGGTGCATATAAAATTTCAATTCACATGGACACGCTGTTGTTTCCAGAGGTATTCCATTTATGATTCTAGATTGTCTACAACATGAATCTAGGTTGTCTGGAATCACAAATGAAACAGTTTTGAAAACAGGACAGTGTCCAGATCAATGTGAAGTTGATATGCACCAAAATGACGAAGCTCACCATGCGAAGGGTTTTCGCAGATCACATCACAAATACGTTAACCTCGCCTTTGATTCAATATGACCAACTTAGGAATAATGCATCGTGCTAAAACAGGGCTTGTGTTTCCATACTTAATCGTAATAGCCCTTCAGGAGAGAAACAATGACTTGAAGCTCTAAAAGCCCTGAAATGTCGCACGGTTTATTTGCTGTGGTAACACCCTTTGCCAAAAGTCTTCTTTACCCCTCAATCTCGTCCCTGCATTTTTGAACAGATACGCTGGCCTGCGGCAGAACACGGAGTGCTACTGCGGGACCAACGGAACTGCCTACGACGCCTGGGGGTCGCTCAGCAACACCAACTGTATGCTGCACTGCGCTGGCAACCATGCTGAAGCCTGTGGCGGACAGACAACGTGGTTCTGGACCACCTCAGTATATGACGGTAGGTATGATGAAATTGCTTAGACCTGATGCTGGAAGGAGTTTGTTGGCTGACTCAAAACCTCATGGGTGAGGGACGTTGATACATGTAGATCCAGCAGGACCAACAGGCCGTGGTACCCCCCCCCATAAAGAGTCACATTTTTTGCTTTTGAAAATGATTTAATTTATATCCCTTTCAATTCCTTCTCAAAGCAATAAAAACACCTGAAATTCAGTCTCAACCCTTAGAAAAGCTGTAAATTGTTTGCAAAAGAAATTCCAATTTTTTTTCCCCCTTGCTGAAAAAATGAAGGCCTCTTCCCCCCCCCCCCGAAAAACAATTTGGTCATGAATCCACCCTTGGGGGATGGGAGTGGGGTATGTACCCCCAGTGCCCCGTATATTCATGCCCTAGCATGGAACAGAATATAAACAAAAAGAAGAAACAATGGGCAGACTGAAGAAGCTAACTGATGAGTTTTACCCTCCCCTCAGTGGACCTGGCCCGCTGTCCCAAGCCCGACGAGCCCTCCTTCGGCTTCGTGAAGGAGACGGGTGCCTTCTGGTACGGCAGCACGGCCACCTTTGACTGCTACACAGGCTTCGAGGTGGAGGAGGCGCACACCCTCAGCTGCGTCCTGGGGGACGAGGTTGACGAACTTGTGTGGCGCGGGGAGCCGACGACGTGTACAGGTGAGTGAACACACCTTCAACAAAATTTTTCGAAATTCGCAAAAGGAGGTGATGGAACGGAAAAACACCAGAGGTGAGATTTGGTCAGGATTTCTCCGGATTTCAATATTCTTTCATCAGGATTTTTCAAACAGTCCTTCTTGAAATCTGGATAATCCAGAGTTTACTATCATTAAGGAGGTTTTACATTTGTGAAGGTTGATGTAGAATTACAAAAGAGATGGGTATTTTAAGGCGTGCCTTCAGGCAAACACAAATGTATCCGGTTCGTAAGTGACTTCATCACCAAGGCAGACACACCACGATTTGCAGTTACGTGTGAACTTCGGTTCCATGTCAACGGCGATCAGTGCATGTAATGCTGTGTGCAGTGCATGCGCAGTGGGCGTGGTTTAAACTGAAGTGACGTCACACTTATGAACCAGATACCAACCAAAGACACTATCCACCCGGAGCTGAAGTGCACCCCCAATCGGCGAAAGAAAGACAGTTAGTTACAAGAGGGTTTTGCACACGTTCTGTGAGTATGCAAAGACCATGCACACCGGAATGAATTAGTTACGCGTACTCAACATGCTCCGCATCGACTTCGGCAAAACAAATACTGGTAATTCATATGCTCTGTGAGATGGAGCCATGGTGTCAACAGTTTGGTATAGACTAATCCGATTGGACGCCATAACTGCGGTGGCGGTGCACTCACACGCACATTCTTCAGCTTGACGCACTCGTGCATTTGGCAAATCATGACACCCTATTGGTCAAAGAGGTATGTGAGGCATGAGTGCCGCCTCTTCAGGAGCATTGTGCCGCCTGTCCACGAGCGTTGCACCACCGTAGCAACAGCTTCTGCTTCTGGTTGTTGAATTACACTAGAAGTTTGGTGTTTTTTCAGAAATACCTGAACCCACAAGCCGTAACAAGGAGGAAGAACGGAACCGCATATTCATGCAGGCTAAGCTCCTGAAAGGAACAAAGGGATCAGTCGTCAAATTGAAAGATAAGTCATCAACAAGTAAGTTAGCTGAAGTAAGATTTTGGACTGCTTTGGCAGGCAATAACAACTCGCCTGTTAATTATTATGAAGGTCGATTCTAAAGGTGTCAATGCTTGTGATTCTATCAGTGAGTTGTTATTAGAAAAGATTTTTACCAGACACGAAGTATTTTATTCATTCCATGCATTAGTGATTGCACTTGAGTGCTACTAAGTAAAACCAATAGATAAAGATTTGACAAGTGGTACTCTTTCATATTTTACATTGAGGTGAGGAACGCATTTGTCCCCGGTGGTCATCCGTTCGCTCTAAATGCCCCAAACCGTGGTATACTGTTTCAAAGGAAGGCTGGATTTTTTCCACTATTGACAGTGACAAAATGTCAGTAATTCCTAGCAGCCTGGTCTTTTGTTCAGAGTACGGTCTTTTGTTACAAGGCCCTGTTCCCTTTGTCTGAGTTCGGAAACCCCGGCCACGCATATAAAGCATACGTGTCCGGATCCGAGGTCCCCAACATGGAGTGGTTAATATTGTGCATTGATTTGAGGATGTCCAGGGTCTGTGATTCCTGGTTAGATTTGCACGCACAACGCTCAACATCTGAGAAGTCTCTGGAGGTAGACCGTGTGCCGTACTAAAACACTGCCATTGTGTGAGCCCTGAGCTGGACCAAGAGAGGGCGCTATTTCTTAACACTGGAGGCTCCTTTGGTTGGAACTGCTCTTCGCCGGTTCACTAACGACTATGAAATGCACACGGTGGCATTTGCATCGCTACCAGCAAAATGAACACTCCCCACCAAGTTGGCTCCTTTCAACCAATGAGGGGGTGCTTCTGCTCAAGCCAGAAACTGCCTGTCATAGAAAATGTTGGCAACGCCATGTGGTGTTAAAAAGATGAATACTGTATGTGCCGGGAAAATACTGATACAAATGTTGTGCGATGGACTTTATAAAGACTTGCTGTTGGTGTTCCACTTGATTAAAACATTTGACCAAAAAGTCTTTTTCCATCTTGCCAAAAAGCAAAATTGTTCAAAAATTTTTTTTAAATCTGCAGGCTAGGGCTGGTACAGTGCTTTGCTGTCATTTGCTCAGAAATCTATATTACTCACTTTTTTCATATTTTTGGGGTTTTTGTCTTCCTAGGACTTATCATTGGGGCTTTGATCGGATTCATCATCTGCGTAGTTATCGCCATCTCTGTCTTCATAGTGTGCCGAAAAGAAAGGTAAGGCTCTCGTCCCAGCTCAAATGAGATATCTGAATTAGCCGCATGTAAATTTGCATAAATCCAAGGGGCGATTGTGTCTTGATTTGCATGGAATGTACGGCCGCAGAACCCGCAGTGTTAAGACCAGTCCGTGCTTCCGGCAAATTTGAAAGTCAATTGAAGTTTGGTGTCGGCAAATGTTTGCAGCGAAATCTGCAAGATTTGAAATGACCTTCCTTTGTGCAAGCTGCCAGTGTGTACATTTGATCTGACGTCACAAGATATCTGTTGGTGTTCGCTTGTGCACTGAGTCAGGAACAGCCTAATTTGTGTCAAATTTTTTGTTCTTTCTTTGTCATCATCATGATAATTTCCACCTCTTCTTTCACACTCCCTTCCCTCTAACCAATCGCAGAAAAGAAAAACGGTCTCCAAAGATAAGGAAACAGGAAGAAGGTAACGGCAGAACGACCGGTTATCAATTAGCCCACGGAGTGTCAGCATCCACCAGCGACTCCAAAATATGACCCATCAGGTATCTCACCTGGCTTTTCAAGAAAGGATTTTTTTTATGTACAGCTGAGTAAGATTTGTTTCCGCAATGCAATGTTGTAGTAGAGACCACTCAAAGACCAGTCACAGGGCCAGACCCAAGATGATTTACAGTTGTAGGGTGAACAGCGACAAAGGAATGCTTTTGTTGCAGTTTATTTGAATAGGTTGTGACTTGAATTCAGACTTGGAGGTCTTGTGTCGGTCCCGCGATGGTCTTGGGGCTCTCGGCTGCGATTCTGCCAGAATGGCAAACATGTTTCAAAATTGAGTAACAAAAGAGACTTATTTTGTTTTAAGTCCAAAAACAGATTTTATTTAGCTGAATGCTATTTGGCTCAGAATTGTAGAATGTCTATTTAAGAAAACAGAGATTTTCACCTGCTTTAGAAAAATAGTTTTGGATGTAGCTGAGTATAGTTGGGTCTAGAAATGCACAGTTTTTCTTAAAGCAAGTCACTGAGGGTTCTTCAGATTTTAAGTGATGAAAATGTTAATTATGTGGGATGTGTTCCATCTTCATTTATGACTCCCTATTCCCAAACCAGGCTGAAGTAGGTAAATTCCTATGTTTGACTGTTTCTCTTTGTCACTGTTTATTTTCAAATTGATCCATCATAAAAATTTTGTCTGCAGATAGTTTTGAAAGTAGCAATGAAAGTTGTGGAAATTACATTGTTTGCGTGACGTTAGTAACGTTTTCCAGATAACGGCTTGCAATTCTTCAGGATGGTTTTGGAATAGGGGTTCACGTTTATAAAAAGAGGTGAAATGTAAAGAACGATCTTGCCACAATCAGATCTGATTTGCGTACCTTTGTGCAGCATGAGTTAAAAAAATGTCAGCACGGCTCCCGAGATTCAAGAACTACTTAAGGGAATAGAATTTTTGGGGGGGGGGTTCTTTATTTGAATTTGAGAAAAACTTTTCACGAGTGTTGCTGACTTGTTCAGATTTTATGGTGAAGATTGTACTTTTGTGAAAACTGAGCAGCAGCAAATTAGACTTAAGGGTCAGTTTATACATTGTGAATTTGTGGTTTCAATGATACATGGAGATTTGCCAGGGTTGAAACTAGGGTTTCATCTGGGATTGCAACGTCCGCCTGTCCATTCCTGCCCAAGCTTAAAACTGCCTGTACTCTCTCTGGAAAACTGTTCGAAACTGACACCCCGTGGTGGAATCTGAGGCCCCGTTTCCACTACGCCAAGTATTTCTGAAGGAAATTTGAAGACTTACTCACCAAGTGTATTAGAAAGAAATGGGGCTTGAAAATTTTGAACAAGCAAAAACCACCTGTCCCCAGGCAGGTGTACAGGTGGCTAGATGAGACCCTGGTTGAAGTGTGTTTTGATTTTTTTTGTGACTTTCTGATGTGGCTATTAGTTGTAGCATGACAAATCTGTGTTTATGCTCTCATTCATGATTGGTTTCATGCTAGGTGTGAACTGGCCCAGTGTGTATTGCTGTGTACATGTACGTGCAAGGCCCGTGGGCATGTAACCTAATGCCAATAGGTGTGTAGGCCAGGGACTTATTCACCTGTCTATTGCCTAGGACCTATAGGCTGTTGACCTATTGGCTCAGGACCTATGGGCTGTTAGCCTGTTGGGTTAAGACCTATGGTCTGTTGGCCTGTTAGCTTAGGACCAACAGGCTGTTGGGCTATTGGCCTAGGACCTATGGGCTGTTAGCCTGTTGGCTTAAGACCTATGGTCTGTTGGCCTGTTAGCTTAGGACCTACAGGCTGTTGGGCTATTGGCCTAGGACCTATGGGCTGCTGATGTGTATACCTATGGCCTACCGGTAGGTTAAGATAGGGCATTTCAAGTGATTGCTTCAAACGTCTGACTATGCAAGACATCTGAGGTTTGCAGTTGAGATTGGCAAAATATACAGAACTTTGAGGTCTTGGAGAAATGTAATGTAACAATCGGCGAGGCAGGGTTCTTATTCTAAAATTTCGCTGAGCAGCTGCTGTTAATCTCCCATCACACTAACCATAACGCCTCATGCCAAAGCCACCATGTGTAGTGAAAAGGAAGCCAGTTCAGTTCAATTTCTTAAGCCGTTTTGGCTCACCCCCTTTTCCAAATGGACGAACCAAAATTGAACAAATGCAAACAATGCCTTTACAGTCCAATAGCTAAAAAAGGATAAAAAAGTCAGGAGGTCAGTTGTTTTCTGGGCTTGATAACCTATTGGATTCATAGGATTTTGGATCCGAGTTTCTTATACGTTCTGTCAGTCATTTTTTTCATTTCCCCATTGTTTTTGCCATTCCTGGTCCCCAAGTGGACATAAAAACCCAAACAAATGGCAAATCCTATCTGCAAAGGAAGGGCATGAAAGAAAAAAACTTCACAATTTGACACGAGGGCTTGGTCGGAGATTTGACAAGGTTTGATTTCTTGTGCAGATGAAAGGGCATACATGTAGCGGCATTTTTTTTTATTAAGAATTTTATTACTTGTTTAGTCAGGAAGTAGTTGGTTTTATTTTACCTCACATGAATGGTGTTATTCCGGGTCATTCCTAGCCTCAGAGGTCAAATGTCTTTTCAGTCAGTTCTTTACTTGATTTCATAGGACCGTCTCTAATGTTGAACATACACATGTTTTGGATTTTAGGCCCTGGATCCAAATTTTGGCAGTTAAGCAGACCACCATGTTTTGCAAGTTCAGCAAAGATTTTCTGCATGTAACAAATTTTTCTGAGCTTTGCAGACCTTTGAAATGTGGCCCCCTGGATATTATATATGTTAGCACCGAGTTGAGTTTCACACCGGAACAGGTCAGCAGGAATTTCCTAAGCCAAAAAAATTTGCTAAGCAATAGCTGTCACCAGCTGAAATCATTGTGTCCAATGTGCATGCCTTCTGACTGGCCCCTTGGCCGATTCTCGCTCAGCACAGACATTCTTCTAAGCAAATTTGTCTACTTAACCGTTTTTGGCATTTGACCCTGCATTACTGTTCCTAGTCCTGTGGGGACGGTGCCCAGTAATCATTGAGGAATTGTGTCAGCAGTTTTGAGACTAACCATGCATTTTAAATAGTGATAAGCCCAGTGCAGCAGTCAGTGGAGTGGCGTGGGGTGGGTTGTTTGTTGCCCAGGTGGGTAACTTTGACAGTATTTCCATAATTGAAATTTTGAAAGTCCTGCCATTAATTGTGATGTGTTTTTGGACCAGAAAGAGGTGTAATCATTTCAATGTTCTCGAAAATATGAAACACAAACTGATATAATTTTTACCTGAAATTAAATTTATATGTGTGATGAAGGTACTCAATCATCAGTATGTAAACTGCATGCCAATAATTAAGCCTCATGAATATTTATGGCTATGTCATGAATGCCAAGTTATACAAAGATATTTATGATTTCTAAGATATTCATACGCAGATAGGTAAACTATGTTGTACACGTAAAGGGGATATTTTAACCTTTGAGACAAGATTCTGAAGTAATGGAAGAAATTTTTCTTGCCCATTCTAGCAATATAGAGCCAGAAAAGTAAGGAATAGGTTAGATAAATCAGCAGATTGTGGGTACAATTTGCCAATCTGGCACGGTTATAAATTCATGATCAAGTTTAATCATTCCTGCACATAACTTTGTAAAAACACAGTACATTTAAGTAAACAGTAGATGCAAATGAATATTTGCCTTAAAAAGCTCGCCCTGCTCCCTCTCAGCGTGTATTCGAGACCCTGTTCTCGTGTTAGACGAACACGAGAACAGGGTTCCGAACTGGGATAATCAACACGCGAACATTGTTCGCGAACAAGATTCTCACTCCCAACTTTCTGGGAAGTGGATGAAGAACACCAAGAACAAAGATGGCGGGTACAGGCACATACCATTACTTAATTTTGGTTTTGTTACAAGTGTGTTATGTAGCAACTGAAGGGTCTCATATATTGTACCGATTTAAAAAAAAAAATCCATTCTCTGCCATATACACGAGTCTTTCCGAATAACACTACTTGCAAGACAGTTCTTCCGTTAGGGTATCACAGTTAATTTCATTGCAAAATCATCCCGCTTCACGAATTCAACCTTTGACCACTTCCAGCGAAAGACTGATTATGTTTTATGAAGAATATTGTAAGCAAGTTAATATTAGCAGAGGTTGAGGGCAGTATAGGTTCCGCTGTATACTGTCTTTAAAAGTGCTTTCATACTGATTTTCAATGCAAGGCGTAACTCATTTGTGTATAGACTTCGGTGATTTTTGTGTCAGCATGAAGTGTGGTTGTGTACGTATTGTTTTTGATATTTTGTAATTTGGTTATCACATTTTACGGTTATCCTGACCTGCCGTTCCTAAACCAGGCTAACGTTTTGATGTTTGATAATAAGTCCTCTCCACTTCTTGATATTCATCTTAAAAGATTTTTTTTTCGAGAGTGATCCATTGTTTTAAAAAAAGTGTCTTCAGAAGGTTTGTGTTTTAACACGGACAAAGAATTTTGGGAAGTCATGTGTACACGTATGTTGGTATTAGTTTTCAGATAGTGGCCACAACTTCTTCGGTCTGGTTTGGCATACTGAAATGAAATGAAACAAAAATTGGTAAAGATATCAAAACTGGCTGTTTTTCGAAGCTGACAAACTGTTGCATGGGGTGTCAGTGTTGTACACTCTAAAACCCCCCCGGGTCAAATTGACCCAGAATTAGGTTCCAATCGGCATGACCCTTTTCTGGGTCAGAATATGACCCCCTTTCGGGTCATATTTGACCTTTTAGGGGTCATATTTGACCGTTTCTGGGTCATGCCGAATGGGACCCGATTCTGGGTTAATCCGACCCGGGAGATTTTAGAGCGTAGTGGACTCGCACTGTCCAGACCATTTCGAAAAATAAAGATTAACTGATGTTGACTGCATTTTTAGAATCCTTCCAAGCACGTCCGTGTCTTTTGAAACTCTGGAGTTCTAAGCTTGATTGCAAAAGTGTATCAATCGGTACTTCCATGGGATCAGTATATTTTTTTAAAGTCGGGGCCGCTTGATTTGATTATTAGGACCATTGTGTATTGGAGGGGGTTATGAAGGTACAGAGAAAATCTTTACAGAAAATAGAATACTTTCGTTTAGTTTTGTTTTTAGAGACTTTATCAATTTTGAGGTAATTTTTTGTGATTTAATAACTGATATTCATGATCTGTACAGATGGAGATGATTTGTCACCATGTTTGACATGGTAAGAATAAAAATGTGTGTCGGAAGCGAATGAAGAGTATTGCATGTCCTTGCCTTACACTTTGTTGCGTGTTTCCCAGGTTTCCCTGGAAGCTGTTTGAAAGAAAATATTTGCATCTTTAAAAGCAGAACAAGTAGAAGCAGAACAACCATCAGAATTTCCCTGCACTTGACTCGCCAAATGTGACATCCGGTGACGGCCGCTTTAAGACAAAGCCCTTTTATAATCAGGGCAGACGATAGTCTGAAAGTTGTTACATTGGCGGGAAAATGCATTCTTCACTCCAGCACGCGGCGTTGTTTTCATATCACAGGTGCGACGAGCCAATGGAAACGCAGGAATGAAGCATGCCATTCAGCCTTGCATGTTGCGCCTCTACGGACCACCGTTGTATAGGCCTTTCGTCGCACTTCGCAGGTTGTTTCGAACGTAATCGGTCAGTCAGTGTGCATTCTCTGAAGGACAACTTTTGGCCATCATTTGGAACTTCGCTTTCAGGCATTCTTGGTATTTGTGGCAATTCGGAAGTTGCTTGAGGCTGAGTTTAACTTGGTGACAACGAAAATCGGGCAAAATTTGGAATGTAATCGGCTACTCCGAGAACCAACTAGTCCGTGGCACAGTTTCCGACATCAACCCAGATAGGCCAAGATGTTGCAGGTAAGTGAGCTTACAACTGACGAAAGTAACAGTCTGAGAGTAGGTATAGGTAGGAGACTGCCCTTGAATTCAGTGAACTGTAAAATTGCCATCAAGTTCGGGTTCTGATTTAAAAAGTCAGCATCGGGCAAACGAGGTGTGAAGCTCTCGGTAGGCATGCTACTTCCCTAACCCCCCCCCCAAAAAAAAACGAGTCGGACAATTTTACTAACAGCTTTGCAAGGACCACACTAGTCTCACTGATATGACCTTTACATTTCTGTTATTCCTTGACCGTCGTGTCCTGATGTGTTCCCGTAATCATCCTCATCAAAGGGGAGCTGTAGTCCATTTGTTTAATGCAACTCTCCAAAAGGCAACTTTATGTCTCAGTTAACTTTATTTTAAACTTTTGTTTCACTTTTTCAAATGATATTTTACTACCCTTTGTTGTGCTAATGAATTTGCATATTCATGAGCAAAAATGAGGCGTCATCCCAGCAAGAAAGCCTTAGTATCCCATTGAGTTGTGCACAAAAGGCCCTGCATCGTTGTAGATTTGGCAGGACTGAATTTTCTCTTCGCTGAATTCATCGCGAGTCACGCGTACAGCAAAAAAGCAAGCCTTAGTCCCTTTCTCGTAATCATTTTCATTTAGTATATTCTGGATTCACAATTTGAACATTTGCCTTTGAGTACTGACCTACAGCAACAGCGCCCTCAGTTGTCCAGGAAAGCGTGGATCGTTTATATAACGGGTTTTGCCTTTACCCAGGGTATATATTAATAAACACTGTATGCTCAGTGCTTGTCCGAGAGCTTGCGAAAAAAGTCACAAGCTTACTCGAGTGGGACTCGAACCCACACCTCCTGCTTACTAGTGCAGACGTCTTAACCACTCGACCACCGAGCTTGCCGGGGTCAGCTGGCCGGTCCGAGTCGGGTGAAGTAGCGGGTACCGCGAACTATTTTCAAGATGTATTTTTGCGTTGGGGAGATGTTAATTTATATAACGGGTTTTGCCCTTACCCAACGTATATATTAATAGACACTGTATGCTCAGTGCTTGTCCGAGAGCTTGCGAAAAAAGTCACAAGCTCACTCGGGTGGGACTCGAACCCACACCTCCTGCTTACTAGTGCAGACGTCTTAACCACTCGACCACCGAGCTTGCCGGGGTCAGCTGGCCGGTCCGAGTCGGGTGAAGTAGTGGGTACCGCGAACTATTTTCAAGATGTATTTTTGCGTTGGGGAGATGTTGATTTATATAACGGGTTTTGCCCTTACCCAACGTATATATTAATAGACACTGTATGCTCAGTGCTTGTCCGAGAGCTTGCAAAAAAAGTCACAAGCTCACTCGGGTGGGACTCGAACCCACGACCTCCTGCTTACTAGTGCAGACGTCTTAACCACATCTCCCCAACGCAAAAATACATCTTGAAAAAAGCGTGGATCAGTTGAAGTGTTTAAAAAGTGCACTGTTCAAGAAGAGTGTTCACACTTTGAAAAAGAGTACAAAGTTTCAGAAATAAATTGTAGATAAAATAAAAATTCATTGCAACACTTGTTGAAGAAGAACAACATTCAAAAGGCTGACTACATATACAATTCGGTGGCATTAAATACGCTTTAATGGTCATTTCTTTACTCCTCGCTGTAACAACAGTACTTTTGTAGACAAATGAGGAAAGTATCATAATGATTTCAATTAATGTCGCACCGACAAAATGACTGTATAAAAATCGAAAGGAATGAGCCGAAATGATCTTGCCTTGAGTTATCAATGCCATGTTAATATACTATGCCTTGGTATTTCTTTTGAATTGAGTCTTCTCTATGCCAGTGCTCTGAAAGAGACATGACTGACACCAGAAAAAGCATTGTTATTAAATAACATCAAATTGCATCAATAATTATGCATCACAGTGGTTCACCGTGTCAAAGAATTTCATCAGTAATTTTAAGAACAAAAGGGAAGTACAAAATTTGAAATACAAAGGTTTATCGTTGATTTCAGCCTGTAAAACAAAGAGAAGTGATTTTTATCAAAGATTAATACATTTACTGTATACAAAACCTGGAAACTACGACAATCTCAGAAAGCACTTTGGCTTGCCCTGAATTATATGAAAAAAACCCTGACGGTGAATGACGCAATCTTGGATAGTACTTATCCCGAAATTATCAACCGTAACCCTGGGTACAATAATTTGCCTGATGTATTAAAAACATGTGCTTATTTAACTCTGTGGATTTATTTTCAAACTCTCATCGGCGTTAACTATTTTGGTTGGGCTGATTCGCAACTTTTCTGACAATGCACTATTATGAAAACCTACACGCGAGCGTACATGGAGGGAAGACTTAAGCCGCCTTTCCACACTGGACGTTTTTGGGTGCGTTGCGTACACAATGCGTTTATGTGCTTCACTTTTACGGACACAAAAATCGACCCATTATCATAATACACGTATGAGTTACGTTCAGCCGTCAAAATCGCCCCGGGAGCGATTTCGACGGATACACAATGTGCATGGCGCAAGTGTTGACGTGCACGTGGGAAGGCGCCTTTATCCGACGAGACGCCATATTTGCTGTGGCAACGAACTCTCAATCATGTTCCTCAGCGTGTATTTGGCAATATTACAACACCTTACTGGCCGATGTGACGTGTAATGCGCCCGTACCATGGCACTTGTCCACAAGGGGAGTTGTGCCACCGCCATACCGCAGTAATGGAGTCTCATTCTGGTTGTCGACGTAACTACTGCACACTCCCATTAATGTTGGCGCCTTTCAGGCCTAACGGTTGTAAATCCTCTAAATTCAGTGTAATTTTTTTTCGAATACCGTAACGGGCTCATACCTTTCCAAACCAAATATTAAAACTACGAGTGATTTGATCAGTTTTGATGTTTAAGGAGAATAATAGACAAGATTTCCATAATATGCTGCTTTTTGAGTTTTTCTCCAAAGGTTGCGAGGCTCACTGATTCTATAGGATGTGATTGGACGGATTCCTTCATGATCAGAGTACGCTGCATGCGTGTATCCCCCATTTCTGCCTTAGGAATTTGTGTAATGGCGTCTTGTGTCTCTGTGAAACTTTACTTTTGATGCCTTTACTGTTGATGCCTTTACTGTGCCCGTTAACTAGGTTATTTGAGTCAAACCGTTTAGTAGAGGGCTGAACTGGTTTAGTACCAATTTGAAAGTATGATGAGCGGACAAATTTGTGTAATGGCGTCTTGTGCCTCTGTGAAGCTTTACTTTTAATGCCTTTACTGTGCCCGTTAACTGGGTTACCTGAGTCAAAGCGTTTAGTAGAGGGCTGAACTGGTTTAGTACCAAAGTATGATGAGCGGACAAATTTGTGTATCGGCGTCTTGTGCCTCTATGAAGCTTTACTTTTGATGCCGTTACTGTGCCCGTTAACTAGGTTATCTGTGTCAAACCGTTTAGTAGAGGGCTTAACTGGTTTAGCACCAAAGTACGTTGAGCGGAAAAAATTCGCAAAAAGCACAAAGTAACTGAAATACAGCACGACGGCTAATACCAACTGCCCCTGACCAATGTCACAGGTCACTCCTTTCAACTTCATAACGGCGGCATATATGACCAGAATATTACCCATTATCATCTGGATAATTTGGAGAGAGGTAATTCCCATGGCAACGAATTTGGGCAGGCGAAAGCCAGCTGAGCGGAGCGCGTAGTAGGGGTACATGAGTCCGTGCACGAAGTAGTTCATCACGGTGAACCAGACACCGGGGGAGCCTAGCTCGCTGTACACGGCGAAAACGAACAGGGGCACGGTCGCGTGGTGGTACCAGTGCAGAAAGATCAACTTCTGTTTGCGGAGGACGATGAAGAGGGTATCTACCAGCTCAGGAATCTTGGAAAGGGTGAAGAACAAGCCCCAGATGCCAAGGAATTCTTTGCTGTAATAGGCCTTGTCGCAGACGGTGGAGTGCCATCCGTTCTGGGATAGAGCCTTGGAGAAGACGGGGACGAGTCTCCACGCTCCAAAAAAACTGAATCCACCGAGGAGGACGTTCCAGAGGAACAGGGGGCCCTTGAGACGGTACGCGGGACGGTTCTCCATCCATGCACGCCCGGCAAAGACGAGTAAGACATAGAGTACAGAGATGGGGATGGTGTAGATGCGGTACTCCTTCAAGACGTCGGTGCAGGAGACAGCATCGAAGTCTTCCTCGAAGCTGAACCTCTCAGACGGCCCGAGACCTTTGTATGGCATGTGCAGTGTGTTCATCATGGTGGTTCGCAGATCTGACTTCGACTTCGAGTTTCAATGCAAAGCCAGCTGGCCCGTTTATACACAAGTGCCAAATAGAAGGCAAAGAAAAACCAGAATTAGCACACCAAATCTACAACAGTTGCAAAAATGGTTCGCTATTATGTCAGATATCGTTCGAGTTTCAAATTCCACTACTGCGTTCACTGTTGTAACAGATTTGTAAAATAACGTGTAAAAATAATAAAGGAAATAAATCTCACTGAACTTTTCCGTAATGCAAATAATCATCCTTCTTCTTGTTTAAATGCATCAAACAAGCGTTTCTTTTAAACCAAAGCTCTGTCACAGTGCGCGTAACAGTGATACTGAGTACAGATCAACCTTAGTCTTACAACACGTTGAGGAATTAGACTCACCATCGACGCAGGCAGCTAGTTGAGTCCACGATTGCAAAATCTTCTTTCTAGCGGAATAAGCTGACTTACATATCCATGTACAGTGACACAGGCGATACAGTGCTCAGCGTGCGAATACAATGAACACTGCACACTGACATCTGAGAGCATTGCGCATATACTGGGTATTTTTAGTTCATTGTCATCACAAAACAGGCAAGGATATAATGTGGCATGCGTACACGTCCACGTGAGTGGTAAAACAGTTGGCCTACTAATAGTACGATATGTGGACAAGGAACTCAGCCACAATTTATTTGCGGAAAGCCAAATCGTATGATCCTCAGCCATCCAACCAGGTTGTTAAAACCAGCGACGGTCTCACCATAAAGAAGCGTGCACACGACACTGATCTTGGCCAAGCGGAAAAGAAAACCTGTTTCTAAAATTGTATTTCAAGTCCTAAGCCACACTTCAACCGTGACACGGGCGTCCGTATAGTTCTCATTTTCGACCGACCCTTGTTATTTTGACGATCGTACGAAAAAGACACCAATTTTTTTTTATGCCACTAACCCCATGTCTGCAATTTACTTCAATAAGAAAAACTTAGGAGAATTTCTGGGGAAAAAATCAAGTGTATACTTTACCCCGTTCCCCCTCCAACTGATCTACCCTCCCTCAAGGTAAAAAAATGAGAACCATCAAATTATAAAAGGGATGCCCTAATCATGCTAACCTAGCGTTGATTTTCGGCCTGTCAACCACGTGTCATTTAGGACTCCGTCAGAGGGAACCACCCGACTAAAAAAAAAGGTAAACGGTTCTGAAGTTGAATGAAAAGTGAACAAATTTTTAAAAATGAATAAAATATTTAAAAAAAACAAGATCAATCGGGATCAAAGCACGTGTGCGTCCGCGTAGAGCCTCACTGTTAGGACAGACCTTGCACGCGCGCCCGAATGACCTTGGATGCGCGTCATTAAGGGCATGCGCATTGCTCATCGTGGAAAATGTTAATTCTGTTGCAAAATGTTAATTCTACGAAAAGGTTAATTCTACGTTCTGTTGTTTCGATGTGTTTTTGTTGTTAGACCAGGTTATTACGGTTAACAATTCAGGGGAGGAATTGGGGCCCTGTTTGGGGGAAGGGCAAACAAGGGTGTTATCGAAATTAAAAAAGAAAATACAGACTTCTTGGGGAAGAGGGGTACCGGGTCTTCTCTAAATGAAGAGGGAGCATAAGTGGAGCTATCGGTTTTGAGCAGCCCTTGATATCAGTGCCTTAACATCGCTACAATTCGGAGCCCTCGACCCTCTTTCGCACACGCTTCGACCATGCTTCGACCCCATGTAAACCGACACGGTGTTAGCAGTTTCGAAACAAGTGTAAAGTACGTGTATGCCGCGGCCATGTACGAATGTAGAAGAGTAAGGCCTGACACGAAGTATATCTGGTTATAGTTCATGCACAATGTGATCAGGAAAGTTAGGGGAACATAAATGTGTATCATTCGTCATGAATACGGGCGATTCACAATAGTGCGCCTTCAGGAGTTTGCAACCCGTTGGCCAATCACAATGCGCGAAATCTGTCGATCATTTCCAAAAGCACATTGGGTCGACAGATTTCGCGCACTGTGATTGGCCAACACGTTAAAACTCTTGGGGGCGCGCTATTGTGAAACACCCCTATTCAAGAGGTCACAAGGAAATTTATTTCATGCAGGGTAACCAGACAGAATGTGGCATTTTGTATGCTTGTACTGAGTGTCAATGAAACAAACAGAAGCTTGTGACAGTCCGCCAGATAGCGACATCATTAACTGTCGGCACTGGAAACATCTGCATCGAAATGTTTTACACTGCCAGTGCAAACAGCGAACAGGGCCGAGTCTATATGAGTAAAAGTGCGAGGCTAGGGATGAAAATGAACAACGTAGATTGGCCAAAAGTACTATGGCAACCTCATGCCCATGGTATGCCGAAGTCGAAATTACGTCATGAGCGGCTCATTGATGGTGTATTTTATATCCACATATCTTGCACCAAACTTTTTGCTGAGGAATTACAAGTCGTAATTTCTTTGATGAAGAAGAAATGGCATAAAAGGCCTTTTTTATCGGTGAATGAAAAACTGTTGCCAATCTCTTCGGTTAAACTTCCACGCATATTATACACCGTGTTCAATCCGTGTGATCTAAACGTCCTTGCGGGCTCCAAGGTGACCCTATAAGTTAACCAAGAAATCTACTGCAGATTAATTATTAACAAAATCACGCACGGCATAAATGTAGGTCACATTCAAGTCACGCCATCAAAGTGCATCCAGGGGGCAGGGGGATGTTACCTTTGTATTGACTGAATTGAATTTGGTAATTATTATAATAATTAATTAATTATTATATTAAACAGGCATTAATTTGTAAATTTAAGAGGCCTAGAGAACAAGCTTACCTAAATCCACCTGCACACTCTTGGCCAAATGAGAAAGACTAATGGGGTATTTTAATTGGCATTTTAATAAGGGGCTTTTTGAAAGTACGATCTCAGGGACCATATTCATCTTTCCACTCCCCCTTGGACTCGCCACACAATGGTCAATCGATTGCGAGTAAATAAAACGAGACAATGAGATCTCCAGCGTATCAATGTACACGTACTGTGCAAACATTAGACTTGCAACTAACCTCTCGTGCTGTAACGTCGTGATTTCCAAACCAATAAAAGGGGATGTCCCGATGACAACTTATCCAAGAGTTAACACTGAGCCTGAGTTGAATGTGTTCATCGTGTTTCAAATTACCCAGCGTTTTTTTTTCCTGCTGATTGCATAAATTTCACTTCACAGCGTTTGGTCTAAGTGTGAGTTCTGGCAAGAGTTTCCCTTTGGAATTCAATTCCCATACTCAACAGTCCAATTTTATTTCTTTCTTGTACATAAGCCTATTCCTGTTTGGGTTTGCTCGACAAAAACCAACCATTGACATTAATTTTGACTCACGAGATAAAAAAGTATTGATGCCCACCAGTCGAAGAAGGTGGACGTCAACATCGTCCATTTATTAGCACAAGAAAACTAGATGCAAAAGTCACTCAAAACTTTATCACTTAATAAATTATTTCCATTTGACACTGCTCACCAATATTTAGTTTTTCATTGATTTCTGACGATAAATATAATCACAACTTGCATTACAGACGAATGAATTTAATGAATGGTCCTCTTAGCGCAACTACCACGCACGGACAAAAAAAACTGAGCATACAAGGCGTCGACATGTCGGCGAAGGAAATACATGTGTACTGAAAATCACCGAAACAAAAATGTTATTAAAAACGCTTCTAATACACTTTGAAACTTTTCTTTCCAGCCAAGCAATTCCAAATTCTACTGATTTGTGGCGAATAAAATTTCTCAGTTGGTGACATTAAGGGCACGAAATGGAGGTGATTGATAGTGCCGTGCAGTTCGAATACCTTTTTGATCAAACATGCGCGAACATTTTGCTACTTTACTACTGATCAAATGTCTGCCTTCGGGTTTTTGTTTCGATCGAATTCCCTTTTTCGAAGGCCTTGGTCAACATCGGTGTAAGTTGGGTGAGCTTTGAAGCCGTTTCTGGATCCGTTCATTTGGCTGTCTGCTTTGACCGGTCTCGACCCTGCGTGCTTGCCGCCAATGTAGGCCGTGTAGAAGAACTGAGCGAATAAGATCATGTAGCTGAAATAGAAAATGATAGAGACCACAAGGACCCACTGATTGATTTGACAAGACACGCCGTTGTACCGCATGACCGCTGCATGGATCACCAAGATGTTGCCTATCACCATCTGGACAATCTGAAGGGATGTGATTGTCATGGCAACGAATTTGGGCAAGCGGTAGCCGACCGCCCGGACGCCGTAATAGGGGTACATGAGGCCATGCACGAAGTAGTTCATCGCGGTGAACCAGACTCCCGGTGAGGCACGGTCGCCGTAGACGGCAAAGACAAACAGCGGAACGCTCGCGTGGTGGTACCAGTGCAGAAACATCAGCTTCTGCTTGCGGAGGACAATGAAGAGGGTGTCGCCCAGTTCAGGAATCTTGGAAAGGGTGAAGAGCATACCCCAGATGCCGAGGAAATCCTTGCTGTAGTAGACGTTGTCGCAGACAGTGGAGTGCCATCCGTTGTAGATCAGAGCCTTGGAGAGAACAGGAAGGCTGCGCCACGTTCCCATCAAGCTGAATCCACCAAGAAGGACGTTCCAGAGGATCAAGGGGCCCTTCAAACGGTACGCGGGACGGTTCTCCATCCATCGCCGACCAGAGAAGACGAGGAGAACGTACAAAGCTGCGACGGCGACGCTCAAGGGACGGTGCTCTTTTATCCAGGTCAACCAGTAATTGACGTCGAAGTTTTCTTCGAACGCAAACCTGTCGGCAGGCCCGATGCCGTTGTACTCCAACTGTCCTACGCTCATTGTGGCTGATCTTTAGTTACTGTAGTTTTTCTAGTTGTCAGATGCGAGGCCTTTCCTGTACATAACAAAGCGACGGAATCGTTTATTTCTCTGTGAACTGGAGCAAATGTTTGCTAGTAGGTGATAATGTGCGGCCTGGAGCATGCATGCAAAACACTTGTCGCACGCATGAGGCCCGCTGATCTGATCTTACCTGTGTTTTAAGTCGCACTGTATGGAAAACTAGGTCTATGATATTAATGTTTCAAACATGTACATGTATAGCTCTACGAGTCGCACGAACTTTTTGTTTGTGCGCGTGTATAGAGTACCAAAGTGTGACGTCACAGTGAACAAAATCATTATAGAGATCAGAGTGCATCAAACTCACGCAAAACTTAGTAAAACGCGTGCACACGCTCAAGTTGATGGCGCGTGCACGCACTAAGTCACAATCAAAGATTGTGTAGCCAAAGATTGTGTAGCGCCAACCTCGACTCTATGGGCTGCGTGCGCGTTCCTTCACTAGATCGCGCAAGGCATGGTGGGAACCAACATGGCGTGGCAAGATCAGGAACGAGGTTGGTGCTGCGCCGCCATTGATCTCTAATTTTTATTCTATAATGGAGATCAATGTGCGCCGCTATACGATTTTTGGTCACAACCCTGACCCGTTGGTCCGAGAAATATGTGACGCGCGCGTATAGTCTGCATGCGAATTGCGCGAACTGGATGGCCCTAGTAAAGCTTCTAATTTTGGTTGGCGGGTTATCTATGACACGTGGGTGCGCTACTATTTTCAATTTAAATTATAAAAGTTTATGAGTGCAGTGGTAGATTTATTTCAGGTGACAGATGATGTACAAATGAATGTTTATAAATGCAATGGTAGGAACAAGTTCGTGGGGCAACTGATGAAATAGTTTTGTCCACGAGGCGAAGCCGATTGGAATAGAACAGTTCATTTGACACCGAATGAAGTTATTCTTATCACTACCCAATTAATGCTAAACATTCAAAGCCTCTTATTTTCGGAGAACCGACATCACGAACTAACACTCAAATGCAAGTGTGTGTCAGTTTGTGAAAACAGCGCTATCAACATTTTCGGTTTCACGAACTAGCACCCGGTAGTGCGCGAGCACATCGCACCGTGAAGCGAAATGGACTGATTTTCGTTTTCACGAACTAGCACATAAGCTTATTAGGGTAATTCAGCGTAGAGAAAAATTATTTGAAAGGTTTGACGATCATTTACTCCATCCATATTCGAATATAAGATTCGAATTAAGATACTAAAGAAAGACTGGTGTTTAGTTCGTTAGAACGAAAAGTGCCGGGAGTGCGCATTGGAAGTGCCCCACTGCACTGAGTGCTACTTTGTGAAAACGAAAATCACTCATATCTTTAAAATGCGCACAAATGAGATCACTGCGCGCACAAATGAGTGTTACTTCGTGGTGTCTGTGACGAAATTAAAGGTTCTCGAGTATTTTTGCTATTTTGTGAAACAGATCCGTATCTGACGCGCCACCTACTGGCAGTTTCCCGTAATGTTAGACTGGTTTCGGTCCCTACATTTTCCCCCTCTTTCTTACTGTAAATGAAATACATGAAATGGGGTGGGCACCAGGTAAGTGAAATGGGGCTCTATTAAACTTTATCCGTTGAATAGAACCATGAATTCAATATTATGTGATCCGTGATCCAGCAGTCAGATGACAGGGAATTATGCAGATATTGTATAAAATATTTTTTATGTATAAAAATAATATAATAATAATATATAAAAAATCTATGAAATGGGGCGTTTTCATCTGTCACGGAACCAACCAGTAAATCAAAATAGGACTAACATACAACCGGGATTGAATGATTTTAATGCTTTTCCGGCATACGATTAAAACAGTTCGAATACTAATCCCCGCCTGGAAAAAGCCGACTAATCCCAACTCACCTTTGGGTAATAAAATTTACCGAAAGCAGACCAAAATGCAATCTCCTCGTGTAGTTAGCCAAGGGACATCCAGGTTTATATACCACTTTTACCAGCATCAATTCACTGCATGCGCGCGTGGGCATTTGACTACGGCTCATTATAATGCAGTGCATGGTTGCGCGTTACGGCTCCCGACCCCTGACCTACATGTCAGGATTCGCCAGATCCCCCTGCGCCTAATTACAAGACTGCATGCAACTTGATCTTCCCACGTCGCAGCGCCGACTAAATCACTTCTGCCCAACACTCATCAACGCAAATATGATAATCCTGATGAGCAATGTTTGTAAATGACATCCGTGCGCCATCATTCGGCGCTGATTTACACTGGATTTTGTTTTATAATCTCACACCATGCTCACACAATGTTCAGGGTTTTGTTCATGCATAGTACGTTACTGTCCAACTATAGTAGGCCTACTGTCGTGAACCCCACGCCCACCTCACGATTGTGTGCAACCATAGTGCAATAATTGTTGCCAAATATACTGATAAAACTCACCTTCAACCGTGCACCATCAATTGACCAAGCCCACCGGCATGTGCGCTTCACCCAGGTAACACTTTAAATAGGCTGGTCAGTAAACCTTTATGCCAGTCTGTGAAGACCAGACACTGCACCAGTTAAGTGGAGCCCAGCGCTGATTATAACCTGCCCCGCGCGTGACATGCATGTCGTGAAATCGTACGATATTCGAGGCATCAGTCCTACACGTGCGCGTGCTCAACTTCAGCATACATAATTGGGGTGAAAAAGAAATTTTGTTACTCGTTGGTTCCCTGTTGTGAAATCAACCCCGCGGATAAATTCACGAGAGATTTAACTTTCATTGTCAACTACAGCTACTGTTAAGTATCAAAGATGACTTTTCATGTTGATGATTAAAATAGCACAATATTAATCAGCATTCCGCCCGTTCATTTCATGTTCTGCTTATTTCATTTATAGCCACATAGTAACAAAATCTTGTTTCCTGTCTCAGAACGACCTCTGCTGTTACGTTGTCCTTCAGCGATAAAAAGTTTGACGAGTCGACGGCATTGTTAATATTGTGCAAAGTTTCGTGGTCTTTTATGGCCTGTTGATATTGCATATTGTAGGTGTGTGGCGTGACATGTTTACCCTGCTCGAATCCGTGATCACTCCAAGGTTAATAATTCAAGCTCCAGCATTTTCCAAATAAATAAAAAAAACTTTAAGCCCACTGTTTGTCGATTACCGTTTATCACGAAGGAGCCACATTCAAAATGTAACCCATGCTACGCAGTGGGTTGCATTTATTGAATAAGATTTGGATGGAAATGTGTCCATAACTTTGGTTACAACGTCTTAAAAGTCGTTGCAGTAAAAACGTTTCTATAAATAAACTGAGTTGAGTTTTAAGTTTAGATTATTATTATTTTCTAAAGTACAACAAGTATTGATCTGGAAGGCTCCAAGTTTGAAATGTTAATCAGTTGATCTGAAAAGGTTCGTGCGGGCAGTGTAGTGGCCTTGGTTCCGTTCTAGAATGGAAGACATCAACACGTTTTAATACAAGTTGGGGGTTCTTGTGTACACATCCACTTTTTTCGCGAGTGTCGACCACTTTCTGCAACATACATGTACATGAGTGGCAACACGCGGCAAATTGGCACAGCCTATATAGCAAAACAATGGGGACTTCCATTTCAAAAGTTCCAATGACAAAAAAATATCCTCAATCATAAAAGAGGTTGTTTTAGTTATTATGACGTAAGACTGCGCTTCATGCACGCTACAGTATTCGATCGGTGGGTAGCACTTTTTTTTGCGTCTTGTACCAGTGATTGCATAGTGCGAGGGCCAGAGAGAACGCATTTCCCGGTGTAACGGTCTCATTTTAATATCCAGCTTGCTCGGATTTCCAGAAGAACGCACCGGATAAATGAGAACTGTGACGTTTCCACGACATGCTCATAATTATCCGCTGTGCTTATTTTTCCAGTTGCTGACGTACGTACGCCGCGTCGTCAGCCATAAGTGCGGACGTAGGAGAGGTATCTATGGTCAGTACATATCCGGTATCCATACGTAACCTCATTCTCATTGGAACGATCTTGCAGCGCCATACGCTGCCGGTTATGACCGATCTTAATTCCGACGCGCACGCAGCTCATATACGTAGTCGAAGTTGTTAGGAACTCAGCACACCCATTAAAGTGAACAAAACGGGACTTAGTGCGCAAAATGCTCACAACTCTCACATGTATTCAGGCTGCACAGCAAAAGATGTCCTCTTTAATTTTCCTTTCAAGTTTTAGTGGGTTGACCAATGAATTTTTGAAAAATTCTCACCCAAAACAGACCACCCCTTAAAATGAAGGAAATTTCACTGTCCGGAAAAGAAGCCACTTTGAAAATGCATCCCTCTATAAAACGGCTCAAACAGTGCCACTTTCGGGCCCGATTGCGTCTAAATAGCTCAGAATTGGAAGCCCTGAGTCCGGGCCAGAGAGGTTCAGTGCCATATTTCCTCATTTTCATGGCTCTCGGGACTCTCTGATATAGAATAATTGAGTGTATAACTTTATTAATGAGCTCGGCGGACATATTTCTGGCCTATATACGTGGGTTCACCCTTATAGAGGCCAGGCCGCGCGTCGTTACTTGCTTTGCGCGCGCCCTCTTGTGTCCACTCATTACTGTGAGTTCAGAAATCCCGACTTGACTTATCGGCCAGCCGAATATTACGGGCGATTCACAAAAGTCCGCCTCCAAGAGTTTCAAAGTTGCCACGCGCCGGCCACCCACAACGCGCGAAATTTGTAGACCCTTTCTAAACGCGCATTGTGATTGGCCAACGCGTTGCAAACTCTTGGAGGCGCAATCTTGTGAAAGGCACGTATTGTACACAAGGAATCAGCTCATCTACCAAAACAGGCAGTAACCAATTAAAACTGCTGGACTTATAATGAAGGAATCTGCAAGTCTGATTACTTTGATTGGTGGAAATTCCTCGTCTGACTACTTTGTTGGAAATTCCTTAAGTACATTATACAAGATCATATCGTTCATGTGCAATTAGAAATAACTACAACAGGGGGTCTGAATGACTTATTCGTCAAGTTTCCACAGGGCAACCTCCTTTGTGCATACCCGTGGAACAAAAGCTCTGGTCTGCAAGATGGCAGCCATCCATGACTGGTGCACGTGACAAGCGTTGTACAATCTTTGACGTTGACGCCGGATATCACAGAAAAGCTATCCAATGAAGGCGCCTTATAAAAGGTTTTGAGAGCGGGCGAGCGCTACGACTGTATCCGGCTCGTAAGTGACTTCGTCACAAAGGCGGACGCGCCACGATTGCAGGCTCCCATTGGACGATCGCTGAAGTTGCGCGTTAACTTCCAGTTCCATGGTGCCATGTAAACGGCGATCAATGCATGTAATTCAATGTGCAGTACATGCGCAGTGGGCGTGTTTTAAACTGAAGTGAGGTCACACTTACGAACCGGATACACTGTACGTCATAGGATGGCTGACTGGGGAAGAGCAACGTAAGTCCGACTTCAAATCTACTATCAGCGCTCAGCGCAGACCTACGCGGACTTGGGCGCAGGCTTGTTCCCTAATGACCTTTTTTTAAAGTACGAAATGGCTCATTTACCACAGCCTTTGGCACTCAGGCCAACTTTTGGCCATCATCCTGGAACGTCGTTGTAGAATAACTGTGTCCAACCTGGCATTTATTGCTGTATTTGCTACGAAACGACAGAGCTCCGACTCGAGTCATGCGACTTAACCTCGAGTCGCTCATTTTTGTGACGTGACTTAGACCAGCAAAAAATGACTTGCTGCAGTGCAAAATACCTGAGTAGGACACGTCCACCTTCCATATCAAGCGATACAGCGCGCAGCGATGCACGCTTATCTTGTCCGCGATCTGGTACCATCAATCCCCGCTAAGTTCCAAGCGTATCCCAGGAACAGTAGCTTCTAATAACATCACAGCTAAAAATCACAATGAGGGATCCAACACGCAATTTTCACACCCTGCTCACATAATCACTATAATACTCTTTATTATCATTAAGTACATACACTTTACATTCACAGACATAAAACATTATGGACAAATATTGGTGTTTGAGACAAACAAGAATGTCTTTGTACGCAGAACATGGCGAAGCTCCGACTACATGTACTCCTTTGTTCTTAAAATTAATAAAATAAAATCCTCGAATGCGACATCGATTTTTGTACATGCACGGATTCTCGACAATTAAATACCATAGCAGGCTTGTTCAAAGACTCCAAGCCACTTGCCTCTGACGAGGGAGAGTCCGTTAAATAATTTTGAGACCAATGAATAGCACAACTATCATTCATTAAACTTTAGCAGGGCCAAATTTCGACGAGAGCTTCCAACCATAATTTGAGAACTGCAAAACCCTCTGCGCTTGCTTTTCAGAGTTCAGGTTATACCATCCTAAATATCACATAGCGTGCACTGCTCGTGACTCAATTTTGGCTTATTTTTACTGTGCAAGTCGACTGGTTTAGCACTGTTTTCCGTTTCACGGCAGCTCCACAAAACCGGGCAAAAGACATACCCACATTCAATGGCTCGACAATAAGCCAGCTCAGCGTTTCAAAGAGGCAAGGTCATTAGAGTACTAAGCATGCAGGCCAGTTTGCATATGTCCTTGATGATCGGGCAGACCCGCGAGCCCATTGCTGTTCCCAATGACCTAAGATGCGCTTTATTTGGACATGCGCCAATGGAACGCTGAACTGACTAATTGGTCTAATAATTTGGAATGCCACACATCACTGCAAAGCTGTCTCAGAATACGTTCTGGACCAATTGTTCTGGTGTAGAGGAAAATTATTTTTAAAGTCTGGAAGGTAAATAAGACGGGAAAAGATAAGTGGCTGGTAAGTTGTCAGGAAGAAATCTAGAACATAAATTCCTTTTTTGGGCTTATGAAGAGTGTTATTTTGGGAAACAAAAAGAAGTTAACTGTGGAAAAGATGGTGTCAGTGGACTCTTCCCTTCTTTGTGGCAACCTACAAAATCATTCCTGCGAGTCACAGAAAGTTGCTGAGTAGTTTGTGCACATTCAGAGGAAAAATTGTATATACATGTACACACAATTCAAGTCATGTATGTATATAATCAAGACTAGCAATACAGCTTTGCCATGGCTCTCAGGAGTGGCTGCTTGGACGTCATTGTTCGTGGCTAGCTATCTTGCAGTAAACTCATAAAAAAAGCAAAGGATGGCACTCTGCCTCAACATTTTAAAACTGCAGTGACATTAGTGTTCTTACTAGTTGGTGGCCTGTACTGTCAAAGAAAGACCTTTTGCATGAACAATGGAATCTTTACAATTTTGTGAAACTTAATTCATGTACTGGTCACTAAATTACCAGTTTTAAGGTCAACTATCATAAAATTATAACACCAGACATGACATCAATGGCAGAAGACAAGCACTCTTTCAAAAAATTTGGGGTCTTAGCAAAATGGAGAAGCTGTGGGGTCTTTGATGTTGAACATGTCCTTGAGGGAGATGTCATCTGGAGGGGTGATCCCTTGCTTAGATGGGTCTGTCAGTTCTGGCTCTACTTTGGTTGGATTTCCCACAGTGCCCGGAGCACTTTCACCCTTTGCCTTAACAGCTGGGGACCCCTGATTAGGATTTGAAGGACGAGCTATGCTTTGATTGAATGAGCTGGTAACCTGCGGCAGACGATGGTGAGCTGACGGGACTTGCCGATGCTCCATTGAACCACTTGTCAGCTTGGTGTTGTCTTCAGATGAAGAGTCTGCCTCTGACTTGTCCGTCTTCTTGGGAATTTTTGGAATGGAAAATCCGGCAAGACCACTTTTCCGTTCCGCGGGTCTCTTGCGAGATTCTACGACCCCCGCGTGGTCCGAATCACCTGCACTCCCCTTGGTCCTTTTAGAACGTCTAGCTGGTAAATCAGAGTCTGAGCCAGAGTCCGACACCGAACTTGTGATTTCTGGTTTGTCGTTCTCGCCCCGTAATTTAATCCTTAGTATCAGTGGCGGCTCTTTCAGGTTGCTGACAGGTTTGGATGACGCACATGGACTAGTAGGGGTTGAATCGTCTCTCGGAAATTGCTTAATTTCTTTACTTTCGGCACGAGGAGATGTGGCCGGAGCAGAGTTCTGGCGAATCAGAGTGCTTCCTTCCATTTGACTTTTGGTGTCGCTGCCTTTAGGCAGGCTCAACTGCCTTGATAATCTTGGGTCAGATGTTTTCACAGAGGCAAGCTTCGCTTCGGCTTGTTCAGTTTTAGGCCCTGTCTCCTGTTCCTGTGCACTGCTCGATTGTGGGGGCAACTTTGCCGTGCCAGTATTTGTCATGAGAGGGGGATTTAACGAAGCATCACCAGCACCAGAATTCCTTAATTCTGAGGGTCCTTGTGAAAGTGGTTCGCTACTTGAAGGATTACTAAATGATGGCTCCTGCCTGTTATCAGGAGCTGGGTTTCTCATTGGACTTTGGCCTCTTGGTGGGGGTCCTCTCACTGGCGGTGGACCCCTCATCAGAGGTCCTCTCACAGGGGGTCCAATATTTGGGCCAGGTCCCCCAAACTGTTGAGGTCCCATATTTGGGGGTGGCCCCCTGGTCGGCATTCGGTTGGGGCCTTCGCCAAACCTTGCTCCTCTGAATGGCATACCCTGTTGAGGAGGGAATCTGGGTCTCGGATTCCTCATGGGATGGCCTGGTGGACCACGAGGAGGGAACCTCGGTCCTTGATTCATGCTGCCTGGTGGGCCACTGCCAGGAGGGAACCTAACAGGAAACCTACCATTGGGAAAAGGTGGAAAGTTTGGGTTCTGAGGGGGCATTCCTGGTGGATGCGGACCCTGAGGACGAAACGGACCTCCAGGAGGAAATCCCAACATGCCAGGAGGTTGCATCCCTACCTGGGGGGTTGGAAGAAGCCCCCCTTGCTTTGCCGGCTTTTCAACGCCCTCCTGTGCTGGATTTGAATTAGCTGCTGCACCTACACCCAGTCTGGGGTCCCGGTTGGCCAATCTTGGATCTCGGGGGGCTTGGACAGCTGCCTCATTATTGCCTTGATTATTTTCACCACTTTGAGTTCTAGGATCGCGAGGCCGCTGAATTCTTGGGTCTGCTGGTCTGATAGTTCTGGGGTCTGTTTGTGCCTGCACAGAAGGCGTTACGGTTGCAGTGGTTGGTGCGCCAGAAAAATCTGGCTGTGATTTTAGTTCGGTGGGTGTCAGAAGCTCAATGGGTGCTAAGGTCGGTCGACTCTCTGTATCATTGATTGTATACTCGTTATCTTTCCACAGAAGCTTCCGAAGCCGTAAGTCGGACTTATCTTTCTTTTCTCTGTCTGCCCTTGGATCCTTGAGTTTCTCATTGTGGGTAACCTCAAGCAAGACAAATTCTGTCACCTTCCTGGAGAGAACCGAGCTGTCGCCCCCTGCATCTGGAAATGTAGTTTGGTCAGAGCTAGACTTTACAGTGATGAGAAGATTTGGTAATGTGGGTGGAGCGGGCGAGGTACTTTTGTTAACCAGGCCCAGGATGCTGCTGAGGGCATTCTGCTGAGCTAGCACATTAGGGTCAGATGCCTGTCCGACTGTCGGCTTCTTTGCAGAGAACAAGCTGGCAAGGGCATTTGGCAGAAGCTGGGTGGAAGCTGGTTGTGAAGACGGACTGGAATCTGGAGGCTTTTCTGTACCAGGAGTGCCACATTGAGAGTCACTCTTCTCCCTGACATGCTTGATGACAGTGGTGAGAGAATTTGATGAATCTCCTACTCCATCCTCTTCATCACTGGAGTACCAGTTGTCATCGTCACGGGCTGTCATTAAAAAAAACAAGAAAATCAAACCGTTTTACTGGACTACAAAACAAAAACGGTGGGGTAGTATAACACCACTCACTGTCAATGTTTGGAAAAACAATTCTTCCAAATCTTGTTTTCTTTAAGCTAGTGATTTGCAAATCCGTGGAAATAAAATGTATGTTTGATCTCATGAGTGGTGTATGGACATCCTAACAATTAGTTCTTGTTCAAGTACAAATAAAATCACAGAGATGTTCCATTTGTGAGATTTGTGAGGGTGGCAATAACGTCAAAAACAGCAAGCATTGTGTTGTCAGCTCCACGTAAATGTGACCCTTCCAAGGTGGCAAAAAGAGAATGAGGTGACACTCCAACACCTCTGGTGCCAAATGCCCATTCTGGGACCTCCAACACCTCTGGCGCCAAATGCCCATTCTGGGACCTCCAACACCTCTGGTGCCAAATGCCCATTCTGGGACCTCCAACACCTCTGGTGCCAAATGCCCATTCTGGGACCCGACAGACTTGCAAAGTACTTGTGCTCCGTGCCAGAGGAGTGTGAACAAACCGTACATGTGATGTGTCGCCTCAACAGAGATCAATCCCACAAATGCATGCAGTAAGACCAGGCCCAAAATTTCTTGGCTATGGCCGGCAATAGCACAGAAGTCTATGGGAAATGGTTCGGCCACTAGCTGACGGCTTCCATAGAAGCAGGTGTTATTTTCTTCCCATAGCCAAGCAATCTGGACATCACCATAGATACTGAAGGACTCAGCAAATTTCTAACTTTGTGGAGGAGATAGTAATGACTTTGTACTGTACAATTTAACTCACAGGTGTCTCTGTCTGCGCTGCTGTCTTCCACTTTTTTGCTGTCTTCCTTCTGTCTATCTTCCTCCTCTCCTTCCTCGGAAGATTCCGCTTGCTTCTGCTGTATTCTCATGAACAGCGCCCTCTGCTTGGCAGGCATGTTCTGAGTCACACTGGCAATGTCCGGCTTTTTCTCATCAGCTGCTGGTTCCGCCGTAACACTTGAGGAAACAGGGCTGTAATCCTCTCCTAAAACAGGAACAAGAAATATAAACAAATACACAATGGAAACTTGACTGCCATTCAGTTTCTGTTTTTCCAGATTCTGGGGCGAGTTTCATCGTTGAATAAGGATGAATTTGACCATGCCAAAATGTTAAATTAAAAAGCCACAGAACATCAGTGTCTTTCTCACTTCATGAGGTTGCAAAGCGCAACAAGTGTTTGATAAATAGGGAAAAATTTGCTAAAACATGTTATGAAAACTGTGATTAGATCTCAGTTGATTTTTGCTTAGGAAAAAAATGCAGAGGTATGTTTTCTGCTAATTCCATAACAATCTTGGACCCAGGGCCACAGGAAAGATATTTTGATGATGCTCTAGAATGTTTAATTACTTCAATCTCTGTGGAAGTGGGCAATATATGTCTATGTTTGCATGTTTATGGTAGTGCTAAATAACTATTTCCATGAACAGATTGAAAATGAGAAATACTTCTGTGAGGAGCATTTCAAATGCCAAAGAAGTGTTAAATTTAGATCTCCTTAGGATATCAAAAGAACTTTCAAGCTTGACATACCCTCGTTTTGGCTCTTCCTGGTGCTCCCTGTTCTTGGGAACCTTTCATCAATGTCCTGCAATCTACCTCCTTGGTTCTCACTACTGTCTGTTGATATTTCAGGATCATCAATTACCAGTCCACCTGTCTCAGAGTTGCGCTTGGTCCTAGGTAACCTCATGTCAATGTCTCCATGGTCATAGTTATCTGACCGGTCAATGACTGGCCTAAGAGGGTGGGGAGAGGGCTCTGTGGGTCTCTGCTGGTACATCTGAAATTGAGGTCGTCCTGGGGAGCCAAGCGAACGCTGTGGTGACTGCTGTGGATGCTGGGGAGAAACTTGGGGAAGCTCGTTTAACCTCTGCAAGTGCTGTGGCTGTTGAGATTGCTGTTGCTGCTGGGGGAAGTCCGGTTCAACTTGGTCTTTGTGCTCCTCAAGGAGCCTTCCGTGGCCAGGTTGGGGAAGAAGTGATGACTTCTGCTGCCTCTCAGAGACATGTTGGGGTGTTCCCAAGAGGGATTTACCTCTCTGCGGGGGCTGCTGGTGGTGCATTCTTTTGGAATCCGTTTCAGAGTCCTTGAGGTCTAGTTGTTCACTGTGATCAGGTGGCTCTTGGAAGCCTTGCTGCTCACTTGGCCCACTGAATGACCCTTGCTGGGACTGACTTTCAGAGTCTTGTTCATATGGAATTTCTGGAGTATCATCAAATTGAGGTGGGGCCGATCCATAAAAGTTAAGCCTGTCAGCACAAAAGAAAAACTGGTGGATAATATCAACCATACTACTATTTTTTACTATGAATACAATTCATTCAGGTTGTAGGTTTGGGATATTTTCTTACTTTCTGAGATAAATACAGTTACAATTACAAAATCATGAAACAGAATAAAATAGTGGACTTAAAGATGGGGCACAAGTTTGTGTAAGCTTTCAATCTACCGGTTTTTGGTTTATTTCTTTGGTCAACCAATAATTTTAATAAGATGAAACCAGTAAGTGTCCAATTTTCATAAGAAACAATTACAAACAGAAACTTACATTTGTTTTTGACTCTTCACTCTCTTCTGTTCTTGTTCAGCGATCCTTCTGCCATCCTCCCCAACCAGCTGGGTCTTGATCTCAAACAGTGAGGGGATCTTCTTGGATGATGGGTTCAGGTTCGGGTTTGGGAGTGGCAGCTGGGGAGGACCCGTAGGATGGGGGAGCAAGCCCCTAGTTTGGTGGGGTTGGCGTTGGATCTCTGGCCCATAAACATCCGTCAGCCCACCTTTCAAGACCTAGTCAAGCAGAAATGTGACAACACCTGTAATGCATTTTTTTGTGTACAAAGTCGACAATTTTCAATCAGGCTAGTCCCTCTCACTGTTGCCTCTCTCTCAACAATTCATTCCTTTCGTGAAGAGACTGGAGAAGAGGAGCCAGGATATGGTCACCAAAATCTTCCGCCCTGATGGCTTGATGCATCACTTCTCTTTGCTGCCTTGTAAAAAGAGCCCAGATTGTGCAATGTTACGTAATTTTCTTTTGTTCTGGCACAGTGCGCTGCTGACCTCTTTTCATTAGGGGCCAGATTAGGGTGCAGCGGTACTGTGTGGCTCATCGCTGCAGTGGTGGAGCGCTTTTTTCCCCGGTGGTAATCCGCTCGCTCTGAATGCCCAAAACCGCGGTATACTGTTTCAAAACAAGGCTGGATTATCTCCGCTATTGAGAGTGAACAAATGTTGGTAAACAGCCTGGTTTTTTGTTACGAGTACGGTCTTTTGTTACAAGGCCCAGTTCCCTTCGTCCGATTTTAGAGACCCCGGCCATGTGTATAAAGAATATATGTCTGAAACCGGAATCCCCGACGGAAAGTGGTTAACAACCCCATTTAATTAGCTATTGCTATTAAGGAACACAGACACTTGTTAAGACTCCAAAACCCATCAGCCATGCCACCAACCAGTACATCTTAGCCAACAATCCCAAGGAAGACACTTGATGAGATTCCAGTGCCATCGTCCATTCTAGAAACAGGTATTCCGGGAAAGGTATCAAGACTGAACATTTGTACCTTTCCAAGAAGAAGCCTGGTGTTGTCAGTCAGTGCCTCATGGGAAAACTTGCACTTGTCTCCCTGGTAGCACACAGCACCTGTGTGATAGTACTTGCAAGGCATTTCACCTGCAGAGTGAAACAAGGAATCAATAACAATTCTTGGCAAACTGTCTCAAACCTGGCAACTTTTCATTCCATATGAAGTCCTTCTACTGAGACATGGCGTGTCTTTACCAGAAATTTTAGTCAAGAATGCAATACTAGAGGAGTCAAGAGGTCTCATGGGAAAAAAACAAGGCTTCAACTAAATAGTTTTAAGTAAGGCAATACCTCACTGGCCTCCAAAATTCACAATCTGTGCATTTCTCAGCTGAATGGGACAAAAACCACTACACTCAGCATGGTCTTATGTTCTTCGGGAGAGTGGGCAGAAAGGCACTCACTCCCAACAAACTGATAAACCATTTATGGTGGAAAGGGTCAAATCCGAGGTATATTCAATCAAACTGGTGATTTTTGTCTCCTTTCCTTCCTTCTTTTGTTTCTCTCACTTTTTCTTTTCTTCGTCCCCTCTTTTCATTTTTTCATGTTTCCCGCAGGAGTCTAAACATTCCCGTCTGCCCCTGCTTTAAACGAATACTTCAAAAAGAGACCTTAGCCCAATTTCACGGCGCTGCTTACTGCAGGCAAAAAATTGGCACTTCCTGTAGCAGAAAACTCTGTGCTTACATCAAACGTATTTCATGGGTTAGCGAGGAATTTTAGCTTGTGCGCATGTGTACATCCCGTAACGTAGGATTCTGTGCTTAAAGGGTTAGCGCAGGATTTTCTGCTTGCACGGTTAGCGCAGAATGGAGACCGTAAGTGCGGAATTCTGCGGTAAGCAGCGCCATGAAATTGGGCCCTTGTTACAACTTTCTGGAATACCAAACTGCATAAACTGAACATACGAAAACGGTTCTTCATCACTACTTTAAAAGAAGGGAACAACGTACCGTGAATGTAGAGGCATTCATCTCCTTTCTGGCATTGTCCCTGGAGGTAGAACTTGCACTGTTCCATCTTCTTGTTGGGCAGAATGGCATGGCTGAAGGTACACGCCGGTCCCTGGATGGGGCAAAAGCTCACTGGCTAAGTTAGTGTGAAACACTAATGACTTTCTGGGCCCCAGTTCACAGAGCTGCTCAGTAAAAATATCCCTTAGCAAAATTAGATGCTAAAAAAAAATTAGCTGGAAGTCAGTCGTAAGCGCAGTAAATCGTTTTCACATTTTCACTGATGACACGATTTTCATTTAGGGTGAAAAAGTCTATTTCAATTGGATTCACTCCATTGCCACCGTTTATTTTAAATATGAAATTCTACATGAAACTGCTGCGTTGTCTCACCTTATTGCATTTTCCTTCCAGATAAAACTTGCAGATAGGTCTTAATTTCATCCCCTCAGCGGCGCCTTTGCCCCGCCCTTTTCCACCTTTACCCTTCCCACCACGCCCTCTTGCACCTCCCCTGCCGTGCCCTGCCGGAGCACTTGATTCCTCCATGTCCTCTGCATCCTCAAAGCTGCCAGTTTTGGGGGCGTGTCCACCGCCACGCCCAGATGCTCCCCTGCCTTTGCCACGCCCCTTGCCTTTGCCCCTCTGGCTCTGCATGTGATAGCGGCCAGTGCTCCGCCCAAGGCCAGAGCTCTCTGATTGGTTAAGCATGTCCTGGTAGTGATCATCTCCTTCATCTGAATCAAAGCTACAATAAAAAAAAAAATTGAAAACACATTTATTTATTTACACATTTGTTAAAAACAGATATTTGCAACTTTTGCACCATCTTAAAAACCGTTAACGATGAAACACCTGCAAGATAACAGGCAAACAGCCCCTTTCCATCACCATCTACAAGTAAAAGCTTAAACGGCTTGGACACAAGGACAACCGAGTCAACCTCTATGCTCTCCACCAACCTGTGCAAGGGAACCACAGTAAAGGCACACCTTGTACCCGGAACACATTGCTGGAATCCATTCTAAAGATATAATCGTTACATCTAAGGGAATCAATGAGGCTGCCCAAGATAGAGTTAACTGGAGGAGCCTTTTGACCACCTGCGACACAGCCAACTATTAGTAGCAGCAGTAGTAATAATAACCGTATCTGACATTTTAGAAGGTGTACAGTCTCTGCAGACGTATCCAACAGTCATAATCAGACGGCAAAACTGAGGGGTATCATCTAAATATTGGAAGGCATTTATAGAGTAAAGGCGATTTCACTAGTTGAACTGAAGCTGTGCTCAGAGTGTGCATGTGTAATCTCACATAATTATGACCTCACAGGGTATCCATTCAAACTCGACTGGCTTCACCCCCAAACTTCCAATATAAAGGGAAGAACAAAGACTAATATTTTTTTTCTATTCTTGCTCAACAACACAGTCCCCTCTTCGGTTTGCACACAAAGCCATTGGACCTCTGAAGGTACAGCCATAGCTGGTCAGAAACAATTTAAAGCTTGACTGTACTGTCTGTTAATTTAAAAACTTGATGAATTTACGAGGGCTGAGCTCACAGATTTTCTTCTTCTTCTTCATCCTCATAGTTCCTGGACATGCTCTTGTTTCTCCTCCTGCCGCCTTCATCTTCCTCCTCATCTTCCCAGTAGTCAGACGGGACAAAGTACCCCTGGGATCTGTCCCTGGACTTCTGGGACATGCCAAACTCTTCCTCCAGGGGCGAGTCATAATCAGGAGGAGAGTCGTAACGGGACAGATTTCGTCGTGGTGGGTAGCTCCGATCCAGGAAGTCCCCTTGTGGATTGGGGCTACCGGGTGGGGTCGCATCCTGACAGGAGGAATGTTTAAAAAATTCCTTGAAAATAAGCCCACCCACTTTGAGATCACAGCATCCAATGAAAGATGAATGTACAGAAGTCAAACTGAGCACAATCAACCACCATTGTTCAATACCTAACTGAAAAATGATACAAATTGAGCTTGAATAAAGCTTACTATCTGTGGAACCACAAAATCAGAATTGAGAAATTCTTGGAAGCTGCCAGACTCATTTCTAAATCATAGTGCATGTATTTGTCTACCCAATTATGATTAGAAACAAACCTCACAGGCTTTGATTATGTAATTAGAAATCACTGTTAATCCTGAGACCAGGAATATGGAATATGGACATATTTTAAATGAATAACTGATTCTTACATCGTCGCCACTGCCTGATCGGTGGCGTCGCCTTCTCTTGGCTCTCTCCCGGCGATGCTTCTTCTTCCTTTTCTTCCGATGCGACGAGGACCGGTGATGATACTCTGCCATTTCCTCAGTGTCCTCCTCTGCCTCCTCCTCCTGGTCTCTGTACGACCCCTGACCCCTGGACTGCGGGTCACCGGCCCCTTCCCCATCTGAACCTGGCTGTTCCTCGACTGCGGGCTGGGTGTCTGGGTCTTCTGGGGCACTTTCCCAGCCTCCTTCTCCATCAGATTCTGGTAATTCTCCATCCTCAAGAATTTCACCCTCCTCCGCATCATCATCCACATCATCATCCCTATATCAAAAAATGGAATAGCCCATTCAAAACCAGCTCTCTGTTCAGTACACATTCAAGAAACAGATCCAGTAAAATCTTCACATTATGCACCCCTTCTGTCAATTAAATAAAAAGTCACACATCCTCGATGATTTAACTGCATCAAGAAAATCTCATTTCATTCCCCAAAGTTGGGTACCTTCCTAACTTCGGCCACTTTCACAAAGCTAAGCACTAATATTTGCTTAGCAAAAACATATTCACTAAGCAACAGTTTTTACCAGCCAAACAGTCATATAATGTATTGGATATATCTGGTGTTCAGTCAATATTTGCTTAGTATGAAAATCTGCTAAGCAAGATTTCTTGCTACATTGGGCTGCGGCTTGGCTGCGGCTAGGAATTACACACGAGTCTATAACAGCGACTGCGGCCACTTCCCACACGAGTCGTGTGTAATTTCAAGTCGCAGCCAAGTGATTCGGATGTGGCATGGCTGTGTGCAATAGGGCCAAGGTCCTTGGGACTTAAATCTAGTTACAACAGCAACTTTGTATTTCAGGACTTGAAAAAAGAATACATGGACCGCAAATACTCCCTTGGTATAAGCAAATGCTGTCTTTGTGATCTTGGTTCCATTGTGAGGTCTTTCTTTTTTCATTTGGTTGATATTCTAGCCAGCAGCATTGATGTTTACATAATAATTATAATACAGCTCCATGAATGATGCAGTAGTGATAACAGAATAACTTATCACGGAGTTCAGAGCCTTGTTTATATTAGATTAATTTACCGACCCGGGTGATGTTGGACTCTGAAGTCTTCCATGCAACATCCAGCAGAGAAGTTGTAAAAAAAAATTAAAAACATGGTTTTTTTGCAACATTGAGCTCTAGCTCCTCCAAATGATGATTATAAAATGTTGCACTTAGTTACGAACAGAGTTCACAAATTTCCCCATCTAAATAATTAACCCTCAAAAACCTGGAAAAATGGAGAATTGTAATGTATCCAAACCTCAGTTTTGTTTCATTTGTCATTTTTTTTCACAATACCCACTCTATTTCACAAACTACGGAGATTAAAAAAAAGCTTGGTTAATACTCTATAGATAAGTTTCAGTAATGGGGGAGGTTCTTTGTGGAAATATGGTATTTTAAGAGCCACACTAAATAACAATCTCCTTTTCTGCAAAGCAAAACTCCCACATTTAAAATTTAAAATTCCAAGAATTAAAAAAACAAAATCATGGTCATTCATGAGTCCACTGCCAGTCCTAGCTGGTCACGGCAATGTTCACATCCTGTTTCATTTTTTGGTATTATAAGAGGCAATTGCCTGAAACTTGTGTAAGGAGCACAATTGTGAACCCTTCTACTAACTTAAAGAAGTACTGTGTATGTGGCAAGACACACTTTGTCAATAAGAAATGAAAGCATTTCAGCCAATAGAAACTGACCTCGTCGACAGAAGAAAATATGGAATGTAAAAAAGGAAAAGAACTCTGTGTTGGTTTTTACAAGCATTACATCAACTGTTGGAATGCTGATGGAAGGATGTAATGTGCTGTGAAACGTAATGGAAAGTGAACGTGTTGTATCCTTGTTTTGTGTCTTCTGAAACATGGAAAAACATGACTGCACTGCACTGTTCTGTCATTTGGAACTCCAATTAACTAAATGTGAATACATGCAACACAACATGGTCCATCTTCCACTTAAATCATGCAAGCTCAAAGAACAGAAATGACTGAAGCTACAAAGAACCATTTACTTGGCAGATTAGAATGTTTGCATGTGGCTTCAAATTCTGGTAGAAATAATATCAACGAGGAACAGTCTTTTTTTTGTTATGGATGTACATTTATATTGAGGGAGTGGGTTTAACAACCACCACTATATCTTTGCTGTTATTTGGACTTCTGTTCCGGGGGTGGGGGGCAGAGGACCTGGATGATCCGTTTTTCCTTTCCTTAGCTTTTAGCTTTCTCTAATTGATTTTATTTTGCTTTCCTTATTCAAGCTTATCCTTGGTCGTTTTCCTCCTCCTTGCATATTTCTTCCACTTTTCAAATTGTCCTGGGGGGGGGATAACAGGTGAAAAATACACAAGTGTATGGGCTGTCTTCCCACATTTGAAATATGCCCAGTTTGGCTTTATGAGAAAACATGGAGATTATAGCAACATATAGCGAAACCAACATGTTTAGAACATTACAAATACAGAATATGAACATGATTCATCCTGCAAACTTCCAGTCAGTGAACTATCCAAATGGGCATTTCTAGCTTATCCAGCAATGAAGAATTTGGTTAATGAATACAGCCCCTCCAATGTGTGGTTATACAAGAATTGTTCAATCAGAAATTATTTATTCTGACGATCAATTGTCCAGTGGAAAGATCTGTTGAATCTCTGGTCCAAATTTGGTAAATTTATCTATAACCCATAATGATAAAATTCTTTCACCAGAGAACACAATTGCACAATCTGGATAACCACCATTTACTTCAGGTCTGTCTGATCGTGGAGGAATGAAAAACACATGGTCGGATCTTTGTAAAAATGGAAAAGTCATCATAAATAAAAACTACAAAGGGGCAGCTGCTGACAAAATTAGTATGGTGACTGAACACCACCAAAGTGATAAAAAACCTGCTGATGTTCTCTCTTTTTAGAAGTTTTACAATTAAAACAGGCCAATTCACAAAGAAAACTGTTGCTCAAATGTCAATCAGATATGACATGTGACAGAATATTGCATAAGGGCAAGAAATTTCTCATGAACATACATGTACAGTAACCGTCAGACAGTACAATGTACATGTACATGTACCATGCAGTTTAATGCTTTGATGTTGAGCAAAGGTTGTATGCAAAGTTGAAGGTCTGAATGCCTAATTTCCTACTACATATTCATGACTACAAAGCAGGCGCACTCGACTTGTGTCAGTCATCTTTGTATTCTTTTTCACATCTTTTCTGGGGGGGGCAGGTTGTTTGAAATTCATTAGCTGTATGGTGCCTATCAAAAAAAATTCAAATAGACATCTGATATGGTAGGTAAAGAGGCCAAGCAAAGTAATGATGGACATCTTGTGCGAAGGTGAGACTATTCAGTGATAAAATATGTCATTGCATTGGTTTGTGCATGTACAAGGATTTCATATGAAGCAGGCCACATACTGTAAGGAAAAAAATAATTAGTACACTGTACAAGTTGGAAAACTAGACATTTGTAGTGTATCAAAATTTTGGATGAAACATGCAGTTATCTAACTCTTGTAAAGGATTTTGTTGAAAACTAGTCCAAGGGTTCTGTTGACACTTGCTATTATTAATGCTGAAAAATGGTAAAACTATGCATGTAACAAAAGTGGATTTGAGGTGAGACACTGTCCATTATGTTTGTAAAAGATGAACCACTTGGAATGTTTAGTTGATATAAATTTGAAAAAATCATGTTTGGACATTCAGAAAAATATTTGTATCACTTGACTTCGAACACTCACAATAATTATTTGACCTGTCAAATTGTTGTCCTCACACTTAAATGGAATAGTGGAACCTCTTTGGCTTCAGTTTGCCAAAGAAACTGCATTTGTATTAAGTTCTTTTGCTAACAACTTTACTTATGTATTCATTTACTCCCTTCCCATCCCACATTACTTGTTGAAATCATGGATAAACAAGATCCAACTGAACATGCTTTTGGTCATCTGTGATTCATCTCAGCCTCTAATGTTTTTAGGCCAAAGCTAGGTTCCTTTTTAAAGAACTACAGAAACCTTTCCTTGCCCAAAGTTTCACACTCCTAGAAGCCAGTACAATGGACAAACCTTCAAGTTTGCAAGTCCAAGTCAGAACACATGTAGGCTACCTGTACATGATCCAATTAGTTGTGCAAATAATTTTCCCCTTCCAACTTTTAAACCATGATCAATTCAGTAATATTATAAAATTCTAACTGAGCTGAGTGCTTTTCTAACCAAGCAAAACCAGAGACAAGGAAAAAAAACACGATCAAACTAAGCTCATCTGAATCACACTACAGGAGCACAAAACATTTACCCATGCAAGAATGGTACGGTCCAAGGGTTAACGTGTCACATGACAAGGTATCATAGTTATGTAGATTTGCAAATGAATATGCAAATCACCACCGCGCCCCACATCTTCCGCCAGCCATATTTCTTACCTTCCTTTGAGAAAATCCCCAATGATACGATGCATTACCCCGAAAAATCACAATTAAAAACGAAATAAAGGCATATCTTCAGGTTACAGGGAAGACATTGAAACTAGGAACGTTTTACTTGACCTTTCAAACACAGACTTCTCACTCATCGTAAGTGTTTCATTGTTACTGTTCACGAGAGGTGGGGGCGTTTCAAACAGACTTTCGAGAGCCATTTGCGGTCGTTTACCGACCAGTTCTCCTGGCAAGGTTGCTTCTGTTGTGTTCTCTAAACCGTAACGGTTATACTTGTTCGCGTGTCCTGCGTTCTTCTCACCGTTTTAAGCAGATATCGGCAATTTTTGTTGGGGCCGACAATCTACCACTCGCAAATTTCGACGTCATGGCGAACTGAAATTTTGCATTGCGCATGATCAAAGTAGCGTCATTGTTGTATGGTGGCCACGAAAGGACAGGTTGCTTGGCAGTTGACATTATGAGATTTTTCTTACGGTTTTGGTTTGCATGAGCATGGCATGAACTACTTGTAGTGTTTGAAAATTGGGGTTATTTATTTTAAAGTTGTTTATACCTTTTGAGCTTTCCTAAATCGATTTTCGATCTAAATAGTCGATAAAAGGTCATGAAGTTATACCTTTCGGCCACTGTAGATATTGGCGATATTTGCATAAAGAGCGAAGTGAATTGGCTTTCGTGATCCTACCGTTGCTGGCGCTGTGCAGCTAGCCCACGGAAAAACAAACGTCTTCGACTCGACTGGACTCGAAAGGACCAGTCAACATTTAATTTCGGTAAGTGCGCAGAAATTCATTCCTCCAAAAAGGTCGTTTAACAGTAGGTCTCATATTTTTCCAACAGCCACAAGATGCTTTGACATCTTGAAATATTTTGAAATGAATGTATTGAAGCTACTTTGCTAGGCCTAATCCGTGCCTGCGAAAACTGCACCCGCGCACGTGAGTCTTGCTCGTCATGATGCATGCCAGTTTCACCGCCAACGTCGTCGTAAACGTTAGACCCCCAACCTGCCAACCCAAACACCATGAGAATCGCCTGCTGACATCGTCTGACTGTATCTGTACAGTTGAGCCGGCAAATAATGTCCGTTTGGACACATCACATCAGCCTACGCATTGCATGGATCGTCCAAACATGTCATTCTTGATACATGTGATAAAACTTAGCTAACCGATCTTCTCCAGTCTGCCAGTGAAGTGCAAGCAACGTTTTCATGGTTTTACATTTTTCATAGTGATGTAACGAGGCACTAAATTTGGTAACTCGAGTCCAGTTATTTTAACATTGTGACTCGAGTCGAGTTATTAAGTCAAGAAATCGAGTCGAATCACATTGTGTAGCCAAGTCGAGTCAAGAACCAATTTGACCTGACATTCCTAATGACTATTCTGAGTAACTTGGACCGTAAAAATCGCCTTTTAAAACATTTGGACATGGTCGGGCTATAGTCCAAGTGGTAAGACATTTTAGAGTTCCATATACAGACATCACTGATATTTCTGTGCAGTAATTAACGAGCTATTATTAGAAAGTGATGACATCGTAAAAGGTCAAATTTACCAGTGAACATGCTGAAGCATTTCAGACCAGTCTTACAGTTACGTGTCTCTTACTAGCATTTGTGCACAGGATGTCAAGTGATGTCCATCTTTCTGTAACGTGTGAAAATACAAAGTGTTTTCTACATATGAGTAAATGCTTCAAAATCTTCACAGCTACAATGTAAATTTGACTCATTAGTACACGTTATCACTCTCTGATGGCTTATACACCACTGGAAGGGAAAACTTGTGATGTTCTCATGTGTAGTACAAGTGTATGAAACTCTTGCTATATTTGGAATATTGTAGAAATTATTGTGACACTTTGATTCTGCTGTACTCTGTTGACGATTTTCATTGCTGTATGTGTATTATGGATAATAATGCAATGTTGTGTCGCCCCAAGAACAGAATGAGTCCCTCCCATCTGTAGTTGAGGTGGGACCAACTGTTGTTGGGGACCATCCAAATTGTTTGTAGTTGGGCTGACAAAACTACAGCATAGTCAGTGTATGCAATAACTTGCCATTATCCTTTCGTATTCATCAAAGACACCTGTTCTTAGAACAGGTGTTTTTGATCCACATGACGTAGAAGTGTCATGGATGAAACACAAGGTTGGCTCATCTTTCATGAATTCTGTCAGGTGTGAGCCTCAAAAACCTTTGGAAGATTGAGGAACCTAACGTAGTCGCGCCAATCCAACTGCAGCCCTATAGCCCAACTACAACATCAGTCCCGACTAAATGCTGTGGTGTAACACCGTCAGCGATACGGGGGACGGACCTTGGATTAGCTGGACAGAGAACAACTTCATATTTTCAAGTTGTGAAACAGACACATTAACTGCCCAGCACTGAAGACAGATTTCCCGAGATACAGTTGGTCCCAACTATTGTCAGGACGGCCTTTTACTCACATTTAATGCACAGGAAGCATCCAGTCGTTGGACATCTTTGATTTCTGGTACATACTGCAGGCTAATTACCCAGAACGACTACCCCGGTACACTTCCGACTTGAGTGACTGAGAGGGATCCCAAGGCAGCACCATGTCCGACAGTGACGCCAGCGCATTTTCAGATGTGGAGAGTGAGGGCAGTTATCAGGCAAAAAGTGACGTTGAGGTAGGGTGTTTTTTGTTGATACAAACTTCTCCTTCTTTCAGGACATCCTTGAATCACTCCTGATTGACCAAGAAAGGAAGAACTTTTTGATTAGGCGCAAAAGTGTTGCACGTTTATGACTCAAGGTTTTGCCAGCTGTCACTAATAGACTTGTCCTTACTGCTGACTTTCAAAGTCTGCGATGGGGAGAACAGTAACTGGTCTTTGGTGGGCAAAACTCAGCCTGCGACGTTGACCAATTGGGCCAACTTAACTCACTCTTCATCCAACAGTATCCTGCAAAACTTGTCCGAGGCAAAGTCTAGGTCCTCAGTATTTCACCGGTCTAATTTGAAATTTCAGTTCAGCTTCAAAAGGAGACGTTTTGGACAAATTTTTTTTCTTACCGATAGAGTTTATCATTTGATTAGACTTTGAAGCCTAAGCCCAGATCGACACATACTGGTATATGTGCATGTCTGACTTAATAGTCAGGGTGACATGGTCATGGAGAGAATGTATAGCAATAGAGACGGGGCACCAGGTAACACTGAGGGGTCATAGACAAGTTGGTTTGTGCATCAGTTAGTGGATATTTTGTTCAAGGTAATTATTAAGCAGTTTGCAGAGCCCAGTTTTAACCCTAACCTTCCCCAACCACACAGAATTAAACTGTAGTTAAGTGTTTAATTCTGTGGGGATAGGTCTGCTAGGCCCATAACAGCTGGCTTTTGCATTGGGTTTGGCATACCTCAGAAAAAACAAAGTCCAACAGCCTCTGTGCACAAAGTCCCACATGGGTGTTTAACTTCATGGGAATGGGAAAGGTTAGGGCCAGCAACCCTTGGGGGGGTTAGGGTTAAAGAGCCCCTGCAAAGCTTCCTAATCTTTTTTCCTTGGTGTGTCTTGTGTGAACTAGGATGAGAGCCCGGTTGCCAGTGAGGCAGAGGAAGCCCCCAGCGATGAGGGAAGCGAGGTGGGGAGCATGGCCGCTGGGGGCAACGAAGAAGAGGAGGAGGAGGAAGAGGAAGGGTTGGACCTGACCTTGCCGGATGACGAGGAAGAAGACGAGATGTACGACTCGGAGGAGGATGACACCATGACCAAGCGCAAGAAGGCTCGCTTCCGGGAGTTCATCCTGGATGAGGCCGGTCAGTGGAGATGCCTTAAGGCTGGTTCATGCTTGTCACAGAAGCGAACAGGAGCAAGAAATTTTGACGTCAAATTCAGTGGAGATGCCTTAAGGCTGGTTCATGCTTGTCACAGAAGCGAACAGGAGCAAGAAATTTTGACGTCAAATTCAGTGGAGATGCCTTAAGGCTGGTTCGTGCTTGTCACAGAAGCGAACAGGAGCAAGAAATTTTGACGTCAAATTCAGTGGAGATGCCTTAAGGCTGGTTCATGCTTGTCACAGAAGCGAACAGGAGCAAGAAATTTTGACGTCAAATTCAGTGGAGATGCCTTCAGGCTGGTTCATGCTTGTCATAGAAGCGAACAGGAGCAAGAAATTTTGACGTCAAATTAAATACTCACACGGCAAATACTCAATACTTGAACACTTTTCAACTGAGACAAAATTTCCTGCAGATGTTTTGTTATATCGAAGTTGCTTAGCTTTTGAATTCACTTGAAATAGAAAACAGTCTTCAGTCAACTGTTGTCTCCAACCAAATATTCCAGAGCTGTTTTTTTGTTTATGGGGGGGGGGAATTTACAACAGCTAAGAAGAAAACGTTCCTTTGAAAATATTTATGTGCCAGGGAAAATTCTTCAGGGGACCAGTCAAATGATGCATGCAAAATGGTACATTTTGGTTGGTAAACAGCTTTTGCCTAGCATATGTATTCTGAGTTGTTGCCGACTGTCCAAAGGTCTCCCAATTACAATGACTAATACGTTATTCAGGAAAAAATCTTTAGAGGGTTGAAATACCTCGAAACACACTGTCTTTTTCTACCTCGCAGATGTGGATAACGACTATGAGGATGACGAGGAAGGCGATTGGGAGGAGGGAGCCAAGGACCTCATCGATAAGACCAGCCGGGTGGAGCAAGACGAGTCTGAGAGGCACGGTGCTAGGAGGCTGCAACAACTTCTCAGGTCAGGACGAGAAATCTGGCCTGGTTGCTGCGGTATCACTGACTGAGATGCCTTGCACAGTTATCAGTAAAATCTCGAGAAGGACGGAGTTAAGAAGTGCCGTTATTTGAGCTTGAGTCAAGCAAGGTTCCCAGTAATTCCGTGGTCAAGAAATGGATTGATTGTCATTGTAGCTCACTTGATCGCTTTCTTTCCTTTTGTTGATTTTAATGGATTTTTTTGGCTTAACTTCTATTTTTTCTTTAACCCTAACCACCCAAGGGTTGCTGGACCTAACCTTCCCCTATCACACAAACTTCAACAGTAACTCCTCCTGTAACAGTTCCCAATCACACAAACTCCAACAGGTCTTTACCTGTTTGATTGGGTACAGCAGGCCCACTGCACAGTACAAAGAGCATGGACAGGCAGTACCTATTCAAACAAACTCGCACACCATAATGCTGCATATCCATCCCCAACTGTTGGGATCATTGTGGTCAGAAACACGGTAGATTGTCCTTGTTATGGTATTTATTACATAATATTACGTATTACATACTTACCATTTCAATGGGAAGCTTTCTATCATTACGTAGTCTTTAAAAATACAGTACTCATTTGAAATTCTTGATGGTAAAAAGTGAGAGGGCCGCAGTACCCATTCTCACCAAATGAAACACCAGCTAGTAAGCTACCAGTACCCAATGCCACAAACTCACACACTTTACTGGTGTTGAATTCTGTGTGGTTAGGGAAGGGTTAGGGTTAACCACTTCGGACCGGGGCATTTTTCAACGTTGAGGATGCTGGGCCGGCATGACTATCATTTTTTCTGTTTTCAAAATCCTTCAACAATTCATCATTCCATTTAACAGTCGTTTATAGCCGAACGGAGTAATCTTCAGGCACTACTCTAAGTTGACAGGTGACCTTCATTGACACCCGAATATTTCAGCCAGGCCTGCAGCCTTGTAAACAGAGCCCAGATTGTGAGGTGTCACACAGCTGTCTTTTGTTCACGAACCTGGCTCAGTGCACTGCTGACCTCTTTTCAATAGGGGCCAGATTAGCATGCAGCGGTGCTGTGTGGCTCATCGCTGCGGTGGTGGAGAGCTTTTGTCCCCGGTGGTAATCCGCTTGCTCTAAATACCCCAAACCCTGGTATACGGTTTCAAAATAATGCTGGATTATCACCACTTTTGAGAGCGAAAAATTCCGGTCATGCCCAGCAGCCTGGTCTTTTGTTCGGAGTACGGTCTTTTGTTACAGGGCCCTGTTTCCTTTGTCCGAGTTCGGAGACCCCGGCCACACATATAAACCATACGGCTCCGATCCCGGAGTCCCCGGCTGGTAGTGGTTAATACCTAAAAGTGTCTGCTCTATAAATAGTTCAATAAAGCACTCAAAGTTTGTGACCTTGCTTGCCATAATTTCATGCTGCTGGTGGGCAGTTTTGGTCACTAGGACATTTGTGACCTGCTCTGTAAAAACGAGTCACAAGGCTCCGGAGCTACTTTTGAGTTTTACTTTGTTTTAGATTGAGGAATTTGAGCTCTTTCCTTTGATGAGTCACTCAGCTTGGTACAGTGAAAACGGATGTTGTGTAACATTGTGAAAATGTTGAAGATTCCTATTGCTTAAACACTGTGCAAGATTCTTTCAAAAGCCTTTAACTCCAAAGTGGCTCTGGAGACGTGACTCATTTTCACAGAGCAGGTCCAATTTGTTGCCATGGAAATCCTAATCTCTTCACAGATACCGGTAAATGTCAAGTTTTGAGTTGTCCCACTTTGACTCGTTGAGATTTAATTGTAAATGCACCTTTCCTGTTTTTGGAAAGTAGACTTGGTGTCAGGGGAAGGGGGTTGGCATTTCAAATCAACTGCTCCTGGTCGCTCCGTAACCAACCGTCCGTTTTTTAGCAGATGAATTATTGCCAG